>NC_045999.1:12654344-13000594 GCF_010909765.2 Amblyraja radiata
TAATATTATTACATTCTTAAGTCTAACGTACATACATTAGTTAATTCCTACTAATGACAGAACTAGTTTCCCCATCTCTCACTTTTAGTGATTGTTCTTTCTTATCAGTCTTATATGCATTTGATGCCATTTATTACAATACTGTGGAGGTGTGGTTTACAATAGTGTTTATGTAGGTCAGACTTATGGACAAAATAGTCTTAAAAATTGAACCTATTCTTTATCCAGGGCAGCCTGTACTTGAGAGAAATACAAAAAAAAGACAGCTTCTTCTACTCCAGGCTCTGTTTCAGGAAAAGGAGAATCCCAGGCTTTATTTCAATTGCTAGGTATATCGGTATTAATCGATAATATTTTGCAACAAAGCCAATAAAATTATTTTAAAATATTCCTTTTCATCCCAGCAAACAATGACTCAAGGTCAAATACTGGGACTACTACACGAGGATTTCTAACAAATACAAGCCACTGAGCTGGAAGCACGAGCTCAATTCACACACAATAACAATCCACTTTGTAGGCAGGGAATGCACGAGATGTCATACCAGGCACAATGTCTAATTAGTATTACTCAGCTACAGTTCATCGTGGCTACACGTTCCTGCACCAGGAGAATGATTAAATGACAGTAGTGAATATAAATTTAATTATGATCCTTAATCTTTTTCTAAAAAATACCTGCACTCAATGCGACTTAATAGACTGCAACGGTTTCACACTAAATATCAATGCAAATACACAACTACCCGTTGATCCACAAGGTTGTCTGGCATGGTATCAGTATATCATTCAGTTTCAGAAATTAGTCCACTAAAAATGTCGTTAACTAATGCTGAACTCGGCTGTAAATATCATCTATTTCAACTTGCTTGCATGTATAGAGATAAGGAACTAAAGCGCAGTTCACCTTAAGGACAGTGGGGTTTTTTTAACTGGCAAACTATAACACCAAAAATGAAAATTAGTTGACATATGAAACAAGTTGAAAATTAAGCAATGATCAGCAAAGCATGCTAAATTCAAAGGTGCTAAATTCTTTTTTTAAACTGTAAGCAAATCTCAGAAACTAAGAGGAAACACACATTTACAAAATCAAATGAAACCAGTTATCAGGGTCAACAATGTATCCTGGTTTTCTTTATCTATGGACACGCACATCCTCCAAGATGAGCAAACTCCTTCGAATGTGATTCTTAACTTGATAAGATACCTCAATCACAAAATAAATAAAACACACAGTGGCACTTCTAGTAACATAGGATCATTAAAAAATGTTATCAACAGTATTGATATGGGAAAGATACCACTTATTATTTTTAATTATTTAAATGATAGATTATTAGACAACACAGCAGAGGCCAATTGTCCCTTCAGGCCTGTTCCACCATTCAACACGTTTGTATGGCTGATCACTCACTTTAATAACATGCCCACCTCTTTCCCTGTATCCCTTTACTTCTATAGCATTTATCTAGCTATTCACCTCCTTCATGAACATGTGTAGTGATCTTGGAATAGGCTGAATTAAATTGAGTGGATGCGGAGCAGATTTTAGAGTCTAGGACCATAGGGCACAGCCTCAGAATAAAAGGATGTACCTTTAGAATGAAGAGGAATTTCTTTAGCCAGAGACCGGTGAATCGGTGGAATGTATTGCCACAGAAGCCGGTGGAGGCCAAGTCATTGGTTACTTTTAAAACGGAGATTGATTGGTTCTTGATTGGTAAGGTCATCAAAGGCTACTGGGAGAAGGCAGGAGAGTCTGGTTGAGAAGGCAAAATAGATCAGCCATCAGCACATGGTGAAACAGACTCCGTGGGTCGAATGGCCTAATTCTGCACCTCTGTCTTTTGGTTTTATAAATGTTTAATAGGAGCCACTACCTTCCATTATGGAGAATTCCACAGGCGCACCATTCTATGGGTGCAGAGATTTCTCTTCATACTAGTTCTAAAATGCATCCACCTCATCCTAAGGCCGTGATCCTTCGTTCTGGATTTTCCCGCCTCCCTGTATTTAGTTTGTCCAGTCTCACTGGAACTTTATGTTTTTAATAAGATCGCCTCATTCATATACATTCCACTGATTATAGGCCTAGCTAATCGAATATCTCTTGTCATTTCTGCCATCATCTTGCCTTGTGTGTTCCTCCAAGGCAAGAAAATCCAAGGACAAGGAGGTCAAAACTGTAAATACACACCAGATAAAGCTACGTCAAGGCCCTGTAAGGCTGCAGTAAGACCTCCTTACTCCCATACTTAAATTTGCTTGCCTTTCAAACTGCTTTCTTTCAAGATCTGGGATAGGAGGAACCGCAGGCCGCAATTCCAAATCACTACAAACAAAATGGCTCCCGTTCCAAGACACCAAACATACCAATTTAATGAATATCCTAATAATGCTCTTTTACATTAAAGTTTAGTGTTAACTGTTTTTTTTTTAACAAAATCATGCAAAAGGAGAATTAGTTTGACATGGAGCAAATAATATTACAAACTAATGTAAATAACCTGTCCTTGAACTATTTTGCTAATTTATTCTTTTAACGTTACTTGCCATACCCCAGCTGAAACATTCAACTCAGAGTGCGTAAATACGCTTGTAAGAAGGATGCCCTGCTACTTTGTTTAGATGTTGTGAAGTAAGATCCTTTCATTCAGTGATGCAAATATATGCTGCTAAATCATCCCATTATGTGGACATTTTCTTTCGGATACAAGGCTTAAACATTCATGATTTATTATCGCTCTTTTGATCATAGATGGTCACACAAAAATCTTTCGGAACTGACTAAGAGACAGATGAGATAGTCCAGGAAACAAACCTTAATATTATAGGGGTTACAGAAGAACCATTAATTTATTCGCACATACTTCTCCAAGTTCTGCAGATGCTCTCGGACTCTCTGCACCAGACCCATCTTCGTGTCGTTTACCACAAAATCATCGCACCTATAACTAGAAGCAACAAAATGCATATTAGGAACATTCTATAATAATATTTAAAAATATATGTAATATATTAATGTTAGATATGCATTTGCATTTCAAGAAAAAAAAAAAGAGGCACAGGACCTGCAGATGATGGAATCTTGAGCTGCAGTAAACAAATGGGTCAGGCAGCATCTGTGGAGGGAATGGATAGGCGGCATTTTGGATCAAGATCCTGCTTCGGATCGTCTTCTGTTGCCCTCAACAGCAAATCTACACAACAACTTCTGTGCTCCAGTGCAATAAAGATTGATCTCTATACATTTTAGGAGTCCGAAGAAGGGTCCCGATCCAGAAAGTCGTCTGTCCATTCCCTCCACCAGTGCTGCCTGATGCATTATGTTACTTTAGCACTTTGCATTTTAATACATATTGGTTTATTATGTAGCAAGGAAATATGCCTTTCAGCTTGTTGATTCTATACTGACCATCAATTATTTATGTACACTAATCCTACATTAACACTTTTTTTATTCTCCCTACTCTCAACAACTTCAGCCAGAATCTAAAACCCACCCAAACTAGAGGCAATTTAACAAATCCAATTATCCTACCAACTTACATGACTGGACCGGAAACTGGAGCACCCAGAGGAAACTCACAATCACAGGTAATGTCCACACATTAGGCACCCATGGTTAGTGGTTTCTAGCACAGTGAGGCAGCAGCTCGACTAGCTTAAAGCCATGCATCTTTTTTTTCAGTTATAGATCGACCTTTCCTATCAAAAATACATCCATCAGCGGGACCACAAAAGAGCAGCATAGTTTACAAGAACAATTTGCATCGAAGTATTCAAATGAAATAATTATTTACACTGGAAATAGGCAGGCTCAGATTGTCTTGGAAGTTCCAAAGTAACCAGACACAATTGTCTTTATAGACGTCAGTCAATTGATTTACATTAGTTTTTACACTAAACATTTCCAACATGCTATCAACATGTGTGGCTTCTGAAACAAAATTGACCTCCAGTATAAAAATAGTTTACTTCAATAGTAGGGCGGCACAGCGGTAGAGTTGCTGCGTTACAGCGCCAGAAAGCCGGATTCAATCCAGACTCTGTAGTATGTCTGTGTGAGTGTGTGTCTGTGTGAGCATTAGTGTTAATGTTCAGGTACGGCTGGTCTGTGCGGACTCGGGAGCCGAAGGACCCGTTTCCACGTTGTATCTATAAACTAAACGTTCCAGATTACTGGAATTGATGCATTTGCATAGATTCATAACAAAATGTTCAGTTACGGAGCGGTCAAAGTGGCCTGACATTAACATAACTCAAATCTTTGATGTTATGCACATTCGAGCATTTTTTTTTTTTACAATGGGGCCTACAATCCAAAAGTCATATCAATCCGACATTTATTCAAACCCCGAACTTCATTGGGCTAATCAGCTGGAATAGCCACAAAACTGCCCCATACAAGTTAGAATTGTAGCCAAATACACAAGCTAAAAAGACTATAAACAATTCAGTCATTTCAGATTAGCAAAGTGAGGAAATACAAGTACAAAGTGTTCTAAAAAAAAATCTAAAGCATCAACCAAGAAATGTACAACTTCTGATATGTTAGCCCTAGAATTAACTTCACATCAACTTATGTGCACCAATACATAGATGTAAATTCTAAGTCTTTAAAAGCTATTTAGCAGGTACTGCAAAAGAACTGGTTTGATGTGCAAGATTGATCTCTATATATATATATATATTTTACATACATGGTTTAGGTTTATTTTATTGTCACGTGTAACTGAGGTAAAGTGAAAAGCTTTGTTTTGCATTCTTATCAGATATTATACATAAATACAATCACATCAAACTCAAGTACATGAGGTAGAGCAAAGGGGAAGATAGAGTACAGAATATAGTTCTCAGCATTCTTCCATGGACAAGGTTCAATCTCCTCAATGGGGTAGGGGTGAATTGTCAGTATCACAGCTTATGGAAGGACTGTTCAGAAGCTTAATAACACAGAGGGAAGAAGCTCTTCCCAAGTCTGGTGACAATGAGGATGCACCAGAAAATCTATGGCTTCAAGAAAATAATAAGCAGTAATATATGACCAAGGTTTTCCAAACATTCTACTATATATTTTCAAAACAATATAACAGGCACTATTTAGGAGAAATCAGATTTCTAAAAGCACAATGACAGGAGCAAATTAGTAAAATTATAAATTCAGGAACTGATCATTTTTTTTAATTAACCAAATTCTTCAACATTTAAGTTGATTTCTTTTGATCATCCGGTAGGTCGGTTTTAAGTTTGGTCATTCTGCAAAAAACTCAACAAACCATCTTCTTCAATGAATAATGACACCACTGGCCACTAGAATATTCATCAGTGTAGGAAGGAACTGCAGGTGCTGGTTTACACTGAAGATAGACACAAAATGCTGTAATAGCTCAGCGGGACAGGCAGCAACTTTGGATAGAAGGAATGGGTCATTCCTTCTATCCAGAAATGTTGCCTGATCTGGTGAGGTACTCCAGCATTTTGTGTCTATCTTCAGAATATTCATCAGACACGGACTGAATTCTGCCTATTGTCAGAAGTAATAGCTCCCATTCCCAGTGATTTATATAAATGCGGAATACATTTATGAAAATATTGCTGCTCCTAATACATCTACATAAAAGTACCCCATTTCACTTCAATGTTCCACGTGTCATACTCCACATTTTACACGGTAAAATGCACTTTGTCTAATATACCAAAGCACATGAATTTGCAATTTCTGAATATTTTTGAATGTGATCAAGTTTTAAGGGTACAGCAACAATTTAAATAAATGACTGGATCAGTTGATCATAAACACCTTCAAGCATAACAGCTGCAGTCCCACAGCCTCAACACCTTTCCGGATTATCCTTGCATCCCTCATTTCCCTTGGTGTTTCTAAAAAAAATAACACCCTTGAATGCTTCCCTACAGAAGAATTGCAAAGATTCACAATCTTCCATCTTACCCCAAAGAATGAGTAACTCCTAGTTATAAAGTGGCAAACATAAAATCTTGAAATTTTCATCTATCAAGGAGCTTGAAATGGGAGAAATTTTTTTTTTTTTAAATATATAAATAGGATCACCTCTATTCTTTCAGCTTTTGGAAGAAAAGCTGATCTACTCAAAATTACCTTAAAAGCAATCCTTTCATTGTTGGTCAATGGTTCATTATGAAAAGTCAAGAAAGGATTTGCTAATAGGCTTATTAATTCTGGGATCCCAGGCATATTTGTTCAGACCCTTCTCTGTTTCATGGAGTATGCTCAGGGCATTGTTCAAGAACATCAATCAAGATGGGGCAGCAGAGGTGCAGCTGGTAAAGCTGCTGCCTCACAGGACTAGAAACCCAGGTTCAATCCAGACAGGAGATTGTACATTGCCCCTACGGGTACATGGGCTTTCCTCCAGGAGCTCCAGTTGCCCCCCACATCCTAAAACTTCAAGTGGGGGGGGGGGGGGGGGGGTCTCTGTAAGTTGCTCTGTGTGTGTAGGGAGAGGCAATATCGAGAGAATAAAATTGGATTAGATTAGTTTAGCTTAGAATTTCACCATGGAAACAAACCACTTAGCCCACTGAGTCTACACCAATCATCGATCACCCATTCACACTAGTCGTTTGTTATCCCATATTCTCATCCACTCTCTACACATTGGGAAAATTTACCAAGGCCAATTAACCTGCAAACTCGAACATCTCTGGCATACGGGAGGAAACCAGTCACGGGGAGAATGTGCAAACTCCACACAAACGGCACCAGAGGACAAAATAGACCACGGGTCACTGGTGCTGTGAGGCAGCAGCTGTGCCGCCATTAGTGGTTGATGTCGGCGTGGATTCAGTGAGCTGAAGGGTCTGTTTGCATGCTCCACCTCTTAACAGAGGAAGAAAGGAGCCACAAGTGAATGTATTTTTGATGAACTAAAGCAGAAGCAGAAATATGATTTCAATCCATTTAAATTAGTCCAAGAAAATAAAAGCTACATTCCTTAAAAAGAGAACATCTTTAATCTATGGTGTTCACAGAATTGATAAAACCCTTTGGAATTTTCTGTGTGTGTGCGCACAATACTAGACATAATTTATGTAGCAGATACAGCAGCAGTGAAGCAAAGCTGCATAAAAATAGCTTCAATAGCACACTCAAATCACATCATTGCAGTACAAGTAACAGAAGATTACAATATAATGATTGTATGATCATCTATCATCCCTAGCCAAGACTACTTTATTACTAGGACAAGTGAAAAAGGGAGGAAAAATTAAAGAAACAATGAGAATGTGAACTTTGCTCCCCAAGGCAAAGTATAAAGTCATTTGAAGTAGAGTGACCCTCTCATTGCAATCTCCGGAATAGAAAGTCCTGTGGAAAGATAACCTGCTTAAAGCAGGCTTAATCTTTGTTTCATACACATGGCTTTATAACAAGAAATGGCATTCATAACTGACTTTGTCTTCTATTTCAATTAAATTGCAGGCAAAGTACAAACTGCTTTCTGACTATTCCCAAGGTAGCTCTGATGTCTGGGAACAATGCAAGTTCTGGAGTGAACAGTTGCTGCCCTTCAAGCCTTCAGATGTGCTGCATTATTCAGGCCAGGACCCGAGGGGTTGGATTCTATTATAATGGGCTGCTCAGTGTTATAGCTGGTAATGCTGTTGCCTCATACCTTCAGTGGTGCAGGTTTGATCCTGACTTTGGCTGCTGTATGGAGTTTGCATGTTCTCGCTGTGACTTTCCGCCAGGTTATATGGTTTCCTCCCATATCCCCACAGATATAGTAAATTGGATACAGTAAATTGCTGCTAGTTAGATGACTGGCAGGGAATTGGAAGTTGGGAATTAACAGGAATGCAAGAGAGAATATGTTGAAGGGGAAATAAAATTTGCTTATAACAAGCCCATATCGTCTAGTCAATTCCAGTCATCTTTAACGTTCCCAGCAACATATTCTTCCCATGTTCCCATCCACTCTTCCCCCCCTGACCAACCCCAGATTCTATCACCCACTTACACTGGAGGCAATTTACAGCAGTTAATCAACCTACCATCGCTTTTGCATGTAGAAGGAAACCTAGCAACTGGGACATGTCCACTCATGCACAAGGTGAAGATGGAAATTGCCACACATTTCATCACACCAAGGTAAGTGGGAAAATGGGACTAATGGGTATGATCTGCAAGCTGGCATTACAGCAATCCTGCATCATAAGGGAATATGAAATGAAAACCCAACTCATATTAACACAACTAATTCTTTACCCAAGGACATAATTTACAATCTTTTCATCTTTTGCCTTCTTGCTACAACCTGCATTCATTGTACAAATGCCACGGGCCAAGTGTTTATTTGTCCATCTAGCCCATGCTTTGTCTAAAAGGGACACGATTAACTTTGATTCAACACATTTGCTCAAGTTTGCCATGAAACAGAATAATAAAATTTCATAATTTTAAAGCAGTCTGAAAATAAGTGAACAACTTAAATACACAAAAATCAAGATCCAACTTGGAATTGTTGAAATTCAGTTCAGCGAGATGTGAGGCATAACTTCTGGATTTCACCCAAGCTGAATGAACCGAGGACTGATAATGGATTAAACATTGCCTTGTAACTGCTCTGTCACAACATAATACGGCTGTCACCTCCTTTTGGTTTGTTTCCAGAATTATCATCTTCAGCACCAACTTTTCCCAAATATAATTATTGTAGCAATAAATCACAACACATCATCATTAACTTTTTTCCCCCACTGAAGAATATTTTTAGGCAGCATTTTTCCTGAGCACGGGTCATACCAAATCTACCCTACAATGATATAGAGGAACACTGTAGCTAATCCAAACATTTTTGCATTCTTTTTTTTTTAAATTAAGGATAAATTGCACACCTTCAAAACAATTTATTTCAAATAATCAGATTAGAAAATTAAAAATTCTAGCTATATTCAAGTTATATTTACAATTTGCATTGAAAATCATAAGAGCTTTGGAATTCTAGTATACAATCAATGATCAGCTGAAGGAGATCTTCAGAGGAATAGTTAAATGTTTGATCCAAATTTGGGTTGTAAATACAAGCAGAGAGGTTTAAGGAGGAATATTTCATGATGTGAATCCCAAACAGCAGAAGGCATAAATTCTAGGTGTTCTAAAAAGGACCGTATGCACACAAGGACAGAAAATGAATATGCTGAGATGGGAAAGGTTTCTGAGGCAATGTTGCAAGAGTGCTATTATTAAGAGGTGTTTTTTGTTTAATTGCTAAAACCAAAGATCTCATTTTTAATGAAAAATAAAGGATTTGTTGTTCTATCTTGTCCAACCTTCATTCAAAAAGAACCAATACAGGTGCACAACCTTTTATCCGAAAGCCTTGGGACCAGACACTTTTCGTAATTCGGAATTTTTCGGCTTTCGGAATGGAAGATTTTTAGCGTAGATTTTAACGGCTGGCTCAGTGGTAGAGTGCTCGGCTCATATCCGCAAGGTCGCGAGTTTGCGCCTCGATCCCGGCAGTTACTCGATCGCGAGTTTGAGTCTTCAATGTAGTTTTTTCTTGCACAATAGGAGAGAATAGGGAGGTGATCTTAGTGCGGGAGACAAGTGTAGGAGAGGTGTACTGACTGTGTGGGCAGAACTTTGGAAGTGATTGCCCACCATTCTCAAAAGCCGCTGTGTCTCCCTGCCCCTCCAACTCCAGAGGAAGTGGCAGTTCGTCCACAGCCCGAGCTGCGCCACCCCAAGAACAAGACGTACCTTGCACACCATCAGCTTCTGCCCCTACAAGCGTGTTCCTCTGGAGTTGGAGCGGGGCTGCAGTTGCTGATCTGGGATCTCCGTGCTTGCAGTGGGCCTGGGGGTCGGTGTCCCGATGAGGGGGCGCAGCTTGGGCTGTGGGCGAACTGCCACTTGTCGCCGTAGCGGCCCATCGGGGAGCGGCTTCTGGTGGTCCTGACTTCTCTCAGCTCCTGTCCAGGGGGGTGGCCGGAGACGTCAGGACCAACAGGAACCCGCTCCCCGATGGGCCGCTACAGCGACAAGTGGCAGTTTGCCCACAGCCCGAGCTGCGCCCCCTCATCCGCAACCCGGGTTCCTCTGGAGTTGGAGCGGGGCTAGAGTTGCTGCTGGCTGTGAGTCTCTGGGATCTCCGTGCTTGCAGTCGGTGTCCCGTTGGTCCTGACGTCTCCGGCCACCCCCCTGGACAGGAGCTGAGACTGGGAACTGTACCGTCCTTGCCCCCTCCCTCTGCAACTGTACACAGAGCTGCGCCCCCTCATCCGCAAACCCCAAGAAGAAGACGTACCTTGCACACCATCAGCTTCTGTCCCTACGGGGAAGCGTGTTCCTCTGGAGTTGGAACGGGGCTGGGCTGGGGGTCGGTGTCCCGTTGGTCCTGACGTCTCCGGTGACTGGCACTGACCTGCTGGCATCGCCGACGTGAAGACAGTGCAAAGCCCCCGCGCCGGTGCAATGGGCGGGGAGCTGGAGAGGGGAGGGAAGGGGTCACACACATGGCCGGGAAGCAGAGGGGTGTAGGTGGGGTGAAACTGAAGGGTGCGACAATCTGCTGCTGCCTGCCCGCTGAGTTAAAAAGTTCCCACGCAAGACTCACGATACACTGTGTATCTTGAGTCTACCGTGGGAACTTTTTAACTCGGCGGGCAGGCAGCAGCAGAGTGTCAATTATTAACCCTCCCGCGCAATATACCCTCACCTTCTCTTTTATGAATGGGGATTTAGTTCCCCTTTCTTCAAGGACCGACCGGAGGTTCCACTGTCACCTCTGTGGGCCGCCCTCGGTGAACGTCTTCAAGGACCTTTCTTCAAGGACCGAAAAAATTTCCGCTATTCGGAGCTTTTCGTTATTTGGAATTTCGGATAAAAGGTTGTGCACCTGTACTATTAGTTCTGGGCTTTTCAGAACCTCGTTGAAATACCTTAGAACGGTAATAATCAAACCTGCAGCCCAGCTCGAAATTTTTCATTTCCTGAACTATATTTTGACCAACTCAGAAAATAAATTACTGATATTCTATTAGCTGGAACATCCTCAGGACATGAAATGATAAATTGACCCAAGTCTATTCATTCTAGTGCAGAGAAATAGTCAGCTTTTTTACTTTGATATTCAGTCTGTTGAAAAGGCTATCAGTTTCAATCAAAACACACAAACCAGTACCTGCTCGGGTTTCCTGAGGCAAATGTTATTTAGCCTCGAAGGTCAAACAAAGAAGTCCTTTAAATTCCAACAGAAGGTACATTAAAACTGCATACCAAGCCTTGTGGCTTGAACAAATTACTACCTGCATTCAAAGATTTAATATCCAAGCTTCACATACCAGTAGGTGCTGTAACTGCTGCAATCCATACATACTGCATGCTGCAGCTTCTCCTTTTCATGCTTTTCTGATTTTTTGACATTGTTGGAATGAATCTGGGAATCTTCATAGTGTTTCTTGGCATGCCCATTCACATATCTGCAAAATAAAATGCAACGTTCTTTGGTTTCAAAGTATTCACCATTTATTGAGAACAGAACTTTTTAAACAGTGACGCTTGGAATACCAAGTGCTGTACTGTCAGAGATATCATTCTCCAGTTCCACTTGACGCTGCAGTCAAATGCAAATAAAAATCTATGGCACTTTAGGGATGTTCTCCTGGAGAATAGTTAGCCCTCAACTGATACCCACAAAAGCAGAATAACTGCACATTTACTGTACTGCTGATTACAGGAGTTAACTGCAAGTCATTGGCTACATTGCACATTCAAGTGCTTCGGGGTATAACAGAGCAGCAAAAATGGAAGTTCGTAGATCAACACTAATATTTAACCACGTTAATTTCAAACATTTTATGCAACTTGCTCCCCTCTTACACCAATCCTGGTGGTTCAAGTATTACAGGGTATATATTAGTGCGACCTGTGATATGTACTTGTTTGCTGCATCTCAGCCAAGGTAGCACAGTGGAAATTTGGCTCTGACACTTCAAAATTAATGAAACACGAAAGCACAGAAGACAATATTATTCAACATTGCTCACTGCATCAGCCTCATAATTAAAAAAAAAAAAAAAAAACAGATAAAACTGAGATGCCTTGACCTGATGAACAAAACCTACTTCCCTAAACAGAGCAGACAATGGCTTGAATGAATGGCCCTCAGTAATACAGTGGAAAGATTAGAGGGAGGTTGAGGAAAACCTTTCTATCTAAAGAAGAGTGGGAGGCCTAAAATTTACCACATGAAACAAGATGGTCAAGGCAAAATCTCTCATCATTTTTGAAAAATTGGTCGGATGAGCACAATAGGACCATATCCCGCAAAGCAAGCTGGGGAGTGGGGCTATTAAAACAGTACAACCTCCAAATAAGCGAGTTCGGTATTCCGCAAAAACACAATGAATCATGGGATTTGTGAAAGGTCACTCACTATAAAGAAAAAGTGAACAAGGCGCTGACTGTATAAACTGTATATACATTTTAATCTTTATTCATGATTTATGTGAAAAAATATTTAATCTGAGGATCGGGGGTGCCATGTAGCGGGAGAGCGGGGTGTAAGAGCGAGATAGAGCTGGCAGAAGCGAGTGGGGGGGGGGGGGGGAAAGAAAGAGACAGGACCGGTAGAGAGACATTGACAGCAGCTGCACGCACACAAGCCCGCGCCTCATCCGCAGCCAGGATCGAACCCGGGTCACCGGCGTCACAAGCGCCGCCGAACCACCACTGGACCGCGCGGAGAAGCGCCAACCTCAGCTCAACTCCACCTGAGCTGGAGCCAACACCCCCCCCCCCCCGCACCGGCTGCAAGTCCGGGATAGCCACCCGGGGCCACCCCAGACAGGGACGGGACACCCAGGAGGGGACAGCCCAGCAGCACCTCAATCACGCCTGCAGCGCCGGAGACCCGGGCCCGACACCGACCACGGACGAAACGCAGCACCACAGCTACGAGAATATTTATAGCGAGTGACCTATGACCTGGGCATGCGCAGTCAGAATACCGAACTCGCTTATAAACTCTGAACTTCATGGACTTGGGGGCATTGTTTTTGTCTTTGCACTGTTACTGTTTTGTTTTTTTAAAGACGCGTATATACACACATTAATACATATACATCAATAAATACACTGAACAACTTTGTTCTTGTAATGGTGTTTACAAAGTCCTATATTAAATATATGTTATGCGGCTGCAAGCAAGAATTTCATTGTTCCGTTTCGAGGCATTCGACAATAAAACACTCTTAACTCTCGAACCAAATCATTCCATCTGGCATAATATAACAGTACAAATGGCCTCCTCCTGCACCATGAATTACGATGACTATACGCGTGAATCCAATTAAAGCAAGGAGATTTTGCATAAATAGACCCAGAGGCTATAAGAAATAAAGCAGTCCGGAATGCTTATGTTCACAACTTGAATACTGAAGCCCAAGAGTCAGAAACTTCATTAGCTTAAGAGGCTGTGTATATTTACCAGCCAGTACACCAAGTCAATGTCATTCCCAGCATGGGTCAGAGATGCCACTTTCTGAGTTGTGAAATTAAGCCTTGTCTGCTCACTCAGGTAGACACTACTGCACAATTTAGAAGAGAATGGAAGTGGCATCCAACATGCCTTTGCCTACAGGTATGCCTCAAACAACCCTACAAAACAAACAAGCTGCTGAAGAAATTCAGGTCACACAGCATCTGTGGAGGGAATGGACAGTTGACATTTCAGGTTGAGACCTTTTCTCGGGACTGAAAGAGTGGAGGGGAGATGGCCAGCATAAATAAGTGAGTGGTGGTGGTGGCGTGGTGTGCAACATGACCTGGCATATAGGTGGATCCTGGCGAGGAGAAGCGGTTGGTGGATGGGGCAGGCAAGGGAGGGAGGGGTGGAGAAAACAACAGGTTGGGATGTGATAGGTGGAGGTAACCCGGAGCTGCATATGATGGAAGCTGATGGGAATGGGCAGGGGTTGGGAGATGGAGTACGGGACCACATACAGGAGAGATGGGCAAATGGGAAGTGGAGGGGGAGAGGGACTCTTTGGAGGAGTGTGTGGGACAAGGGTGTATTGAGTAGATGGGGAAGAAGCTGCGAGGGAGCAGGATATTGTAGGGGAAGCAGGAGTGAGTGTCTGTGTGTGTGTGTGTGTCTGTGATCTGAGTGGATATGGGTAACTGCTGGGGGGGAGGGGGGAAGCAGAAAAGCCAAGTTAGAGAATTCAATATTCATACCGTCAGAATGCAGAATACCAAGGTGGAATACGAGATGCTGTCCCTCTAGTATGCGTTTGGTCTCACTCACTGATCGCCAGCCTAATGCCACTGGATCTCGTTGCACCCAACCGCCCCCAGACTGGGCCCCTGATGTTGATGCCACCAAGTCCCACGCTCTTCCCCTGCCAGTGGCCACATCACACCCCTCCATCCACCTCTCATCGTGTCCCCATCCCACGATTCTAAACTCTTCTCTCTCCCTCTACACTACTCCACTAACCCCATGTCTGTCTCCAGCTCCAAACCCTGCCGTGTCTTCAAACCCATGACCCCACATTGATGCCAAGCAATTTGACCTCTGCGGGCGCCTCACCTCTCTATCCCTCCACCCACACCTCAGTTGAGTTCATGACGTTCTCCTCTTCTGTCGCCTCCACCTCCATTTTTATTTTTCCTTGGGGGGGTGGGGGGACCTCTGATTATTTTTTTCTCATCTCCAACAAATCTTGTCACCTTAGACACCTCATCTTGCTAATAAGACAATGATCTTTCCACTCCTCATACCCACGTCAACCTGACAGGCCCCACCAATCCCAACCTCGTCACTAAATCTGTAGATAAGGGTGGGCCATTGAGGTCTGGGGGAGTGACCCCTGCCTTGCAGACGCTCTCGGACAACTCTTCATACCTACCCTTTGACCCCGACCCAAACAATCAACCCCAGGCCACTGTCTCACATACGATCACTGATATCATCATTTCAGGACATCACAATTCTCTAACTCCAAACAGGATTGTCCTGGCACCCCCATTGTTTCTGATTCTTCTTGTCCCAACTGAACTCATCTCCTCATATCTTGACTCGATCGTGTCCCCGCTTGTCCAGCATCTTTCCACTTGCATCTGAGACACCTTGCACTCCACCATTTCAACAACTTCCAATTCCCCAGGCCCACTGCCTTATGTTCACTATGGATGTACAGTCCCTATACCCCATCAAGAAGGCCTCAGGGCTCTGTTTCTAGGAACAGGGACTCAATCTGTCCCCCTCCGTCTGGCAGAATTGCGTTACCCTTGCAGCTTATCTTCAACTCCTGCCACTTTCTATTAATGAAAGGTATAGCTATGGGCACGCAAATGGACTCTAACTATGCGTGCCCCTTTGTTAGAAACATAGAAATTAGGTGCAGGAGTAGGCCATTCGGCCCTTCGAGCCTGCACCGCCATTCAATATGATCATGGCTGATCATCCAACTCAGTATCCCGTACCTGCCTTCTCTCCATACCCTCTGATCCCCTTAGCCACAAGGGCCACATCTAACTCCCTCTTAAATATAGCCAATGAACTGGCCTCGACTACCCTCTGTGGCAGAGAGTTCCAGAGATTCACCACTCTCTGTGTGAAACAAGTTCTTCTCATCTCGGTTTTAAAGGATTTCCCCCCTTATCCTTAAGCTGGATAGGCAGGAGGAAACGCAAACAGCTTTGCCACTGCCAGGTCCTGCATGAAGAACTGCTCAGACCACGCGGATGAGATCTACCCTGAGGATGGTAGATGATGCGTCACTTATATGGAACTCTATGGTTGCAGTCAGACACAAAAAGCTGCAGTAACTCAGCTGGTCAGACAGCATCTCTGGATAATAGGAAGAGGTGATATTTTGGGTCGAGACCCCACTCCCTTACCCACTCTCCCCACCCCACAGTTCCCCTCCATCCCGGGCCCTGTAAAATGTTCGTCTATTAATTTTTTTTCGCCCTGGAACGTCGAAGGCTAAGTGGCGCAGCGGTAGAGTTGCTGCAATACAGCGCTGGAGACCCGGGTTCCATCCTGACTGTGAGTGTTGTCGGTATAGAGTTTGTACGTTCTCCCTGTGACCTACGTGTGTTATCCCGGGGTGCTCCGGTTTGCAGGCTAATTGGCTTGGTAAAATTGTAAATTGTCCCTAGTATGTAGAATAGTGTTAGTATACAGGGTGATCGCTGATTGGCGCGGACCCGGTGGGCCGAAGGGCCTGTTTCCATGCTATATCTCTAAACTAAACTAAACCTGGTAGAAGTATGTGAAATTGTGAGAGGCATAGATAGAAAGTCAGAACCTTCCTCTCAGGGTGGAAATGTCAAAGATGTACTGCCTAGGGTAGTCTGCTGTAGGATTCGACCCCTTGTCCTGGACTTCCCCAACATCGGGAGCAATCTTCCTGCATCTAGCCTGTCCAACCCCTTAAGAATTTTATGTTTCTATAAGATCCCCTCTCAATCTCCTAAATTCTAGAGAGTATAAACCAAGTCTATCCAGTCTTTCTTCATAAGACAGTCCTGACATCCCAGGAATCAGTCTGGTGAACCTTCTCTGCACTCCCTCTAGGGCAATAATGTCCTTCCTCAGATTTGGAGACCAAAACTGTACGCAATACTCCAGGTGTGGTCTCACCAAGACCCTGTACAACTGCAGTAGAACCTCCCTGCTCCTATACTCAAATCCTTTTGCTATGAAAGCTAACATACCATTCGCTTTCTTCACTGCCTGCTGCACCTGCATGCCTACAGTCTGAAGAAGGGTTTCGGCCCGAAACGTCGCCTATTTCCTTCGCTCCATAGATGCTGCTGCACCCGCTGAGTTCCCCCAGCAATTTTGTGTACCTTGCCTACTTTCAATGACTGGTGTACCATGACACCCAGGTCTCGCTGCATCTCCCCTTTTCCTAGTCGGCCACCATTTAGATAATAGTCTGCTTTCCTGTTTTTGCCACCAAAATGGATAACCTCACATTTATCCACATTATACTGCATCTGCCAAACATTTGCCCACTCACCCAGCCTATCCAAGTCACCTTGCAGTCTCCTAGCATCCTCCTCACAGCTAACACTGCCCCCCAGCTTAGTGTCATCTGCAAACTTGGAGATATTGCCTTCAATTCCCTCATCCAGATCATTAATATATATTGTAAATAGCTGGGGTCCCAGCACTGAGCCTTGCGGTACCCCACTAGTCACTGCCTTCCATTGTGAAAAGGACCCGTTTACTCCTACTCTTTGCTTCCTGTTTGCCAGCCAGTTCTCTATCCACATCAATACTGAACCCCCAATGTCGTGTGCTTTAAGTTTGTATACTAATCTCTTATGTGGGACCTTGTCGAAAGCCTTCTGGAAGTCCAGATACACCACATCCACTGGTTCTCCCCTATCCACGCTACTAGTTACATCCTCGAAAAATTCTATAAGATTCGTCAGACATGATTTACCTTTTGTAAATCCATGCTGACTTTGTCCAATGATTTCACCACTTTCCAAATGTGCTGCTATCCCATCTTTAATAACCGACTCTACCGATGTTAGACTAAAGCGGCCTTTTCACGGGGCGACTTGACGCAAGAGTTAACCGGAGTTTAACATCGTGGGAACCTCGTGCGATAACAGTACGGCATTCGTGGACCACCGTGGACCACCGTAGCGCTAACGGCAGGTCATCGTGTAACTTGGTCACTCAGGAGAAAATTCAAGAAAGTTTGAATTTCTCCAAGAGTGACTTGTACACTTGTGGTTGAGTATTGCAACATTATATGAACGTAGTGGCCAGTGCGATATCCGTAATAACTCTTGCGGGTACCGTGGGAACTCCTGCGAACGGTGAACCCGGAAGCTGGACAGAGGGAACGGTGAGTAAAAATTATCTTATGTGGGATTGAATTTAAAAAATAAATTAAAATAAAGATTTGCATCCGCATATGGACATCAACTTATTCATGAGTTATGTTAATGAGATTCAAGAAAATAACTATAATCTTTAAAAGGGACTTTAAAAGGGACTTTACTGAAAGGTTACGCATTTTTATGGTCCGTGAGAAATTTTTCACATGTACTTCTTTGAGAGATACAGGTCGGAGTCCTCGGGTCCAGGGGTCCGGAACGCTACCAATCAATGTTGTACAGAGACCCGTGTAAGGAGTGAACTGCACATGCTGGTTTAAACCGAAGACAGACACAAAAAGCTGGAGTAACTCAGCGAGTCAAGCAGCATCTCTGGAGAAAAAAAGCTGATGTTTCGGGACGAGACACATCTTCAGACTCAATTCCGATTAGGCTGTCTGAAGAAGGGTTCCGGTGTTGGGGGAGTCCAGAACCAGGGTCCCAGTTTTACAGTCTACCGTGGGAACTCTTTAACTCAGTAAAGTAAAGTAGCCTTTATTGTCATATCAGCGCACAGGCAGCAGTTGACTGTTGCTCTATTCAGTTTCCCAGGGGGTCGGGACGGGACTGGAGTTGGGAGAGAAAGGTGGGGGAGTCGAGGGAGAGGAGGGGGAGACAGATGGGGGTGTCTTCATTTACTGACGGCGGGTGTCTGTCACTGAAACAGGCAGGTGAGAGTTCACATCCACCTTGTGTGTGCCTCTCTCTCTCTCTCCCTCCCTCTTACACAGGCTGAGAGACTCTGCCTCTGTGAGTGTACGTCTCTTTCTCCCCCTCTCCCACACACAGTAAGACCGAGGTACTGTGCTCAGTCCATCTGTGTCTCCCACATACACAGTAAAATATGTCTCCAAATGAGCCAATTCAACCAAGGGAGGATATATATAGTGTGTGAAAAAAAAAGTTACATCATTTGTGTCACGTGTAGTTCACGATGTTCATTCAAGATTTAACGGGAAAGCTCGGGAAACGGACAAGTTCACTCGCACAAATAGCAGAAATGCCGAGTACCGTGGGAACTCTTTATCTACTGCCGTTATATCGTGCGAGACTCGTGCTGGACCACGACCTCTTCACTCTGGTGACATCTTGCGTCAACTCGCCCCGTGAAAAGGCTGCTTAACTGGTCTGTAATTCCCCGTTTTTTCTCTCCCTCCCTTCTTAAAAAGTGGGGTTACGTTTGCTACCCGCCAATCCTCAGGAACTACTCCAGAATCTAAAGAGTTTTGAAAGATTATTACTAATGCATCCACTATTTCTGGAGCTACTTCCTTAAGTACTCTGGGATGCAGCCTATCTGGCCCTGGGGATTTATCGGCCTTTAATCCATTCAATTTACCCAACACCACTTCCCGGCTAACCTGGATTTCACTCAATTCCTCCAACTCCTTTGACCCGCGGTCCCCTGCTATTTCCGGCAGATTATTTATGTCTTCCTTAGTGAAGACGGAACCAAAGTAGTTATTCAATTGGTCCGCCATATCCTTGTTCCCCATGATCAACTCACCTGTTTCTGACTGCAAGGGACCTACATTTGTTTTAGCTAATCTCTTTCTTTTCACATATCTATAAAAACTTTTGCAGTCAGTTTTTATGTTCCCTGACAGTTTTCTTTCATAATCTATTTTTCCTTTCCTAATTAAGCCCTTTGTCCTTCTCTGCTGGTCTCTGAATTTCTCCCAGTATGCTGCTTTTTCTGGCTAATTTGTACGCATCATCCTTCGCTTTGATACTATCCCTGATTTCCCTTATTAGCCATGTAGAGCATTGTGTGCAGCTTGTAGAAATTGTAGATTTTAAAGCTACCATTTTCCCCACATCAATATCACCGCCCTGCCCTCAAATTCACTTGGGCCAACCCCTAGCCACTGGCCATCTCCCCTCCACTCTTTCATCCAAAGGTCTCGATCCAAAATGACAACTGTACATTAGAGAGAGACTATCCATTATACAGATACTGTCTGACCCGAGGAGTTCCTGCAGCGATTTGCTTTTTGCTCCAGATTCCAGTATCATGTTCACTAAACAAAAATCCTGGTAACTATCAATGTCCTGCTGTTGTGGCTAACATTTATCCCTCAACAAGAGCAGGTTCACTACCACAAATCAACAAATAAACTCTCAAAAGAACAGTCAAAGGTGGAGATATGCAAACATCACCAAGAATGACTGCTAGCCTGCAGGATATGGTGCAAAAGGTATAAAACAAGATTACCTGCTGAAATAATCAAAGTTGGATGAGAGATGGGGGGATTTATAAACAATAAGGATTTTGCAATTTTTCAAAATTGCTATTTAATTTATTTTAATCAACAGCCTAATTTTTAAACCTGGCTGATTTAGCCCATCAGTTGTATCAGTGAAAGAGCAATACAAACTGCTCTCCTGTTCCTGCTGGGCAGCATCATGAAGGACAGGTGGCAGAAGAGAAGCAATGTTATTTTTAAATAATCCCTGTCAAACTAAGATTTAACTAATCCTCTCACCAGCCAAAGTATGGGCTGTAAACAGAATGTTACTTCTACATGTGATAAACTGAAAAATTCCTATCTAAAAAGATAACAAGGCCTAAAAAAATGTTTTCAGAAATGAAAGATTTGCTTAACATAAATAAAAGACTCCTTGGGAGATTTTGAACAGCATGAGCACCAGACTTTCCTTCCATATTTTCTGTAAAATAGTTGGAGCCAAATTAGGTTAAAAAAAAAAATCAGCTCAATAGAAAAAAGCAAAAGACAGGGTGATAGGGATCACCATCTCTCAGATGCTGCGGTTGGCTTCTTATTTTGCGCGACATCAAGTTTCAAGAATAGTTTATTGTCACAAGTATCTGAACAGTGATATGTTTTGTTTTGCATACAACCCAGTAAAATCATACAGCAGACCTCACCCTAGGCAGTACACAAGAGTCGCGACGACAAAGTTACAAAGGTTCACCGAACTAAATTATATAGGTTGATAATTCACACTTGAATTTAGGGAACACGAATAAGAATAGAGAATAGAATAGAATACGTTTATTGTCATTGCACAAACATTAAGTAACTTGGAGATATCACTAAAGAGCAGACTTCTTGGCTTGGAAGTTGTATGCACCATGAAGGCAATGCTGCTATTTGTTTTGTGATTTTGTTATCATTATTGACTGAGTATCAAATATAGCATGAACTTTATGCACAAAGTTTACACTATCCCCAAAGCCACCTCAGGAATAGTGCAAATTACAACCCAGTATATATTCAGCACAAGTTATCATCATAATCATACTTTATTAGCCATATTTTGCAACATACGAGGAGTTTGGTTTGCCATACAGCCATCATACCATTAAAAAACAACAAAATACATTTTAACATGAACATCCACCACAGTGACTCCTCCACATTCCTCACTGTGATGGAAGGCGAAAAAAAGTTCAATATCTTCCCTTCTTTGTCCTCGCGCGGTCGGGTGCCTCGAGCCTTCCGTTGACAGGACGATCTTGGCTCCCGCAGTCGGCGGCGGGCCCTCCGTGTCGGAGCGATCAAGCTCCTGCATCGGGGGAGGATGTCAGCTCCCCGCGCTAGTCGAACCTTCTGCGACTGGAGCTTCCCGACATCAGTCTCCACCTGAGACTGCGAGCTCCACGATGTTGAAATCTGCAGGATGCGGTTGGAGCGTCGATCCCAAGCAAGGGATAAGACCCCGGCCCCGTGGTGGGGCTCAAAGTCAGTCCCGAGCAAGGTCTCCAGCTCCATGTTAGGCTGCAGAGCAACCGGAGATACGATCCGGAAAACAATCGCTTCTCGGACAAGGTAAGCGATTGAAAAAGTTTCCCTCGATCCCCTCCCCCACATAAAACAAACCAGTGAACATCAACACAAACTTTTAAAACACACTAAAAATAACAATAAAAGACAAACAGACTGTTGGCGAGGCTGCCATCGTGCGGCGCCTCCTGGTCATATTCACAAGTGGACATACAAATAAATTAAAACAATTTCTTTATGGCTATGAATCTAACAGGCATGTTCCTTATGCAAGTAATTCGCATATCGCTGTTCCTTAATTGTTACACATGACAATAAAAGACCTTTGAAACCTTGAACCTTTGAAGTAATAGTTCAGCTGTGGTAAAAATAGTGAGAAACATGCTACATGGTTCTCCATGAACTAGATGCAACATGGAAACCCCTTTGAATTTCTTGAAGGCTTAGTTTAGAGATACAGCACAGAACTGGCCCTTTGGCCCACCAAGTTCACACCAAACAGCGATCCCCACACATAAACACTACCCTACACATATGAGGGACAATTTTACATTAATACCAAGCCAATTAACCTGCAAGTCTGTACGTCTTTGGAGTGTGGGAGACAACCAAAGATTTCGGAGCAAACCCATGCAGGTCACAGGGAGAACGTACAAACTCCGTACAGACAAGCACCCCTAGTCAAAATCGAACTCGGGTCTCTAGCGCTGAAAGGTAGTAGTTCTAATGCTGCGCCATCGTGCAGCGATATTCAACAGCAAACCAAACACTAACAGTGAGAGGTTCATCTGATACTGAGTTATGGATATCATGACAAATGTGTGAGGTGTCGCATATATTTGGAAATAAAATTGGGGTTGCTAGACCTACAAAGTGTGACATTAAGCTGGTGGGTCATGAAACGCATCAGCAACATCGGTAGGTAGAGAACTAAATATACAAGTTCTCTGGCACAATGGCACAGCCGGTGGAGCTGCTGCCTCACAGCACCAGAGACCCTGGCTCACTCCTGACTCAGGTGCTGTCAGCATGGAGCTTCCACACTTCCCTTGCGACAGTGTGGGTCACAAGCAAGGTTTACCTCCGACAAAGATGCGCAGGTTTGTAGGTTAATTGTCCTCTGTAAATTGTCCCTAGTGTGTTGTCCCTAAATCTAAATTTTATTAGTTATTTATGTTATGACATCGGATGGAAGCTGCATACAAAATCTCGTTGCGCTTATGTGCAATGACAATAAAATATATTATTATTATTATTATTGGGAGTGGAATGTAAAAGTAGGATAACATGGAACTAGTGTGAACAGCTGATCAATGGCAAGTGTGGACTTGGTGGGCTGAAGAGCCCTCCCACCCCAACCATGGACTGTTTGCCCTCCTCCCATCAGGGAGGCGGTACAGGAGCCTCAGGTCTCGTACCAGCAGGATGAGGAACAGCTTCTACAATTATACCATCACATTGCTGAACTCGGAGTCCCGCCGATAGATTTCTCTGGTCCCTCCGTCCCCATTGTTTAATTATTCTGTATTTTTGATTATTCTGTATCTTCTTTTTTTTAAATTTCTATATGCACTACTACTACGGACTGACGCAAAACTGCATTTCGTTGTACCCATACTTAGTATTTGTGCAATGACATTAAAGTTGAATTGAAGAGCTTGTTTAGATGCTGTATCTTTCAATCAAAGAACAAAAACAGATAAACAAAAATAAAAATGTCTGCCAGGCTGTCAGATCAGACCCATTGTGTAGTCAAAGCACTAATTTAAAAGTATTCAAAACATTTAGACAACCACTTTCTCAGAAACTACTTCCCTCTCTCAAAACATGTATTGCCTGAAACAGAAATTCAAATCTTGACAGTACCCGAAGAGGAAAAAAAAAATTCCCTAATGTTGTTCGACTAACCTACGTAAACTAAACAGGAAGCTTCAGTGTCACTATCTCTAGGCAACACAGCATTAAACTATGGACACAGCTTTGAAAGGCAAGCAATATTTCAAATGTAATGATAGAACTTTAACTGCATGTTAAAATCATACTGTGATTACAAACAGTCTCCAAATTCAGCACACTGTACTCCAACTGAGATATGAACGAGTCTACATACCCACCTGTATTAACAATATAACCAATGAAATACATTGTGCAACAATTTACGAAACGAGGAACTGCAGATGCTGGTTTTCAAAATAAGGACTCAAAGTGCTGGAGTAATTCAGCAGGTCAGGCAGCATCACCGGAGAACATGTATACAGTTCCCTCCATAATGTTTGGGACAAAGACCGATCGTTTATTTATTTGCCTCTGTACTCCACAATTTGAGATTTGTAATAGAAAACAATAAAATGTGGTTAAAGTGCACAGTCAGATTTTATTTAAAATGTTTTTGTTTTTTTTTAATTCACCATGTAGAAATTGCAGCAATGTTTTTCATCTTCATTGATGATACAACTGCTGATGGTAGTAGCATAACGAATTCTGAAGTGTATAGACACATCCTATCTGCTCAAGTTCAAACAAATGCCTCAAAACTAATTGGCCGACAGTTCATTCTGCAGCAAGACAATCATCCCAAACCTACTGCTAAAGCAACAAAGGAGTTTTTCAAAGCTAAAAATGGTCAATTCTTGAGTGGCTAAGTCAATCACCCAATCTGAACCCAATTGAGGATGCCTTTTATATACTGAAGAGAAAACTGAGGGGGATTATAGCCCCCCAAAACAGGCATAAGCTAAAGATGGCTGCAATACTGGCCTGGCAGAGCATCACCAGAGACAACACCCAGCAACTGGTGATGTCCATGAATCTCGGAACTCGAGCAGTCATTGCATGCAAAGGATATGCAACAAAATACTAAACATGACTACTTTCATTTACATGACATTGCTGTGTCCCAAACATTATGGTGCCCTGAAATGGGAGGACTATGTATAAACACTGCTATAATTTCTACATGGTGTAACCAAAATGTATAAAAATGGCCTCTATTAAAATCTGACAATGTGCACTTTAACCACATTAGTTTTTCTATTACAGATCTCAAATTGTGGAGTATAGAGGCGAATAAAAAAATGATGTGTCTTTGTCCCAAACATTATGGAGGGCACTGTAGGTAACGTTTCGAGTCCTGGCCTGAAAGGTCACCTATCCATGTTCTTCAGACATGCTGCCTGACCCACTGAGTTACTCCGACACTTTGTGTCTTTTTTTGTGCAACAATTGTATTCTACCTTAAGGATAGTATGTAACTCAAAATTTTAACCATACCTTCCACAGTGAACACTTGAACACATCAGACACACCCAAGGACTTTTGTTGGAGCGACAAACTGAAAAACAATAGAGCAAATTGTTTTACTTTCAGAAATGCCATTAAACACATTAACAATATGTTAACCTCTAACATGTGTATTTAAATAAAAATCTTTCAAGATTAAGTACTCCCTCTGCCACACTCAAGCAGCAGAACACTGGAATCTGATCAGCAAGAATAGCTTAAAACATAGAATGTTAGAGGCATTGCAACGCTTTGCTAATACACCAAATCATTGAACCTTAATTTCCTGGCTTAGCCGACAATATTATACCTATTCCATGGTCACATTGTAAATGCCTTGCTGTTTGTGACATCCTTGTACAAGATTTTCACAATGTTCAAGCAGTCATATCTGTGAAGGGTAAATCATAAAGGAATGGCAGAGCACATTTGAGCAACATAATAGATAGCCTTGGAGATTTCTGTTATTTATTTACGGAACAATTTTATACAACTCTTAACATTAAAAAACACCCCCCAATGAGCGCTACAATAGAACAGGATGTTATGTATTTTCTTTCACAACGCATATTATACATAAGCTGATAAATTCAATTTCTGAACTTAAAACAATCCCTCTAAAGTAGTGCCACAAGCTGTAATGAAATTGTAATCAGTTTCCTTGAATATAGTACCTGTACTTGTGATATGCACTCAAAACTGATGTGATGCAATTTCATATTATATAATCAGCAGTTTTGTACCATACAATCTCCTCTGTTAAACTCAAAGTTAGTGGCAAAACAAACTGGCAACTTCAATGAACAGGATGGTTTACAGGCTGCTGGAATTAGATTAGACAATAAAATCAATTCCTCACTAAATCACCAAAGTTTCTGTCTGTTTTGCAAGGAAAAAGAGTACACCGATTAGAAGGCGCTTGCAAAACAAAAAGACTTGAGGATTTCTCCCAGAGTTTTCACTCATTCTTAATGGAATGCCATGCATTCACAGCTGCAGGATAAATAGCTAATGTTCTTCAGCAATGAACAAATACGTTGTTTAAGCCTTGGAAAACATCAACTGATGCAAATCTAGTTCTCAAATTAAAATTTCCATTATGTAATCATTGGGAACTGGCAAAATTCTGGCTGATCTTTCCTTTCTTTCCAGTAACAAGGCACAGAAAGCTAATTTTGCAGAGTCGGATCTAACATTATATAATGTACCTCCATATAATTTCAGGCATTTCACTACATTACCTACTGCAAATTTAGAACATACAAACAAAAACATTTAAAATGAATCTCTCACCCAATAAGGCATCGTTCCTTTATCTCTATCTGTGCAACTCTCCTCACCCCTTCCTTTTCCTGTTTTGCATGTGCTTAAAATCTACTACATTGCTAACTTGGAACAATAACCAGAATGCTGAAAGATTTGGTTCGAGCAGCATCTGACAAGGTAAAAGATATGTCATCATTTAATCAATTCTTGTCATAACCCAAAACGTCAAAGCACGGTTTTGCCTCCATAGTTGCGGCATGAAGCACTGAGTTCATACTCTCATCCTGTTCTTTGGTCCAGATTGCAGCATATAAAGTCTTGTTGGCCTAAATTTCTAACACTGATGATAGATTATCAACCTTGAATGTTAGCATTTCGCTCTCCACTGATCAGTAATTTTGTTTAAAAATATAGCATGGTTTGCAAAGGATAATGTATACAAGTAATTAATGCTTCATGAGAATTCTACTGTATAATAGGTAAACTTTCAGCAGCAAGCCCTCAGGTGTTGATTAACTATTTAAGTGCAATGGATATTAAATATTTACCGGCAATGTTTCACTCCCAAGCAATCAGACCATTTGACTGACTCAAATTGTCTACTAATACTAGCTGATAACTGATTAATATGGATGACAGAAATTAGTTCCAAGGAACCAACGACGAATGGAACACAATATGAACAAATATCATCAAGCAGCCTCCAAATTCCATTCAAATTCAAACGCAACTTAAGAAAAACAATCTTATTTCAAACACAAGAATAAAGAATTTCTCCAAATGCTCATTTTTCAGATCTTGAAAAATTCAAGGCCCTAGTAATATTCTTGCTTCAGATCCTTACAAAGAGTCAAATCAAAAGCAGGAATTTTAATTTGGTTATTAGTTACATGAGGACACAGGAGACTGCAGATGCTGGAACCTGGAGCAACAACCAAGCTGCCGGAGGAACTGCTGGACAACATCCGACACAAGATAATCAGATTGAACTGTCAACCATTCTGTTGCATCCGAGTTGCTTCAGTGGTTTGTTTGTTGCTGTTACATGAATAAAATGGTCTGCCAGGATAACTGTTCTCATTTAAACTGCACATGTAATGGTGACTGTGCAATGGAACAAGACTTACTGTTTGTGCCATATTACTTCAGATTTTGGTCAAATTAACTTTCACAACTAAATGTTTATCCATTTCCTCTGGTTTTCTCTTTTAATGTGCATGGCCTTCATTCAGACATGGTTAATCAGAAGTAATGCAAACGTCGTGAAATCTACACTCATTTGCCTGTTTAAAACTTCTAACAATTTCAAACACCCTAAAATTTGTGGTGCAATATTTATCTCCATAAATTATGACTTGAATTAGAGATGCAGCACGGAAACAGTCCCTTCAGCCCACCTAGTCCACACCGACCATTGATTACCCCTTCATATTCGTTCTGTTATCCCACTTTCCCCACACATTAGGGGCTATTTACAGAGGCTAATCAACCTACAGACCTGCACGTCTTTGGGATAGGAGAGGAAACTGGAGCAGCCACAGGAAACACGCCTGGTCACAGGGAGAAGTGCAAACTGTACACAGACACCAGCCAAGGTTAGAATCAAACACAGGTCTCTGGCATTCTGAGGCAGCAGCTCTACCAGCTGTGCCACAATCCCTATTATGGTTGATAATTAACTCATGCATTACGTCAAAAGCCTCTGGTAACAATTATTTATATGGAATCGACAGTTCAGGCCAATTTATCCCACAGGAAAAAAAGCACCCTAAAATAGAAGTGACGCCAAACAAATCAAGATAATCAGTTAATTTTGCTTAAATTAAATCATTTAAATAACCTGGCAAAATCAAATGGGTACGAGGGAGAGGGTTGCATAGCTATATATTAGGTATACTAGAATTTCTAAACCCCAATTTAATCCATATGGCCGATTATTGTTTCGTGGCAAATACAACAATCCAAGTTCCATGCTGAGCCTCGGAAATACGCAAAAGCTACTACAATGAATCAGGGTTGCAATAAGAACAGTTCCATTATTCTGACAAGCCCTGAAATAAACATCTGATCATAACAGAAATCATTTCCTTCCCTTCCCATGTTGTCTTCATGTTACCTCCCAGCTTGACTTTTCACTGGGAATTTTTGCCACCTTTAAAGTTAACATCAGCTGGCCCTCCAATTTTTGCTGCCCATTTCATTTATCAGTTAGATAAACAAACAGCATGATGATTAACCCTATGTTTCAACTCCCAAAAGAAAAACTCCAATTTTTTTTATTGCAAGTTAATTCCCCATATTGTGTCACAGAGGCCCTGTAGTGAAATAGAAGAGGAACCCTCCTAAACCAGATGTGACACTGGCCTTTGCACTTCCTCTTGCAAACCCCACCACTAGCAGGAAACGGGCCTCTTCAAAATAGTTTCATGATTACTTAATCCTTCACAAAACTATTGTTTGAAAGTTGCATTTCCACTCTCAGGATCCCCTGCTAATGCCATTGTGCAACGCATATGATGTGCAGTTTCCGTACATTTCAAAATTGCTGGTTCAATATTTAAATGCTTCAATATGTTCATGCATATTAAAGTAATTGTTTACCGCAGTTAGATCTCAGATACTGCAACACTTCAACTACAAAAACATGTTAATGATTGAAAATATATAGATGTATTTCACAAGTAGATCCTTCTTTGTAACTAGGCTGACATTGAGGTGGTGCAGACATATAAATACCTTGGAGTGCACCGTGATAACAAACTGGACTGGTCTGTCAACTCTGACTCCCTCTACAAAAAAGGCCAGAGCAGACTCTTTTTCCTCAGAAGGCTCAAATCCTTCAATGTGTGTAAGGATATGCTGCACATGTTTTACAACACTGTGGTTGCAAGTGTTATTTTCTACGCTGTTGTCTGCTAGGGCAACAGCATTAGTGCAAAAAACAACAAGAAGCTGGTCAAACTGGTTAAACGAGCTAGTTCAGTGCTGGAGGGGAGAGTAGACTCTGGGATAGATGTGCTTGAGAGGCGTATGAGGCACAAGGTGCAGGTCATCCTGAAAAACCCCGGGCAACCCCTCCATCTAATTCCGGAGAGTCAAAAGAGCACTCGGAACAACAACCGGCTCCTCTCCCTGCCCTGTAGAACGGAGCGGTTCAGGAGATCCTTCACCCCTGCAGCCATTAGATTTTATAATTCGGACCGCTAGGCTGTAGGGGATGCATTTTACAATTTTTAATTGTTAATTATTGGTCTTTTTAAGTATTTATTGCTCTCAGGTAGTGTCCACATTGTATTCTATGTATTTTCTGTCTGCGTTCGTTTTGAATCTGTGGGTTTGTTGGTTGGGGGCTTCTGGACATCTGAATTTCCCTGAGGGGATCAATAAAGTATTAATTAATTAATTAATTTTGATCTTTATTTCAAAACAGTTTAATTTCAGTTACAGGGAGTGAATATTTAGGACAATGGATCAGATACCAATCTAACTAATTGTATAAACACTGAGGTGAGGGAGGGGAGAGGGACCAACCTTGCCTTGCATAACAAAATCTATTCCAAGGAGTCTGAAGAAGAGTCTCCATCCGAAACATCACCATCCATGTTCTCCAGAGATGCTGTCTGACCCGCTGAGTTACACCAGCAATGTCTCTTTTTTCCTCCCCCAAGGACACCAGCAATGTCTCTTTTTTCCACCCCCAAGGAGTTAGAAACTAGAAACATAGAAAATAGGTGCAGGAATAGGCCATTCAGCCCTTCAAGCCAGCACCACCAATCAATATGATCATCCAAAATCAGTATCTCGTTCCTGCTTTTTCCCCCAAACATGTCTTAGAACATAGAAAAATACAGCACAAGAACAGGCCTGTCAGCCCACAATAACTGTGCCAATCAAGATGCCAAGACCAAATCTTATGAATGAATGAATGAATGGGTTTATGGGCCTAGTATTCACATACAAGGAATTTGCCTTGGTGCTGCGCCCACAAGTAACAACACGACATAGTGACAGTTAGGAATGACACATAAAACATTAACAATAAAATATTATTGATTAAAAATGTGAATTAAATAAAATACCAGAGCAAAAGGAGGCTACAGATGTTTGGTTGTTGAGTCGAGCTACTACTCGTGGGGAAAAAGCTGTTTTTATGTCTGGCTGTGGCAGCTTTGACAGTCCGGAGTCGCCTTCCTGAGGGAAGTGATTCAAAGAGTTTGTGGCCAGGGTGAGAGGGGTCAGGGATGATCTTGCCCGTTCGCTTCCTGACCCTTGCCTAGTACAGTTCATCAATGGAGGGAAGGTTGCAGCCAACAACCTTCTCAGCTGATCGGACGATTCGCTGCAGCCTCCGGGTGTCATGTTGATGGCTGAGCCAAACCAGACCATGATGGAGAAGGTGAGGACACTCTACGATGGCTGTATAGAATTGGACCATCATTGCCTGTGGCAGATTGTGCTTCCTCAGCTGCCGCAGGAAGTACATTCTCTGTTGTGCCTTTTTGACTGTGGAATCGATGGTAGCCCCCCCATTTAAGGTCCTTGGAGATGATGGTTCCCAGGAACTTAAGACTCCACAGATGTGACTGCAGTTTTGTCGATGGTGAGTGGGGTGAGGGGAGGGGGAGCTATCCTAAAGTCTACAATCAATTCCACTGTCTTTAGAGCATTGAGCTCTAGGTTGTTGCGATGGCACCAGGACGCCAGCTGTATCACTTCCTGTCTGTGGGCAGATTCCTCCCCATCATGGATCAATCCAATCAGGGTTGTGTCATCCGCAAACTTGAGAAGCTTGACAGAGGAGACTGTGAAGGTGCAGTCATTGTTGTAGAGAGAGTAGGAGAGGGGAGAGTACGCAGCCTTGTGGTGCTCCTAAGCTGAGGGTCTGCGGGTCGAAGATGTGCTTTCCCAGCCTCACATGCTGCCTGCACTAAATCCTTATCCCCCCCCCCCCCCCCCAATTCCTTGCACTTCCATATGTCTATCCAAAATGTCACTATTGTATCATTATAACGCTAAAAAATATCATTATATGCTTAATGATAGACACAAGAAACTGCAGATCTTGGAATCTTAAGCAAAAAGTCACAAAGTGCTGGAGTAACTCAGTATATCAGGCAGCATCTCTGGAGAAAATGGACAGGCTATGTTTCAGCCTGCTTAATAATAATGGATGCCAAAAGATTTGCTGCAATGCATGGAGAAACAAGAAGGTGCAAATGCTGGAATCTTGAGCAAAAAAACAAAATGCTGGACGAACTCAGCAAGTCAGACAGCATATGTGGAGGGAATGGACGTCATTTTGAGTTGGGTCTGAAGAAAGGTCTCATCCCAAAACGTCATCTGTCAATTCCTTCCACAGATGCTGCCTGACCCGCTGAGCTCCTCCAACATTTTTTTGCAATAACATATGATTATCTTTAGTTTAGTTTAGAGCTACAGGGCGGAAACAGGCCGTTCGGCCTACCGAGTCTGCACCGACCAGCGATTCCCGCACATCAACACCATCCCACACACACTCGGGACAATCAAAACTTATACCAAGCCAATTAACCAACAAACTTAAACGTCTTTGGAGTGTGGGAGAAAACCGAAGATCTCGGAGAAAACCCACGCAGGTCACAGGGAGAACGTACACACTCCGTACAGACAGCACCCGTATTCTGGATCGAGCCCGGGTATTCGGCGCTGCAAGGCAGCAATTCTGCTGCTGCGCCACCTTGCTGCCCTGTTTTCTGATGCACTAACACAATGGAACAAATGCCAATCTTTTGTATATTATTGTTCTTTGGTCCTCACTGTGCAGCTGAAAGTTACTAATTCAACTGCTTTGTAAAGTAATGTTGTAAGAATGCCATCACTTTTACTACTTGCAACATTGCCAACAGTTTTCTGCAACAGTCCTTTGAAAAATATTTTAAGAACATTTTCTGTTGGCCAGGCACTGGAGCAAATAGATTGAAAAAATTACAAACTTATTAATGCATAACTAAATTAATATAGCTAAGCGTTCCTTGCACAATTGCCAAAATTCTAGGCATACCATTCCTCTGTTGATTATCCTAAGGCAGGTGTTGACCACTTTATTCTAAATCAGGTTAATCTCCTCGGCTAAAAATATAAGATGGAGAAATGTCAGCCAAATGTACTAATTGCCTGTATAACTAGGTGGAATTTCCACCCCCAAGTGTAAGCTGACAGATAATGATAGATTGAACTACAAGACAATTCAACAGAGATATTGCTATTTTACTATATACAACCATATAGTATAGGGCAGGCCACGGTGGCACAGTGGTAAAGTTGCTGCCTCACAGCGCTTGCAGCGCCGGAGATCCGGGTTCAATCCCGACCACGGGTGCCGTCTGTACGGAGCTGGCACGTTCTCCCCATGACCACGTGGGTCCTCTACAAAATCTTCGGTTTCCTCCCACACTCCATAGTTCTGATAAAAGAGCACTGACCCGAAACATCAAATCTCGTTTTTTTCACAAACCCTGCCTGACCCAAATACTTAACAATTTCTGGTTTCAAGACATCTGCCTACCCAATTACAGATCGCATGAATCAAGCCAATCACATTCAAGGATTGCTGCAATTAGCTACAGTGCATCAAGGGCTTCATATGAAAAGAAATGTTAATTGGTACAGTAAAGCATTTACAAACATGATTTAATGACAATTTAAAATATTATGAAAAGTATTCTTGCAAATTGAGCAGTTATTCGTCGAACAAATAAGCCTCCATTGCAAACTACAACAAAATTCCTGAAAGATTCAATTTTTTTAAAGCTTATCCCATGTTAGGTCGGGACTTATCAGGAAGTGGCGTCAGAATGTTGTTCTTGACAAGAGGTATTAAAAATTAGAACATTTAGCACATGGATAGAAACAGTTTCTGCAAGAAGGATATGCAACTAGAGGACTGAAGATAACTGCCTAAAGAAACAAGAGTAGAAATGATTTTTATGAAAGAAAAAATGCAGCCTGGAATGTTTTGCCTGTAAAACTGGTAGAAACAGATCCAATAATAACTGTTACTGGGGAATTGGATAAAAGACATGAAAAAAGCTCTTTCAATAAGACCAGACTCACACTGGTCTAAATAGCTTCTCCCCTGTGTTATACGACTATGATTCTGACACTTGGAATAGATCTTCGCCAGGAGGTGAACACGCTGACATTAATTATTCGCATGAGGGCCTCAACTACAATTATCTTATGATCTCAAAATTGTATTCTCCTGGCAGAAATGAGGACAGCATTGCCCAGTTTACAACTCCCATTCACAATGTCACACAACAGCCAGTTAATTATACATGCCTGTTCCTTGGCTGCTTTGATGATCAGTGACAATACATCACCGGATAATAACCATTTATAACATTTAGGACTACATGACAGACAAGGCTTTCATTTACAAGGTCTATTATGCTACATCCAAGAAGGTTATGAGATCACAGGTATAGTCACAACTGTTCTATATTTCAATACACTCCCATCAAAGTCCTTATTTGGGAGTCAGATGGTAAATATGTCAATGGAACACCACACTTGAAACCAAAACAACCTTGGGAGAAAATGCCAAGAAAAAACAAGACTGCCTTTAAACTCCTCAAACTGGAACGATTTATTTTCCGCATGGAAAATGCTCAAAAAACAAAATAATGAACATTTTGGACAGTTTATGTATAACATACATTATTCAAACCGGGTGTCTTAATAGACTTCCCTTGATTACACCTAGCAGGAAATAAATCTTCTGCAGAACCCAATTTAATTTTTAATTAAATATATTCCAGATTTTCCATGCTATCAAAATAATGTTATGTTCCTATTCTGAAGTCAAGATTAGAAACCCTGGAGGTTACTCGCTGCAGATGAACTCAAGTGGAGTTCACTACAAGAAGGCAGCAGCAGTACAGGATTTTCAGGGCTTCAACTCCGTGTTAGAATACCACCAATACAACCATTATCTGTGGGGAAATTGTTTTAAAAATCTTGGCTTGGTTATTTGCCATTAAAGCCGCTAATAATTATGCAGAAAACTTCACCTCACTAAACTAAAAGTCATATTGTATTCATCGCCGCCTTAGGGTGCAGCCAGACAAAGCAGATTAGATGTCAATCCCATCCTGTCTCCATCATACAAGTTTTATCATTGTATGTGATTCACGTACAGAAAATGTTGCAATAAATTGGCCTGTAAAACTGTTAAATTTACCAGGCGCAATTTCCCATTAAACCTAAAGCAGATTGGGAGAACAAGTTTCCTCCAGACGTTACATGGGCAGCCCAGACAATGGAAACAATGTAGGGCCTAATTACTCTACTAGAAGAAAGTCAGTCTGGTCTGACTCCGAACGCCTTTACACAAAGAAAGTAATCGAAAGCTCTGGGTACACACTAAACCACGTATTCTCCCTCACAAAATAAATACCGCATTCCTGCAAAAAAAACCCGGCGGTTTATTGAAGTGAAATGCCTGCATGCATCACAACTTTATGGATGGTACGTGGCAAAAATGTCAATCCACTGTGGGGTTACCTTTCAAATAAACACAGGCTATCTACCCGGCACCAAAAACTTCTAAATCCAGCCTCCAGGCAGTCTAATTCAATTTTTAGTGGAGCTGCAGACTTTTTAGTGGAGCTGCAATCTTGCGTCTTGCCCAGGGGGATAAATCGGGTTAAAGGCAAGAGAAGTGGAGAAAGCATTGGATTTATGTGCAGGATTAAGAGGGAGAATGTGCCAACGTGACCTCGAGTCTGAGCCACAGGCGCCAGCCACTCACTCCACACAAAGCTCAGAGGCTCTGTTGAAAAGAGACCTTGTTAAACCTCCAATTTTTGTGGTTTTGAATTATATATAAAACAGCTTTTCTGGTGTTTTAGTTGTACACAGTGGGCCGGGATCAAGCCTGCCGAGGACCGGCCTTTCCTGGCGCTTTGGCTCCGGGAGAAATGCAGCTGCCGAGCGGAGGAAGCGCTGAAGCGCTGCCCTTTCTTAAAAAAAAAAAGCACAACACACAATGCAAAGATTACAAAGAGGGAAAGTGCGCCCAAGATATGGAGAGAGCGGAACCGTGCGGCACTCACCGGCACAGCACCAGGAGGACGGCGACCCGTTGGGGAACTTGGTGGAATCAGGCACGATGCAGACGCTGGTCGCCAAGTGGGGGCACTCCATGTTCAGGGAGCTGGAAAGCGGCAGTCTCGGTGCAGAGGCTCGGTGTGGAGGAAGGGGAGGCGGGGGAAGAGGGAGGGGAGAGGGGGGCGGGCAGGAAGGGGAGGAGGAGGAGGAGAGCACGGAACAGGCGGCCAGCGGGCTCCGCCTCACGACGCCATCTTCTCGGGCCTAGTCCGTGCCTTGCAGCCTGGCCTCATCCCCCGCCCGCCGGCCTGCCTGCCTGCTGACCGGGGAACGAGAGAGAGATAGAGAGGAAAGGAGGGTGGCTGGATACAGGCTTTATTGTTAATGGGGATGGAGAGCGAGAGACAGAAGGGTCTGGCTGCGATTAAGCAGCGACTTTTGGTCGCTGGCCGTTGGTCCCTCGTTAACCGCCGCCCTGCCGGCTGGTCTCCGTGGCAACGATTGTTCCCCCCCCCCGGTCTCCGTGGCAACGGCTGTCTCCCCCCCCCCCCCACCGGTTTCCATGACAACGATTGTTTCTAAGTCCCCCCCACCGCCGCCGGTCTCAGTAGCGACAATCGGCCGGTCTCCGTGGCAACGATTCTCTCCCCCGCCGACAATTTCCATGGCAACGATTGTCTTCCCCTTCCCCCCCCCCCGCCGACAATTTCCATGGCAACCAGTGCTCTCCCCCCCCCCGCTTCCGACCTCTGGAGATTTGCCCCAGCCATGTGACGTCACGCACCCTCAGACGACGGCCGGCGTGACGTCACGCACCCCAGACAAAGATCATAGAGGAGCTCCTCTATGACCTTTGCCCCCAGACGCGGATCGGCGTGACGTCACAGCGCCGGGAGAGTTCCCTAGCGACGGCGAGGCCTAGTGCCGGACCCGCCTCGGATGGTGCCATTGTTGAGTTGGCTCTGTTACTGCTCCCACCCACCCCGGGGTGCTGGTGCTGGGTCTTTGGTGACCAGCCTAGAGGATGCGGGGCACATTCAGGAGTCATGGCTGTGGAACAGCTGGGGGATACCAGAGGTAATGAATGGACAGTAGCACCAACTATGCAAGATCTGTACCTCTAGTACCTAGGCAACTGCATCTTGGAGACACAAAAAGCTGGAGTAACTCAGCAGGTCAGGCAGCATCTCTGGAGAAATGGAATAGATGACGTTTCATAGCAAAAGGATTTGAGTATAGGATTCATAGCAAAAGGATTTGAGTATAGGAGCAGGGAGGTTCTACTGCAGTTGTACAGGGTCTTGGTGAGACCACACCTGGAGTATTGCGTACAGTTTTGGTCTCCAAATCTGAGGAAGGACATTATTTCCATAGAGGGAGTGCAGAGAAGGTTCACCAGACTGATTTCTGGGATGTCAGGACTGTCTTATGAAGAAAGACTGGATAGACTTGGTTTATACTCTCTAGAATTTAGGAGATTGAGAGGGGATCTTATAGAAACTTATAAAATTCTTAAGGGGTTGGACAGGCTAGATGCAGGAAGATTGCTCCCGATGTTGGGGAAGTCCAGGACAAGGGGTCACAGCTTAAGGATAAGGGGGAAATCCTTTAAAACCGAGATGAGAAGAACTTTTTTCACACAGAGAGTGGTGAATCTCTGGAACTCTCTGCCACAGAGGGTAGTCGAGGCCAGTTCATTGGCTATATTTAAGAGGGAGTTAGATGTGGCCCTTGTGGCTAAGGGGATCAGAGGGTATGGAGAGAAGGCAGGTACGGGATACTGAGTTGGATGATCAGCCATGATCATATTGAATGGCGGTGCAGGCTCGAAGGGCCGAATGGCCTACTCCTGCACCTAATTTCTATGTTTCGGGTCGAGACCCTTCTTGACCCAAAACGCCACCTATTTATTTTCATAGAAAATAGGTGCAGGAGGCCATTCGGCCCTTTGAGCCAGCACCACCATTCAAGTTCAAGTGAGTTTATTGTCATGTGATCATAGTCCCCAATCAATAACCCGTGCCTGCCTTCTCTCCATATCTCTTGATTCCACTAGCCCCTAGAGCTCTATCTAACTCCGGAGATGCTGTCTGACCCGCTGAGTTACTCCAGCTTTTTGTGTCTATCTTCAGTTTAAACCAGCATCTGCAGTTCCTTCCTACACTAGGAGCAGGAGAGGGTTTGACCCTCAAGCTTACTCCACAAGTCTGATTTCAACTTCACTGTTTTGCCTTGTCCCCAATAACCTATTTTCCCCTTTAAGATCTAAAATCTATGTCAGTTGTATGGGGTAGGGTATTCCAAAGATTCACAATCCCAGTGCCTGTTAACCTACAGTCTTTGGCATGTGGGAGGAAACCCATGCAATCCCAGAGAGAGCATGCAAACCCGTTCATTATCAGTGACTTCTTTATCCTGACAATGTATTCCTAGTTCTAGTTTCCCTTAAACCCTCTCAAGATCTCACAAATTTAAACATTATTTAAAACTCCAAGAGCCGCAATCTATCTAATCCTTTGTTCAAGACCCTTCTTCTAGTGTTATCTCTCTGCCTCTGTATGGGTCAAGTTCAAGTTACATTTATTGTCACATGCACCAATTGGTGCAGTGAGATTTGAGTTACCATACAGTCACACGAATAAAAAGAACACAATACACGATAGAATTTAACATGAACATCCGCACACAGCGGAATCAATGTTTCCCACTGTGAGGGAAGGCAATAAAGTTCAGTCATCTTCCTCTTTATTCACCCGTGGTCGGGGTCTTTGAGCCCTCCGTAGTCGCCGCTATGGCGGACCGATGTTCAGGCCCTCTCGCCGGGATGATCGGAGCTCCAGCACCGGAATGGAAAAACACACTCAGCGGCTTGGAATTTCCAAATCGACCACTTCTTACCGGAGACCGTGGCTCCCGAAGTCCACAGGCCGACCTAGGCTGAGATTCAACACTGGCTAGAAACTCCCGAAGCCACAGCTCCACGGTGTTAATCAGCAGGCCCAACACTCTGGAGCTCCAACACGGCGATTCCTGGTAAGGCAACGTTCCGCTCCACGATGCGGGCCGCTGCTGAAGCTCCGGGGGGGGGGGGGGGGTGGGAAGATGCGACTCGGAGAAAAGACGCATCTCGACCAGGAAGTGAATGGGAAAACGGTTTCCCCCTATCCTCCCATCCCCCACATAAAAAAGACTTACATGGCAAAGAAAACATTCTAATGCGGACTAGAAGGGTCGAGATGGCCTGTTTCCGTGCTGTAATTGTTATATATAGCACATTCTATCTTTATTAATTTGCTGATCACTTAAATAGACACATTCAGTTAACTCCTAGAACTTGCTTTTAATTCACTGTCCTAGGTTTCTACTCAACATGATGGATCACATAACCCATGACTTGGACTTGGGTGCCAAATTTAGTTTAGTTTAGAGATACAGCACGGTAACAGGCCCTTCGGCCCACCGAGAACGCACCGGCCAACGATCCCAACACACTAGGGACAATTTACACTTATACCAAGCCAATTAAACTACAAACCTGTACGTCTTTGGAATGTTGGAGGAAACCGAAGATCTAGGTGAAAACCCACCCGGTCACAGGGAGAACGTACAAACTCCGTACAGACAGCACCCGTAGTCGGGAGCAAACCCGGGTCTCTGGAGCTGCAAGCACTGTAAAGCAGCAACTCCACTACTGTGCCGCACAATTGTGTGAGATGCACTGGCCATGTTCACTGATAAGGTTGGAGACCTCTCTAAGTTCCAAACTCAAGGTTCTTCTGCTGCAATAGTTGTTCCCAGGCTGTTGTTCTGATGTGCTTGATGTTTCCTTTATACACCAATCTTTCAGAATGCTAGGACTACTCAAACCCCAATTAAACCAATCAGCCACAAAGGAGAGTAATTGATTGCTCTCGGCAAATTCATTATCCTGACTAAATCTTCCTAGGTATTGCACGATACGATAGAACTTTATCCCAGCAGGCAAAACACAAAATAAATGAAATTAAAGTGACGAGTGGAAAGGCTTGGGGGATGTGCAAAGATTGGGGCGGGGAAGGGGAGTCAGTCTCAGTCTACCCCACAACAGAAGGGGGAGGAGTTGTAAAGTTTGATAGCCACAGGGAAGAAGGCTTGCATCTTGGTGGGACCAGTCTGTTGCTGAAGGTACTACTCAGGTTGACCAGTGTGTCATGGAGGGGGTGAGCTGTATTGTCTAAGATACTCCGCAGTTTGGGGAGCATCCTCCCCACCAAGACCACCACCCATGAATCCAACTCTGCCCCCAGGACGGAGCCAGCCTTCCTGATGAGTTTTTTTTATCCTATTGGCGTCCGCAGCCTTCACCCTGCTGTCCCAGCACACGGCAGCGAAGAAGATGGCACTGGCTACCACCAATTAATAGAACATCTGCAGCATCTTACTGCAGATGTTGAAGTAGCGGAGCCTTCTCAAAAAGTACAGCCGGTTCTGTCCCTTCTTGCACAGGGCCTCAGCGTTCCTGGACCAGTCCAAATTATTGTCCAGGTACACTCCAAGGTATTTATACTCCCTGGTAAACTGCACATCCACACCATTGATAGAGACGGGACAGAGGTGTTCCGCTCCTCCTAAAGTCCACCATAAGTCCTTAGTCTTGTCGGTGTTGAGCTGCAGGTGATTCAGCCCACACCACTCAGCAAAGTCGTTGACAACACCTCTGTGTTCAGCTTCCCTTCCCTCACTGATGCAGTCCACAATTGCAGAGTCATCTGAAAACTTCTGCAGGAGGCGGAGTTTAATCTGAATTCCAAGGTGAAGATGGTAAACAGGAAGGGAGAGAGGAGAGGACCGTCCCTTGTGGGGCCCCTGTGTTGCTCACTACCATGTCCGAGACACAGACATGCACTGATTTAACCTAGATCTCGTTACCTCTTATTACCGTAGTGACAGCAGGCCCTTCCACCTGTTGTCGAGGCCTTTGATACCACAGGGAATATTGCAACATTTCTTATTTCTACAATCAAATGATCACTGTTTTGCTTTCAATTTATGAAGCCTGTGAGACTTTTAATCCCTAACAAAAGATAGGATCTGAGAATAATGAGACTGAGAGACTTACTTTGCAATTCCATTTTGTTATCTCATGAAGATCTGGTTTTGGTCTGTATCTCACAGTTTAATGGCCGTAGATAGCTTCTCACAACAACTCCCAGTCACTATTCTGTGAAAACTTCCATTCAATTAGCATTCTAAAGAATATCACAGACAATTAACTATCCTGTGCAAAACACAAAGTGGGTTGGGCAGCAACTGTGGAGGAAATGGACAGATGATGTTTCGGGTCGGGAACCTTCTTGATCAGTCTGAAGACGGTACTGGACCCAAAATGTTGTCTGTCCATTCCTTCCACGGATGTTGTCTGACCTGCTGACTTTGTGTTTTGCTCAATATTTCAGCCTCAGCAGTCTCTTGTGTCTCGAACAATCCTCGAGTGTGGCCTGTTCAAATTGAAAACACCATCCAATGGTCTGGAGTGATTATTTTTAACAATGACTTTCAAAACAATGATTATTTTCTCACAATGACTTGTTGCTCATGTGAAATTAGCCATCCTACTTTGTAGAGGTTCAGCTGGCAGCTAGAGTCAATGCAGTGAAACATCTTTGAACTGCCACCAAAGCAAGTATGCCTTTTAAAATAAAAAGATCAACAAATTATGATCAGGACAAAAACTTTCATCTTCAACCTCTATAACAAACTGATGCTGATTGACCTGACCCCTCTCCAATAACTGTAGAACATAGAGCAGTGCAGCACAGGGACAGTCCCCTTGGCCCACAATGTCTGTGTCGAACATGATATCACGTTGAACTAATCTCCTCTGCCTGCATCTAAAAGCCTCTTGAATGCCACTACTGTATCTGCCTCCATTTCCTGCATATCCATAGCCTATATAAAATAAATGTAGTATTTTCTGTTTGAAAATTTAGTATTGTAACGTTCAGACTATATATCTATGCCAACAGAATATCAATTTATGTAACATTACCTGACAGAAAAGATCATCGGAAATACCAGCACTCAGTCGCTGTGCTCCTTGTCCAGTCATTAAGCAAGATCACGGCAAATGTACCACTTCTGCACCATTTTCCCGTCCTATCCGAATATCCCTTGATCCCTTCAATATCCAGAAATCGATAGATCTTTGTTTTGAATTCAGTGATTAAATGATTCTCCACAGTCGTCCAGACAGAAAATTCACTGAGAATTACCAGAATACTGCCTGCTCTAGGGGGTATTAGCTACAAGAAGAGGTTGGACAGACATGGTGTTCAAGAAGGAACTGCAGATGCTGGAAAATCGAAGGTACACAAAAATGCTGGAGAAACTCAACGGGTGCCGCAGCATCTATGGAGCGAAGGAAAAAGGTAACGTTTCGGGCCGAAACCCTTCTTCAGACTGATAGGGGGTGGCGGGGAGAAGGAAGGAAAAAGGGAGGAGGAGGAGCCCGAGGGCTGGGGGATGGGAGACAGCTCGAGGGCTAAGGAAGGGGAGGAGACATCAAGGGCTAACAAAATTGGGAGAATTCGATGTTCATGCCCTCCGGATGCAGGCTCCCCAAGCGGAATATGAGGTGCTGTTCCTCCAATTTCCGGTGTTGCTCACTCTGGCAATGGAGGAGACCCAGGACAGAGAGGTCGGATTGGGAATGGGAGGGGGAGTTGAAGTGCTGAGCCACTGGGAGGTCAGGTAGGTTCTTGCGGACCGAGCGGAGGTGTTCGGCGAAACGATCGCCCAACCTCCGCTTAGTCTCACCGATGTAGATCAGCTGACATCTAGAGCAGCGGATGCAGTAGATGAGGTTGGAGGAGATACAGGTGAACCTCTGTCGCACCTGGAACGACTGCTTGGGTCCTTGAATGGAGTCGAGGGGGGAGGTAAAGGGACAGGTGTTGCATTTCTTGCGGTTGCAATGGAAAGTGCCCGGGGAGGGGGTGGTACAGGAGGGAAGGGAAGAATTGACAAGGGAGTTGCGGAGGGAGCGGTCTTTGCGGAAGGCAGACATTGGGGGAGATGGGAAGATGTGGCGAGTGGTGGGGTCACGTTGGAGGTGGCGAAAATGACGTAGGATTATTTGTTGTACATGACGGCTGGTGGGGTGAAAGGTGAGGACTAGGGGGCTCTGCCCTTGTTGCGAGTGCGGGGATGGGGAGAGAGAGCAGTGTTGCGGGGTATGGAAGAGACCCTGGTGCGAGCCTCATCTATGGTGGAGGAGGGGAATCCCCGTTCCCTGAAGAATGAGGACATTTCAGATGTCCTGGTGTGGAACGCCTCATCCTGGGGGCAGATGCGGCGTAGGCGGAGGAATTGGGAGTAAGGAATGGAGTCCTTACAGGAGGCAGGGTGGGAAGAAGTGTAGTCCAGATAGCCATGGGAGTCAGTGGATTTGTAGTGGATGTCGGTCAGGAGTCTATCACCTGCGATGGAGATAGTTAGGTCAAGGAATGGTAGGGAAGTGTCGGAAATAGTCCAGGTGTATTTCAGTGCCGGATGGAAGTTGGACAGACATGGGTTGTTTTCTCTGGAATGCCAGTGGTTGAGGGGAGACCTGATTATAAGTATATAACATTGTGAGAGGCATAGATAGGGTAGACAGTCAGAACCTGTTTCCCAGGGTGCGAATGTCAAGGACTAGAGGGGATAGCTTTAAGGTGAGAGGGCAAAGTTTAAAGGAGATGTTTATTTTTACACAATGCCTGGAATGTGCCGCTAGGGATGATAATGGAGGCGGATGCAATAGTGGTGTTTGATAGGCACATGGATATGGAGGGGATATGGATCATTTGCAGGCAGAGGAGATTAGTTTAAGTTGGCATCATGTTCGGCACAGACATTATGGGATAATAGACAATAGGTGCAGGAGTAGGCCATTTGGCCCCTCGAGCTAGCACCGCCATTCAATGTGATCATGGCTGATCATCCCCAATCAGTACCCCGTTCCTGCCTTCTCCCCATATCCCCTGACCGCTATCTTTAAGAGCCCTATCTAGCTCTCTCTTGAAAGCATCCAGAGAACCGGCCTCCACCGCCCTCTGAGGCAGAGAATTCCACAGACTCACCACTCTCTGTGAGAAAAAGTGTTTCCTCGTCTTCGTTCTAAATGGCTTACTCCTTATTCTTAAACTGTGGCCCCTGATTCTGGACTCCCCCAACATCGGGAACATGTTTCCTGCCTCTAGCGTGTCCAAGCCCTTAACAATCTTATATGTTTCAATGAGATACCCTCTCATCCTTCTAAACTCCAGAGTATACAAGCCCAGCTGCTCCATTCTCACAGCATATGACAGTCCCGCCATCCCGGGAATTAACCTTGTAAACCTACGCTGCACTCCCTCAATAGCAAGAATGTCCTTCCTCAAATTAGCGGACCAAAACTGCACACACTACTCCAGGTGTGGTCTCATTAGGGCTCTGTACAATTGCAGAAGGACCTCTTTGCTCCTATATTCGATTCCTCTTGTTAAAAAGGCCAACATGCCATTCGCTTTCTTCACTGCCTGCTGTACCTGCATGCTTACTTTCATAGACTGATTAACAAGGACCCCCAGATCTGGTTGTACTTCCCCTTTTCCCAAAACTTGATGCCATTTAGTAATGAGGGATGAAGTGCCTGTTCTTGTGCTATATTGTTCTATGCTATTCTACTGTCTACTGTTCTTCCTCAGTACAACGGTCATATCTGTACTTGTCTGTTTCAATGTCCTCCTTGCCCATCTACCTCATTCCATTCTGTAAACCTGGGATCATTCAAAATCTATTACCTGTGCCCTCATTTATACCATCCTATCATCATAGTGCTCCTATTTCTATTATGGTTAAGCATGATGTTTAAGAACATAAACCATAGAACAGTGCAGCACAGAAAAAGGCCCTTTGGCCCACAATGTCTGTGCTGAACATGATGCCAAGACAAACGTTTATCTGCCTGCACATGATCCATATCCCTCTAATCCCTGCATATCCAATTCAAGAAATTGATGCACATAGGCAATTTGGCCCTTCATGAAACACTGATCTTTTATTTCAAAGCCACCTTTCTGCGCTAACCTAATACCCCTCGATTCATTTAATGTCTAAAAAATCAATTTGTCTTGAATATACTCGGCTACTGAGATTCCTCAGCTCAATAGAGATGTGAATTCCATCTTGGTGAAGATATCTCTTATATCTCGGTCAAATGGGCTGTCTATTTATTTTGAGACTGTTCCCTGGCTTTAATCCCCAACCAGTGGAGATTTTCACCCTTGTATTCAACTTTATCATTGTTCTCGCCCCTCCCTCTCCATAAAATCCTGCTTTTGGCCAGCTGCCTTGATATCATCGGATCTGGCTTACGCCAGAGGATGTTTTGTTTTGTTGAAGGTCTCCTAGAAATGGAAGCTATTGTTGCCTGCCCATAAATATTTGTGCTTTAGACAGGCAATATCGAGTTAGATTAATTAGGCCTGGGGGAGGGAGTGTTTTGCCTGTGTGACTGCATTAGGGCCTTTGTCATAGCACAGGAGAAAGGTTGATAAGAACTAGCAGATGTCCTTCAGCTCCATAAATAAATGTGTGGATGTAACCTGGGGGAAGGGGCTGAGAAGTGGCCTGGGACCGTAATCTTACATCAATTAACAAGCCTATTTTTATACAAGGGAGTCGAGATGCTTCCATTCCTGGCCTGGATATTGGGAGCAGATAATTTACAAATTATGAAATTATTCCAGAGAGTAGATGAGCATGATGAGGATATGGAGTCATTTTCTTTCCAGAATTTATCTCGATGAATACGTGTCTCAGCAGGTTGCTCTGAGTCAGAAAATTGTGAGTTCAAGTCCCCACTCCCCCGATATGTAGGCAGACAGTCAAAGAGTGATACAGTGTGGTAACAGGCCCTTCGGCCCACCTTGCCCTTACCGGCCAACGTCCCACCAGCCCACGCTTGGCCCACATATCCCTCCAAACCTGTCTATCCATATACCTGTCCAACTCTTTATTAAACGTTGGGATAGTCCCAGACTCAACTACCTCCTCTGGCAGCTTGTTCCATACACCCACCACACTTTGTGTGAAAACGTTACCGCTCAGATTCCTATTAAATCTTTTCCCCTTCACCTTGAACCTATGTCCTCTGGTCCTCGATTCCCCTACTCTGGGCAAGAAACTCCGTGCATCTATATTAGACAAAAATGCTGGAGACACACAGCGGGTGAGGCAGCATCTATGGAGCGAAGGAATAGGTGACGTTTCGGGTCGAGACCCTTCTTCAGACTGACGAAACATCACCTATTCCTTCGTCCCATAGATGCTGCCTCACCCGCTGAGTTTCTCCAGCATTTTTGTCTACCTTCAATTTTTCCAGCATCTGCAGTTCTTTCTTAAACAAATGTGCATCTATATGTTTCTTCTTGCGTATGGCGTGCACAGCCTAAAGTTGTAGGACAACATTCTATTTGATCTTATTTGATTGTGCACGGCGGGTTGATTGCATTCGTTGAAACAGGGCGGACCACGTGAAGGTAGCAATCTTCCACCTCATCTATATGCTGCTATAATGCTAAAGGAGGGTTGTACTGTCAGAAGCACTGTTTTGAATGTGACATAAAGTTTAGTTTAGTTTAGAGTTACAGCATCGAAACAGGCCCTTCAGCCCATCATGACCATACCGACCATTGATCACCCGTTCACGCTAGTTCTATGTTAGCTCACCTACACCACCACCAGGGGCAATTTACAGAGGCCAATTAATCAACAAATCCGCAAGTCTTTGGAATGTGGGAGGAAACCAGGGCACCAGCAGGAAACCCACGTATTCACAGGGAGAAAGTGCATATTGCCTGAGGTCAGGATTGAACCCAGGTCCCTGGCGTGCCAAACATTTGTAGGTTAATTGTCCTCTGGTTCTAAATTTAGTTTACACTCCCTTGAGTGTAGGGATGTGCCGTGACAGTGAATTAGCGCAGCACTAGTGTGAATGGGCGATCGATGGTCGGCGTGGACTGAGTGGGCTGGGGGCCTGTTTCCGTGCTGTATCTTTCAAAAAAATCAGATCCCAATGAGTATTGACATAAAGTTACTCAAATAGCCACAACCTCTGTCTTTTTGTGCCAATTCCTTTATAATTAAATGATAGGATCATCTCACCAGATCAAGAGATTTGCACATCTATGCACTTTTAGTTGAAACTGCTTTATGATATGATGATATTCTGTAATAACAGTTTTGATAATTAAATCATAATAAATCAATAGGCCTATAACACAAATTAGCTAAGAAAAGAGCCATTGTTGAAAATTCTGTGTAAGATTCTCAACAGTTAAATATCACGACCCTTTCAAAGCAGAAGAAGATGACAAAAATAGGAAAAGAGAAGACAATTCAGCCCATTACGTTTGTTCCACCATTAAACCCTATCGTAGCTATTCCTCTTTCTCGATATCACTTTCCTGCATTCCCTCCCTATCTCTGATATCCACCCGTAGAATGGATCATTCTCCTTCATAAATAGATGAGGGCCTCAACAGCCCTCGATGACAGTAAATTCCAAGATCACAAGAATCACTCTTCATCACAATCTGACAATCTCACATTCATCAAACCACTTTGACTGCTTATTTTGGTCATGTTTGCTGCACATTTATTTTCAAGTTCACTTGCCCTTTTCTATTTTGTTGACAGCTCTGAATGCTTTCTCAAGACCCACTAGACCCTTACGCAACGCAACTTAGCTCAGAACCACTAATTGGTCGTTCAGTGGCTCTGGTGTTGGCCCCAATTATTCTCACCACAAATCCCGATGCAATGCAACCTCCACCTCACCCAGAGCCACCTCTGGAACAAACTTCACAAAAGGCCAAGCCTGTGATTCATTCCACACAACATGTCTCAATGAGATCAGGAAATGGCTTGAAGTTCTTTCCTTGTGTAAAAATCCATCCATTATGAAACTCTTTCTGTGCAATCTGCACAGCCTGGCTCGTGCTGTATGTATAAACTATGCTGAACTAACTTGCTGAAGAAATAAAGAACTTCAGATGCTGGTTTACAAAAAATGACACAAAGTGCTGGAGTAACTCAGCAGGTCAGGCAGCATCTCTAGAGAATATGAATAGGTGACGTTTCATAATGTCATAAAGAATATGCCCTTATGATAGAACCGCTGGCTGAAAGGATTAGAAATCAACCGAATATTCATGGATATAATACTAAGGACTCAAAGAATAAAATTTCATTATATGCTGATGATATTCTTTTATATATTACTAGTACACAAACGAGTATACCCACCTTATTAACACTAATTGAGGAATTCGGTTCTTTTTCAGGATATAGAATAAATTGGAATAAAAGCGAAATTATGTCTTTAAAACCACAGGATGCGAGACACTTATTAAAATTCCCTTTCAAAATTGCAACAGAAAAATTCAAGTATCTGGGTATTCAAATTACGAGAAGACACAAATCATTATTTAGCGCCAATTTTATGCCACTATTAAATAAACTGAATGATATGATTAAATTTTGGAAAACGCTCCCGCTCTCATTGATAGGTAGAATTAACGCTATAAAAATGACTTTCTTACCACAATTAATATATTTGTTTCAAGCGATCCCAATATATATTCCAAAATATTTTTTTTTTAAACTAGATTCTAATATCACTAATTTTATATGGGATTATAGAGCACACAGAATTCAACTAAAGCATTCGTGTAAACCTAAAGAAGTTGGGGGTTTATCATTACCTAACTTTACGTATTACTACTGGGCAGTGCATATTAAGAACATAATGTACTGGTTGGATAGTTTCACTCACCAGTCGGAGTGGATAAGAATGGAGAGGAGTGTTTCCCGTACGATATAGGAACGATCTTGTTCTCACCGATAAAATTGAATAGTATAATATATAAGAAGAACCCAATTATTCACAATACAATAAGAATTTGGAAACAAATAAAATTATCCTTGAAATTAAATAATCTATCAGTACTAACCCCACTAGTTAACAATCCCGCATTCAAACCATCTCTCATCGACAAAACATATCAACAATGGGATAGACTGGGGATTAGGAAAGTAGGGGATATGTATGAATTGGGCAAACTGTTATCATTTCAACAGTTAAAATTAAAATTTAAACTGAATGATAATCAATATTTTAAATATATACAGATATGTGACTTTATGAAGAAATATATACATAGATTTCAAACTATATTTTTAGACCCTTTAGAAGAAGCAATGAATATTAAGGCTGATTCACAAAAACTAATATCATATTTTTATAATTGTATATTAAATAGAGAATTACCCTCAACAGAAGCACTAAGAGAAGATTGGGAACATGAACTAATGATAAAGATCCCGAAAGATAGATGGGAAAAGTATTTGATGAACACACATAATTGTTCCATTAATGCAAGACATAATTTAAATCAATTCAAATTATTACATAGACTATATTATTCAAAAACGAGGTTGAATAAATTCTACCCAAACGTCTCTCCCAGATGCGATAAATGTTTGTTTCAAAACACTAATATAACACATTTATTTGTAGGATGTACAAAGTTGAATACATTTTGGAGCGATATATTTGATATATTTACAAAGCTCTTCAAGTCAAGAATAGAACCTAATACGGAATGGATTATATTTGGAATAATAGTAGAAGATATCAATTTAAATAAAGATCAAAAAGTTTTTTAAAATTATGGGTTAATAATTGGAAAGAAATTGATACTTAAATTTTGGAAAAATACAGCTATACCAACTATTAAAATGTGGATTAGGAATATGATGGACATAGCACGCCTTGAAGAAATGAGACTCCGACTAATTGATAAATATGACCAATTCTTAAGGAGTTGGTCTCCTTTCATCGACTTTTTGGAATCATGTGATGCAGCGGTACTGTAAAGATTGCTGATTTCAGTTCATGCCGTGGATAGATCTACATCTCCGAATACAGATTTGAAAATTTCTCTTTTAAGGGTCTTTTTCTCCTATTTCTACTTTCTACTTCTTTTCTTATATACACACTTCACGTTTTTCTATTTTCTACTATCTATTTTTCCTCTATTTCTTCGCTCTATTTTTTGTTTTGTTTTTCTTACTTCCTTTTCAAAAACATAAAACTAGAGTTTGTACATAGAATGTATTACGTTGACATAGTTCGCACCTAAAATTAGGTCCCACTGTATTGCTTTGTACTGTATTAACTTCTAATAAAATTTAAATAAATAAATAAATGAAGAGAGAATAGGAGTAGAATTAGGCCATTCGGCCCATCAAGTCTACTCTGCCATTCAATCATGGCTGATTTATCTCTCCCTCCTAACCCCATTCTCCTGCCTTCTCCCCATAACCTCTGACACCCGTACTAATCAAGAATCTATCTCTGCCTTAAAAAATATCCATTGACGTATCCACAGCCGTCTGTGGCAATGAATTCCACAGATTCACCACTCTCTGACTAAAATAATTCTTCCTCACACATAGCCATGTGCCTATCTAAGCGCTATTAAATGTCACTATTGTATCTGCCTCCACCACCAGCTCTGGCAATGTGTTCCAGGCCTCCACCACCAGCCCTGGCAATGTGTTCCAGTGTTAAAACTATCTCTGCCTTCAATATATCCACTGACATGGCCTCCACAGCATTCTGTGGCAAACAATTCCACAGATTCACCACCCTCTGACTAAATAAATTTCTCCTCATCTCTTTCCTAAAAGAACGCCCTCTAATTCTGAGTCTATGACCTCCAGAAACATAGAAACATAGAAAATAGGTGCAGGAGTAGGCCATTCGGCCCTTCGAGCCTGCACCGCCATTCAATATGATCATGGCTGATCATCCAACTCAGTATCCTGTACCTGCCTCCTCTACATACCCCCTGATCCCTTTAGCCACAAGGGCCACATCTAACTCCCTCTTAAATATAGCCAATGAACTGGCCTCAACTACCTTCTGCGGGAGAGAATTCCAGAGATTCACCACTCTCTGTGTGAAAATATTTTTCCTCATCTCGGTCCTAAAAGATTTCCCCCTTATCCTTAAACTGTGACCCCTTGTTCTGGACTTCCCCAACATCGGGAACAATCTTCCTGCATCTGGCCTGTCCAACCCCTTAAGAATTTTGTAAGTTTCTATAAGATCCCCCCTCAATCTTCTAAATTCTAGCGAGTACAAACCGAGTCTATCCAGTCTTTCTTCATATGAAAGTCCTGTCATCCCAGGAATCAGTCTGGTGAACCTTCTCTGTACTCCCTCTATGGCAAGAATGTCTTTCCTCAGATTAGGAGACCAAAACTGTACGCAATACTCCAGGTGTGGTCTCACCAAGACCCTGTACAACTGCAGTAGAACCTACCTGCTCCTATACTCAAATCCTTTTGCTATGAATGCTAACATACCATTCGCCTTCTTCACTGCCTGCTGCACCTGCATGCCTACTTTTAATGACTGGTGTACCATGACACCCAGGTCTCGTTGCATCTCCCCCTTTCCTAATCAGCCACCATTCAGATAATAATCTACTTTCCTGTTTTTGCCACCAAAGTGGATAACCTCACATTTATCCACATTATACTGCATCTGCCATGCATTTGCCCACTCACCCAGCCTATCCAAGTCACCTTGCAGCCTCCTAGCATCCTCCTCACAGCTAACACTGCCCCCCAGCTTCATGTCATCCGCAGACTTGGAGATGTTGCATTCAATTCCCTCGTCCAAATCATTAATATATATCGTAAATAGCTGGGGTCCCAGAACTGAGCCTTGCGGTACCCCACTAGTCACTGCCTGCCATTGTGAAAAGGGCCTGTTTACTCCTACTCTTTGCTTCCTGTCTGCCAGCCAGTTCTCTATCCACATCAATACTGATCCCCCAATACCGTGTGCTTTAAGTTTGTATTCTAATCTCTTATGTGGGACCTTGTCGAAAGCCTTCTGAAAGTCCAGATATAACACATCCACTGGTTCTCCCTTATCCACTCTATTAGTTGCATCCTCGAAAAATTCTATAAGATTCGTCAGACATGATTTACCCTTCATAAATCCATGCTGACTTTGTCCAATGATTTCACCACTTTCCAAATGTGCTGCTATCCCATCTTAGTTTAAATCTTTTTATTTGAATTTTGAATTTAACAGCAATTTGCATACATGCAATGATAACAGACAGTGATAATCAGGACATAATTGTACAACAGTATGTAAACGACCCTCAAAACCCTTACCCTTACCCTTACCCACCCTCGCCACCCGGGAACAAACAACACTCACATACGTACACATCCACACAAATACGATAAAAAAAATAAAAATTTAAATTAAAAAAAAAAAAAAAGAAATAAAATAAAAAAGAAATAAAAATAAAAAATAAATAAATAAATTGTGGGGAGGGAGGGGGGGGGAGGGGTTGAGGGGATAGCAGCTGCAATAAGACAGAGCTGTGATAGAGGACACTCAGTCCTCTTCCGAGTCCGGAAACAAGTTAAGAAAGTTAACAAGTTCCAGGAAAGGGTTCCATGTACCTAGGAATGTCTTAGTAGAGCCTTTGAGAGAGAACCTAAGTTTTTCAAGCTTTAAGTTGTAGAGCACCTCCTTGATCCAGCGGGCGTGTGTCGGGGGACAGGTAAGTCTCCAGTTAAGCAAAATCAGTCTCCGGGCTAACAGGGTTGTAAAAGCCAGGACCCGCTTCAACGCAACAGAGAGGTTGGTGTTGGGGGGAATACCAAAAATAGCTGACAGTGGGTTTGGAGGAATAGTCTGGCCATAGGCTCTGCTTAGCACGTCGAAAGCACTCCTCCAAAAGGTTGCTAGCTTAGGGCAAGACCAAAACATATGACTATGGTTGGCAGGGGATTGATTGCATCTGTTGCAGGTGTCTTTAACAGCGGGGTATATTCTAGATAATCTTGCGTTTGTGTAGTGGACTTTGTGAAGGACTTTGCATTGGATTAGGCCATGACGGGCACATATGGAGGAAGAATGGATCAAATCCAAGGCAGAGTCCCATTGCTGGTCTGTTAGTTTCATATTCAGCTCGCCCTCCCACGCAGCTTTTAATGAGGTATAAGGTTTCAATATAACCGACCCTAACAAGTTGTACAAAAAAGAGATGCATTTCTTCCGGTTGGGATCTAGAGCTAGGATGGAATCGGTCAGGGTTTCAGGGGGACGATTTGGGAAATGGGGGAATATCTTCTTCACAAAATTCCTAATCTGGAAAAAACGAAAAAGGTGGGAGTTTGGGAGGCTATAGTTGTACGAAAGCTCCGTAAAAGACGAAAAAATACCATCCTTGTATAGGTTTTTGATACTACTGATGCCATTACTATGCCAGGTTTTGAATGCGGAGTCTGTACTTGAAGGATTAAAGATGTGATTTTTAAGCAGTGGGGTCAAGATGGAAGGGCCTTGTAAACCAAAGTTTTTCCTAAATTGACTCCATATCTTGAGCGAGAGGGACGCAATTGGGCCTGCACCCACAGATGTTATAGGAAGGGGGAGTTGAGAGCATAGGACAGACCGCAACGGGAGATGTGAACTCGCCTTTTCCATGTGTACCCAGGTCGGTAGGTGGTCGCAATCATCATTCATCCAGTACAGGATTTTTTGCAAGTTAGCAGCCCAGTAGTATCGCCTAAAGTCAGGAAGTGCCAAACCGCCGTCACTCTTAGGAGACTGTAGTAGCGTCTTTCAAATTCTGGCCGGTTTGCTACCCCATAAAAACTTAGATATTCTCCTTTCTAATTTATCAAAAAAAGATTTAGTGATAAATATAGGAACATGCTGGAAAAGGTACAGGAATTTGGGTAGGACGACCATCTTGACCAGATTTATCCGGGCCGCGAGGGATAACGGTAAGACTGACCAGCGGTCAAAGTCTCTTTCAGCTTTCTCAACCAGAGGCAGGAAGTTTGTGCGGAACATATCAGATAAGGGTGTTGTGATAAAAACGCCGAGGTAGCGAAATCCGTCCTCTGCCCATTTGAATGAGGTTAAAGAGCGAGGGAGCTGCTTAGCCAATGAGTTAATCGGTAATAGCTCACTTTTTTGGTAGTTAAGTTTATAACCAGAGTACACCCCAAACCGTTCTAAAATATTCATAATCACAGGGAGAGAGCTGACTGGGTTTGAGATGTACAGGAGCAGGTCATCCGCATACAATGAGACTTTATGAGTTGTGTCGAACCGTGTGATACCTTTAAAGCCCTTCTCTGAGCGTAACCAAACCGCCAAGGGTTCTATCGCGACAGCAAACAGAAGTGGTGATAACGGGCAACCCTGTCTGGTACCTCTCTGAAGGGGGAAGTGGGGCGACAGTGTTCCGTTTGTTTGTACTGAGGCCACCGGGGACGAGTATAATAGACTGACCCAATGAATGAAACTATTGCCGAGGCCAAACCTGTCCATCGCCTCGTATAGGTACTTCCACTCGACCCTGTCGAAAGCTTTTTCGGCGTCGAGGGAGACCACTATCTCCGGGGTCTCACTACTTGGTGAATGGATGATGTTAAGGAGACGCCTAGTATTGTGGGAGGACTGTCGGCCTGGCATAAACCCCGTTTGATCTAATGAGATAATAAAGGGCATCACTTGTTGAAGACGGAGCGCAAGAACTTTAGAGAGGATTTTGAGGTCCACATTCAAGAGTGAAATTGGTCTATAGCTACTACAAAGCAGAGGATCTTTCTCCTTTTTAAGAATTAGGGAGATAGTAGCCAACGACAAGGTGGGCGGTAGGCGACGATGTAAAAACGCCTCATTGTACATATCTCTCAGGACTGGTGCGAGGAGAGCAGAGAAAGCTTTGTAATATTCTACAGTGAAGCCGTCAGGGCCGGGTGACTTTCCGCTTTGCAGCGATGTGATGGCTGCTTGGACCTCAGTGACAGTTATGGGACCACCCAAGACTTTCGTGGCTTCATCGTCAATTCGGGGAAACGTCATACTACGGAACATGTCATCTGCAGTGGGAGGACAATCGGAAGCGTATAGCTCAGCGTAAAATTTAGCAAATGCTTCATTAATTCTAAGAGGATCGGTATGAATCTCCCCTAAGCTGGATCTAATGGCTGGAATTAGCCGTGAAGTCGCCTCCGTTCTGGCCTGATGGGCCAAAAGCTTCCCAGCTTTATCCCCAGATTCAAAAAAGTGTTGCCTAGATTTAAGCAGTCGTAACTTGGCTTTATTGGTAGACATGAGGTCAAAGTCTATTTGTAACCTAAAGCGTTCTTTATAAAAATTAGGGTCTGGGTCAGATGCGTATTTATCATCAATGTCCTTTATTTTTCGTAACAGGTCTGCCATTTGGGACGTCTCGGCTCTTTTCAGGTTGGAGACAAAAGAGATAAGCTGGCCCCTAATATAGGCTTTTGAAGCTTCCCAGAGTATACCTCTTTCTATGTCCGGCGAGTCATTCAGCTCAAAATATAAGGTGATTTGGGAGTGCAAGAATTGCATGTAGTGAGCCTCTGCTAGTAATGAGGAGTTGAACCTCCACTGTTTAAAGGGGTTAGTTCGTTTACGAAAGTGGAGATCGAGGGAGGTTGCAGCGTGATCTGATATTACGATGCTATGATACTCGCTGGATTTAATTTTGGAGAGCAGTCTGTTATCTAAGAGGAAGAAGTCTATACGGGTATAGGTACGGTGCACGTGGGAAAAAAATGAAAATAATTTAGTCGTGGGAAATGTATGTCTCCATGGGTCAGTGAGCCCAAGTTGTTTGGTAAAAGCATGCAAAGTCCTACCTGATTTAGTTAAAGTGGAGGCTTTGCTCGAAGATCTGTCCAGTATAGGGTCTTGGACCAGATTAAAATCTCCACCCACAATGATGTGGTAATTTTCAATGTTTGGGAGAGATGTAAAAAATTTGGTTACAAATGAGCTATCATCCCAGTTGGGACCGTAAATACTGGCCAATATGACAGGTGTGTCTTGCAGTTTGCCAGAGACCATGACAAAGCGGCCAGCAGGGTCTTCCACCGTTTTCTGTGGTTCGAACATAACGTTTTTACGAATCAGGATAGCAGTACCCCTAGCCCTATAATTAAATTTTGAATGAAATAAGTGGCTAATCCAGCCTCTCTTAAGCCGTGTTACCTCTCTGTTGCGAAGGTGTGTCTCTTGAATAAAAAATATATCGCCCTTAAGGTATTGCAAGTGGGCCAAGATCTTATTAGTCTTAGTAGGACCCCCCACTCCCTCACGTTCCGCGAGACAAATCTAAGAGTGTTGTTTGTGTTGGCCATATTTAGCTATATCCAAACGAGTGGGCAGAGCGCTGTAATACTGCAGATTGAAATGGAAGAGCGCATCGAAGCCAGCTGCTGAGAGTGGGGGTGTGGGTGGTAAAAGGGGAAAAGAAAAAAAAACAAAACAAAAAAAAATACATACATACGTATACACACAACAAACGGTCGTGACACATATCACTTAACCATCTTTCAAACCTGAGTCCCCGGACCTGAGGTCCCCAATGTCCCAACCGAACCTTGAGTGCCCATTGCACCAAGGTACGTTGTCCTCGCATCCGCATGGAGTAGTCCGATCTTAACTCCCAATATTTCCACATCCCAAAGCAGCAAAGTCGCTCAATATCAGTAAAGTAACATAAAATGAAATAACTATAATAATGATAACAATGATAATAATAATTTGAGAAATGGACAATAGAAAATAGAAATAGAAATAGAAATAAAGTGAAGTAAACCTAAATGAATAGATACAAAGTTAAAATAATAGCCTTGGTAGTTGTACTACCAATGACATTGCTAACACTAATGGTAATAATAGTAGTGATGATAGTAATAATACAACAAGACAAATTAACAAAATTAACAAAATAGTGATATTAAATAAGTAAGCCAACGTATAAGTGAAACAGGAATAGCTTCCTTTGGTATAACATAGTATAACTTAAAGTTGGTAAGGTATAAAGAAAGAGTTAGCATTAGAGAGATTAACAAGTGGCAAACTGGATTCTTGGATTAAGGCGCAGGGCAGAAGAACATCAATTAAGTTTTGTTAAACAAAAACGCTGTAAGAGCTAATTGGTGTAACGCAGCCTTGACTATAATGAGTTCTTATCAGCCCCAGACAGTCCGCTATTAAGACTAGTGTAAACAATCCATTCAAATGCTGGCCAGCTGCTAAAAGCAAGAAGGCAGAGATCAAATCACAAACCACAATGTGGGTCCCTTTAGCCCTATTTTATAGCATGTACAGGGGAAGAGCCTTTCAAGTATGATTACACATAAACATTAAAAGGAAAAGTTGGTAAGACATAGTCATTGATATAACAGCAAGGCGAGCGCTAGCAGTGGCTAATTGCTAAGGGCAGTCAAGCTAAAGTTAGCCCATAATGTAACCGTAGATTAACTGGATCCCTGTGCCATTCGGATGTAAACGTACTGAGCAGAGTCAGTCATCTGTGGGTCCCGGTCTGCATCAACGGTAAGATGAAATGAAAGCCTGAGCGTCCTCGGGAGATGTTAACCGTCGCCTCTTTCCCTCCCCGGCCATGATGAACAGCTTGGCCGGATAATGAAGGGAGGGTTTGAGACCCAGGTTGTACAGCTCCTTCATGACGTCTCGATACGCGGAGCGTTGTTCAACTATCTCGGGACAGTAATCTTCAAAAATGTGAATCGGGATATCTTTGTACTTCAGCTTACCCCTCTGCCTCCGAGCCTCACGCACCACCAACTCGCGGGTCTGGAATCTATGGAAGCAAACCACAACTGCTCTGGGTTTCCCACCAGGGCTTGGTTAGGCTGCTAGCGTGCGATGGGCTCGGTCTAGCTCCGGGGCTGATTCCAGTATGCGTTCGCCAAGTGTCTCGAGCAGGAGTTGAGAGAAAAAAGCTGTTGTTTGGGGGCCTTCGATGTTCTCGGGGAGGCCGACTATCCTTACGTTATTTCGGCGACTCCTGCCTTCCAGGTCGAAAGCCTTCTGGAAGTCCAGATACACCACATCCACTGGTTCTCCCCTATCCACTCTACTAGTTGCATCCTCGAAAAATTCTATAAGATTCATCAGACATGATTTACCTTTTGTAAATTCATGCTGACTTTGTCCAATGATTTCACCACTTTCCAAATGTGCTGCTATCCCATCTTTAATAACTGACTCTAGCAGTTTCCCCACTACCGATGTTAGACTAACTGGTCTGTAATTCCCCGTTTTCTCTCTCCCTCCCTTTTTAAAAAGTGGTGTTACTCTAGTCCTAGACTCTCCCACTAGTGGAAATATCCTCTCCACATCCACTCTTTCCAAGCCTTTCACTATTCTGTATGCTTCAATTAGGTCCCCCCTCATTCTTCTAAACTCCAGCGAGTACAGGCCCAGTGCCGACAAACGCTCATCACAGGTTAACCTACTCATTCCTGGGATCGTTCTTGTAAACATCTGGACCATCTCCAGATCCAGCACATCCTCAGATAGGGTGCACAAAATTGCTCAAAATATCCCAAGTGCAGCCTTGCCAGCACCTTATAGAGACTCAACATTACAATAGTGTTTTTGTATACAAGCCCTCTTGACAAGACAATGGCCAGAGATGAAAAATAGGTGTGGTACAAAAGGATTGCAGAGTTGCGAATTGTGAAGCCAGAGGAAGAAACGGAACTGTTTATTGTAAACTGCTCCTTCCTGTCCTACATTCGACTCTGTTGTGCTTGGGACCGATATGTCTGGGTCATGCAAGTCAAGTCAAGTCAAGTTTATTCGTCACATACACATACGAGATGTGCAGTGAAATGAAAAGTGGCAATGCTCGCGGACTTTGTGCAAAAAGACAAACAAACAAACAAACAACCAAACAAACTATAAACACAATCATAAACACACACATATTCTTTTTCATATTAAATATTGTGGGCGGAAGGAAAAACGTTCAGTAAAGTTAGTCCCTGGTGAGATAGGAGTTTACAGTCCGAATGGCCTCTGGGAAGAAACTCCTTCTCAACCTCTCCGTTCTCACAGCATGGCAACGGAGGCGTTTGCCTGACCGTAGCAGCTGGAACAGTCCGTTGCATGGGTGGAAGGGGTCTCCCATGATTTTATTGGCTCTGGAGTTGCACCTCCTGATGTATAGTTCCTGCAGGGGGGCGAGTGAAGTTCCCATAGTGCGTTCGGCCGAACGTACTACTCTCTGCAGAGCCTTCGTGTCCTGGGCAGAGCAATTCCCAAACCAGATGGTAATGTTCCCGGACAAGATGCTTTCCACAGCCGCTGCGTAGAAGCACTGGAGGATCCTCGGAGACACTCTGAATTTCCTCAATTGCCTGAGGTGATAAAGGCGCTGCCTTGCCTTACTCACGAGTGCTGAGGCGTGTGATGTCCATGTCATATCCTCAGAGATGTGGACTCCCAGATATTTAAAACAGCTCACCCTATCCACAGGATCCCCATTTATCCTCAATGGAGTGTACGTCCTCGGATGATGTGCCCTCCTAAAGTCCACGATCAGCTCCTTAGTTTTTTTTATGTTCAAGAGGAGGCTGTTATCCTGGCACCAGAGTGCTAGACCAGCCACCTCCTCCCGGTAGGCCTTCTCATCGTTGTCTGAGATCAGGCCCACCACCACAGTGTCATCAGCAAACTTAATTATTGAGTTGGAGCTGAACCTAGCCACACAGTCACGTGTGTACAGGGAGTACAATAGGGGGCTGAGGACGCAACCCTGGGGCGATCCTGTGCTCAGGGTGAGGGACTTCGATGTATTCCCTCCCATCTTGACTACCTGGGGCCTGGCGGTGATAAAGTCCAGGGCCCAGGCACACACTGGAAGAGCCCTAATTCCAGTAGCTTCTCGGCCAGTCTGGTGGGGACTATCGTGTTGAAGGCTGAACTGAAGTCTATGAACAGCATCCTCACGTAGCCCCCCCTTCTGGCTGTCAAGATGGGAGAGAGCGGTGTGCAAAACCTGGGAGACCGCATCGTCGGTGGATCTGTTCGGACGGTATGCGAACTGCAACGGGTCCATGTTCCGAGGGAGGAAGGCGCAGATGTGTTTCTTCACCAGACTCTCAAAGCATTTCATGACTACCGAGGTAAGGGCCACCGGACGGTAGTCATTCAGACAGGCTGGGGAGGCATTTTTTGGTACCGGTACAATGGTGGATTTTTTGAAGCAGGCAGAGACCACGGACTTGTCCAGGGATAGGTTGAATAATGTAGTGAGCACTAGAGCTAGCTGCGTAGCACAGGACTTGAGTACTCGCCCCGAGATGCCATCGGGGCCTGCAGCTTTCCTCGTGTTCACCCGTGTCAGAGCCCTCCTCACGTCGTGCTCGGACAGCGAGAATGTGTGCACATTCCTCCCTTCAGCTTCGGTAGCCAGCCCGCTGGCGGTATTGTCGATAGTCAGCAGACCTGAGGTGGTGTTGCCCATCTCGAAACGAGCAGAGGTCTGTCTAGCCTTTAATGGCTGCATAAGGCCAAACACTGGAATTCTGACTGCAAAAGAACAAGATAAAAGATCATCTAAAAATATTTGTAGATATATAAGATACTACTCGTGCTGGCTTACAATAATGGACACAATGAGCTTGTGTGACTCAGCAGGTCAGGCAACATCTCTGGAGAACATAGAAAGGCAACATGTCTGATTGGAACCTTTCTTCAGTCTGATTGAAGGGGGGGGGGGGGTGCGTGAACGCAGGAAGGGAGGTGGGGAGAGGACAAAGTGACAGGACAACATAGTGGGGGGGAGGGTTGTTCAGCAGATGGTTGGACAAAGGCCAGAGATGAAAAGGTAAAAAATGTCAGATAAGGATAGGATAAATGTGAAGCTAGAGTAAGGAATATAGATGGAAGGGGAAAAGGAGAAATGTTCACATCTAGGTGGGGCACAGTGAGGAGAGGGGGAATAAAGGTTGGTGGAGGGTGTCTAGGCTGGTTACCTAGAATTGGAGTATTCAGTGTTCATACCAATAGACAATAGGTGCAGGAGTAGGCCATTCGGCCCTTCGAGCCAGCACCTCCATTCAATGTCATCATGGCTGATCATCCCCAATCAGTACCCCGTTCCTGCCTTCTCCTCATATCCCCTGTCTCCGCTATTTTTAAGAGCCCTATCTAGCTCTCTCTTGAAAGCATCCAGAGAACCCGCCTGCACCGCCCTCTGAGGCAGAGAATTCCAGACTCACCACTCTCTGTGAGAAAAAGTGTTTCCTCGTCTCCGTTCTAAATGGCTTACTCCTTATTCTTAAACTCTGATTCTGGACTCCCCCAACATTGGGAACATGTTTCCTGCCTCTAGCGTGTCCAAACCCTTAACAATCTTATATGTCTCATCCTTCTAAACTCCAGAGTGTACAAGCCCAGCTGCTCCATTCTCTCAGCATATGACAGTCCCGCCATCCCGGGAATTAACCTTGTTAACCCAGCGCTGCACTCCCTCAATAACAAGAATGTCCTTCCTCAAATTAGGGGACCAAAACTGCACACAATACTCCAGGTGTGGTCTCACTTGGGCTCTGTACACCTGCAGAAGGACCTCTTTGCTCCTATATTCGATTCCTCTTGTTATAAAGGCCAACATGCCATTCGCTTTCTTCACTGCCTGCTGTACCTGCATGCTTACATTCATAGACTGATGTACAAGGACCCCCAGATCCTGTTGTACTTCCCCTTTTCCCAATTTGACGCCATTTAGATAGTAAGCATTAAGTTTTAAGCTAAATAAGCAGAATATGGGATGCTTTTCCTTCATTTTACGTGTGGAATGCCTCACTCCAGCAATGCAAGAGGCCCAGGACAGAATGGGAATAGGAATCAAAATGGTAAGCAAATCCATCTGGCATTGGCGGACCGGGCGCAAGTGTTCGGCAAAACAGTCACCGACTCCATGCTTGGGCTCGCCCGATGTAAAGGAGGCCACATCGGGAACACCAAATGCAGTAGATGAGGTTAGAGGAGGTGCACGTGAACCTCTGTCTCACCTGGAAGGATTGCTGGGGTCCCTGGATGGAGGTGAGGGAGGAGGTAATGGGGCAGGTGTTGCTGGGGAAAGTACCCGGGGAGGAGGTGGGTAAAATGTATAGAAAGGAACTGCAGATGCCGATTTGTCTGAAACACTACAGGTTGCAGTAAAACCATTGAAGGTTTATACCAAAGATAGACACATAGTGGTGGAGGTCAGGCAGCAACCCTGGAGAAAAAGGATGACCTGACCACCCATCCTTTTTCTCCAGGGATGCCGCCTGACCCGCGGAGTTACTTCAGCACTTTGTGTCTATCCAGGTGGTTTAAAATGTTTGCCAGGGGACAGAGATTCGGCAGTTCATCAATCACCCACCTGGTGGCACTGTGGATCATGAGCTACCATTCACCCAAAGCGGAGGTTGAGTGAGGTCATAAAACGTAAGGTAGAATTTAAAGTATAAAGAAAGAAATACTTGCATTTCTACGCTTCTTTTGTAACTTAAAGATGCCCCACAGTGAAGGCCACCATCGCCCGGTGGGGTGACAACATATCGCCTCGGCGCAGAGGGAGAAGAGGAGGGAAGAGACAATGACTTTAAGACTTTTGCCTCCATCACAGTGAGGAGGTGCTTGGTGAACTCACTGTGGTGGATGTTAATTTGTGTTTATTGTGTGTTTTGTTGTTTATTATTATATGTATGGCTGCAGGCAACGACATTTTGTTCAGACCAAAAGGTCTGAATGACAAATAAAGGATTCTAATCTAATCTAATCTAATAATACTTTTGTTTTAAGTGTAACACTATTGGGATGTAAGCAATACCATAATGAATTTGTACACATCAAAATTGCACAGAGCACCATGATCTTTGGTATTGGTTTATTACGGTCAAGTGTACTGAGATACAGTGAAAAACTATAGCTTGTGTGCTACCCACACATATCGTACCATACATTAGCACATCAAGATGATGCTGAAGAGAAAGGAAAGAGTGCAGATTATACTGTTACAGCTACTTACGATCATAAGTGATAGTAGAAGAATTAGGCCATTCTTCCCATCAAGTCTGCTCCCTCCTGACCCCATTCTCCTGCCTTCTCCCCATAACCTCTGACACCCGTACAAATCAAGAATCTATCTAGGTCTTTAAAATATCCACTGACTTTGCCTCCACAGCCTTGTGTGGCAAAGAATTCCACAGATTCACCACCCTCTGGCTAAATGCTTTCCCAAGGCAGCATGAAGTATAGGAGAGGTTGATGGGAAGCAGTGTGTAGGACTGAACTGCAGATGCTGATTTACACTGCAGATAGACACAAACAGCTGGAGTAACACAGCGGGACAGGCAGCATCTCTGGAGAGAAGAAATAGTAATGTTTTGGGTCAAGACCCTTCTTCTGAAGAAAATTCTGAAGAAGGGTCTCAACCCGAAACATCACTATTTCTTCTCTCCAGAGAAGCTGCCTGTCCCGCTGTGTTACTCCAGCTTATTGTGTCTATCTATGATGGGATGGTGTTTTTGCGTGGTAGACTAGGCTGCCGATACAACTGTATGAAGTCTCTTGCGGTCCTGTGCAGGGCAGTTGACATACCAAGCTGTGGGACATCCCAATAGGATATTTTCTCTGGTGCATCTTTAGATATTGCATCCAATATCTTTGGGGAATGCAGGATTTCCTCAGTCTTCTGAGGAAGTAGAGGCTTCGATGGACTCTTGGCCGTATCATCAATGTGGTTGGTTGGACAAGGACAAATTGTTGGTGATATTTAGATGTAGGAACCATCCCACATCAGCACCAGATTGTGGGATAACCTGTTTCAGTGATGTTGGTTGAGGAGATTGTCTGGGGCACCAAGAAAATCTCTCCTGCCATACAATTGCATTTGAACTAACATGGCCCTGATTCATCATGGCATCTGAAAGATAACAACTCCCATACCGTTTTGCTCTTTCAGCAGGTCATCAAATGCATTAGTCTAGTAGTCTTCTCTGTTCAAATTGTTGGAGGAGCCCCAGTATAAACCTCTGACAGAGGTAAGAGTGCTGCCTCAGAATCACGGTGACAGTGGATCTGACTATTCCTCTGTATGTACTTATGTCAGTGTCACAGTGACAACTCCACAAGATCATTATCCCGAGGCAATGTGGTCGCTGGTGCCATCAATGCTGTGCCTACACCTGGCCTTACAACAGTCCATCACTCACACTGGTGTAAACTCTACCTATCACTGATCTACAATGTGTGGGAAGGAACTGCAGATGCTGGTTTAAACCGAGGACAGACACAAAGGGCTGGAGTAACTCAGCGGGACGGGCAGCATCTCCGGGGAGAAGGAATGGGCGACGTTTCGGGGTGAGACCCTGCTTCAGTAGATCTACAATGACTCCTGCAGCAGGAACCCTCAGGTTTAACCCTCCAATCCTCTTTGGATTGTAGATCAGCATTGAATTTAATCGTTCTGGCAGTGATGCACCTTGAGTTGCCAAATTCATTGAACCCTGAAATTCCCTCCTTTAAACCTATCTTTGGTGGCACAGAGGCGTAGCTGGTGGACCTGCAGACTCACAGATCCAGCGATCCGGGTTCAATCCTGACTTCTGTTGCTGGAGGGATAATACAGGCCACCCCCCAACTCAAAAAGTGGGGGGACATATCCCCCCCCATCCCCCCCCTCGCTCTTTCTCTCTCACCCACCCTCCCTTCCGCTCGGCGGCTAATCCCAGTGCTTTGTTCACTGCCCCATATCTCGACTGTGAACCGCGCTGTGATGGGCCGTTGAGCGGAGGGGAGGGAGGGTTTTGGGGGGGCAGTCGGTGTCCGCCACGGCTGGTCATGGTTTCGCCCAAAGATCTTTGGTTTTGCCGTGCTCACTGTGCGCTTGTCCTGAGATTGTGGATGTCGGATGTCCTCAGAAGAAGAGAAAAATACGCCTGCGGGCTGGATAATTTCGGGTTATGAAGCACGTCTCGCCAAAAAAGTGGAGGGGCTGCAGCCCCCCCAGCCCACCAAGTTCCGCGGCCCATGGAAGACACGGTTTATAAAATGGAACCCACATGTAACATTGACAGTAATAGTTATCGGCATGGAGTATGGTTAGGGTAGAATAGCTGGAAACAACATCCGGCATTTTAATTATGTCAAAGTGTTCCACATAAATGTTTATCAGCTAACTTGGAACTTCCTTGAATCATTTCATTTCATTTAATTTTGATCCCTTTGGTTAGTAGCTCCTCAAAGTGCTTCCTTAGTGTCTTCTCATCGCTTCATTATCAGGACAAAAGAAAATGAGATTAAACACAGCAAAAGTAAATCTATCGGCCGAGAATGTGACGAGGTGTAACAGAGTCTTCTCCGCTCTCTCATCAAGTGTGAAAATGCATATCTTCAGATTCAGGGATAGCTTCTTCCCAGCTGAACCATCCTATCATCAACTTGAGAGCGGTCCTAACCAACCATTTACTTCATTGGAGACCCTCGGACTATATTTAATCAGACTTTACTGGACTTTATATTGCACTAAACGTTATTCCCTTTATCCTGTACCTGTACACTGTGGGCGGCTTGATCATGTATTGTAATTATGTAGAGTCTTTCCGCTAATTGGATAGCACGCCACAAAAAAGCTTTTCACTGTACCTCGATACACGTGACAGTAAACTAAACTAAGATAGACAATGCCCCTGTCTACCCATTAGCCCTACAAATGCATTGAGCTGGGCTCCTGTATCCCATACACAAGTAAGTGGAACAATGCTTCAGAGACATAGAACAAAGTGAAGGAGGGCCAAAACTCAGAACCCGAGGCAGCCACCCAGTCCCGACTAAAGTAACACCTTGCGACCAGCAATTTGTAGGATATCAAACAGCAAATGATAGTCTATGTGGAACATTGGCATGCAACCGCAGGAGATCCCTTCACCTCTTCCCACCTCCAGAGACAGCCTTTCCAGGTACGGTGATGATTCACTTGATTCATTTGAGATTCACAAGGTGGTCTCTCATCTACAATGGAGAATCCAAAGGCAGATTGGATTTTGCTTTGCAACGCTCAATCTGGGCAGTGACCCTCAGCATCTGAATGCCTGCCTGCTTAATTCGCCATCCCGCTCCAGGGTAGCACGGTGGCGCAGCAGTAGACTTGTTGCCTTGCAACGCCAGAGATCCTGGTTTGATCCTGGCCACGGGTGCTGCTGTATGAAGTTTGCATGTTCTCCTTGTGACCTCGTGGGTTTTCTCCGGGTGCTCTGGTTTCCTTCCACACTCCAAAGACATACAGGCTTGTAGATTAATTGGCTTTGGTAAAGATTGTAAATTGTCCCTCGTGTGTAGGATAGCTAGTGTGTGGGATCGCTGGTCGGCACAAACTCGGTGGCCCCACTGCATCTTAAAGTTCTTGATTTGCCTACCATGAGGGACTTTCTCAAATACCTTACTATAATGTAAACAACATCCGCTGCTAGCTACAGGTGCTGTCTGTAATGAGTTTGTATGTTCTCCCCGTATGCCTATATCCATATGCCTATCCAAAAGGGTCTTAAATGCCACTGTTGTGTCTACCTCCACCACCCCCGACATCGTGCCCCAGTGTATAAAACCTGCCTCGCACATCTCCTTGTGTTGTCAGGAACTGCAGATGCTGGCCCATACCGAAGATGCACTTTCAGTCGGAAGAAGGATTCCGATCCGAAATGTCACCCCTCCTTTTTCTCCAGAGAAGCTGCCTGACCCGTTGAGTTACTCCAGAACTTTGTGTCTACCATCCACACCTCTGCTTTGTTTGTGCTAAACATGATGCCAAGATAAGCTAGTCCTATCTGCCTGCACATGCTATATACCGCTCCATTCCCTGCAGAATCCATGTGCTATGTAAAAGCCACTTAAACGCCACTGTCGTATCTGACTCCCCCACCACCCACTGTGTAAAAAAACATACCCTGCGCATCTTGAATATAGAAACATAGAAAATAGGTGCAGGAGTAGGCCATTCGGCCCTTCGAGCCTGCACCGCCATTCAATATGATCATGGCTGATCATCCAACTCAGTATCCCGTACCTGCCTTCTCTCCATACCCTCTGATACCTTTAGCCACAAGGGCCACATCTAACTCCCTCTTAAATATAGCCAATGAACTGGCCTCAACTACCTTCTGTGGCAGAGAGTTCCAGAGATTCACCACTCTCTGTGTGAAAAATGTTTTTCTCATCTCGGTCCTAAAAGACTTTCCCCTTATCCTTAAACTGTGACCCCTTGTCCTGGACTTCCCCAACATTGGGAACATTCTTCCTGCATCTAGCCTGTCCAACCCCTTAAGAATTTTGTATGTTAAACCATGCATCCCTCATAGAAACATAGAAACATAGAAATTAGGTGCAGGAGTAGGCCATTCGGCCCTTCGAGCCTGCACCGCCATTCAATATGATCATGGCTGATCATCCAACTCAGTATCCCGTACCTGCCTTCTCTCCATACCCTCTGATCCCCTTAGCCACAAGGGCCACATCTAACTCCCTCTTAAATATAGCCAATGAACTGGCCTCGACTACCCTCTGTGGCAGAGAGTTCCAGAGATTCACCACTCTCTGTGTGAAAAAAGTTCTTCTCATCTCGGTTTTAAAGGATTTCCCCCTTATCCTTAAGCTGTGACCCCTTGTCCTGGACTTCCCCAACATCGGGAGCAATCTTCCTGCATCTAGCCTGTCCAACCCCTTAAGAATTTTGTAAGTTTCTATAAGATCCCCTCTCAATCTCCTAAATTCTAGAGAGTATAAACCAAGTCTATCCAGTCTTTCTTCATAAGACAGTCCTGACATCCCAGGAATCAGTCTGGTGAACCTTCTCTGCACTCCCTCTATGGCAATAATGTCCTTCCTCAGATTTGGAGACCAAAACTGTACGCAATACTGCAGGTGTGGTCTCACCAAGACCCTGTACAACTGCAGTAGAACCTCCCTGCTCCTATACTCAAATCCTTTTGCTATGAAAGCTAACATACCATTCGCTTTCTTCACTGCCTGCTGCACCTGCATGCCCACTTTCAATGACTGGTGTACCATGACACCCAGGTCTCGCTGCATCTCCCCTTTTCCTAGTCGGCCACCATTTAGATAATCCTCATCTTAAAGCTATGCCCTCTAGTCTTTGACATTTCCACCCTGGGATAAGGTTCTGACTGTCTATCCTATCTGAGCCCCTCATAATTTTATATACAGTTCTTATTGCGTTGTACCTCCACCCCTGCGCTGTGTGCCTGATGTTGCAAGCCCTTGCCACTAGATGGTGGTCTTTCTCATGTTTAGTTTAGTTCAGCTCACTCTGCAATCAAACCCGCTGACAAGGGAGGTGCATGGTAGTCTGGCGCTCTGGCCTCCACTGGGCTAAGGCAGCTCTCAGATACCTCCTCCTACTTATCCTTGGACCATGATCCCACAGACGAGCACCAGGCCTTAATCTCAAACACCATTACTGAATTCATCACTGCCGGCTGCCTGCCTTCCACAGCCTCCAACTTTATGTTTCCCAGCCCCGTACAGCCCAGTTTTACCTTCTCCCCCAAAATCCACAAACACAACTGCCCTGGCAGACCCATTGTTTCTGCCTGCTCCTGTCCCACAGAAATGATTTCCACGTACCTTGACTCCATCCTATCCCCCCTGGTCCAATCTCTCCCAACCTATGTCCAAGATGCCTCACATTCCCTTTGTCTCTTCAATGACTTCCGCTTTCCGAGCCCCCACTCCCCCATCTTTACTATGGATGTTCAGTCACTCTACACCTCCATCCCCCACCAGGAAAGCCTTAAAGCCGTCCGTTTCGTCCTCAACCACAGAACCATCCAATTTCCCTCCACTACCACTCTACTCTGCCTAGCGGAGCTGGTCCTCACTCTCAAGAACTTCTCCTTTGACTCCTCCCTCTTCCTCCAAGCCCAAGGCGTTTCTATGGGCCCCAGCTATGCCTGAACAATTGAACAATCCCTGTTCCAGGCGTACACTGGCCCTATCCCCAAACTCTACCTCCTGCACCCATGCAGAACTCAAGGACTTCTTCACCACCAATTTTCATCCTGCACACAAATTTACTTGGAGCATCTCCGACACCTCCCTCCCCTTTCTTAATCTCAGTCTCCATCACAGGAAATAGACTATTGACTGACGTCTATTACAAACCCACTGACACCCACCACTATCTCGACTACACTTACTCCCATCCTGCTTCCTGCAAAGACTCTATCCCCGACTCCCAATTCCTCCGTCTACGCCGCATCTGTGCCCAGGATGAGGTGTTCCATACCAGAACATTCGTGATGTCCTCATTCTTTAGGGAACGTGGGCTTCCCCTCTCCCATCACAGATGAGGCCCTCACTCGTGTCTCCTCGGCACCCCACAGCCTTGCTCTTGCTCCCCCTCCCCCTAGTCGCAACAGAGACAGAGTCCCCCTAGTCCAGGGGTTCTCAACCAGGGGGGAATTCCCCCCAGGGGGGATTTCAGGTTTTCAGGGGGGGGAATTGGGACCACAGATTAGCAAACTCAAACTGTTAGAATGTTGATCTTTTTATTGCCTTTGAGCTCCCCAGGGCAGCACAAAATTCAGTATGCATCGGTTACCTGCTGCAAGCAGCCTATCAAACCGTTCACCACAAGCTCCTGAATCGTAAGGATCAAAATAGATTACCCATAGACAGGGCTGCCACAAAGGAAAGACATAGGCGCCACCGAGTGGTCCGTCTGCAAGTACCCTTACGAAAGCTTACGCTTTGCTTAGAGTCCTAGACCTAGCGTCCTGTCACGAGTACCCCCACCCCCTACACCCCCTTACCCCTCGGTGAAGCAACGCCGCTGCACCCCTGCCGGGCCCCCACTCTCGCAGATGACGTGTGACTCATACTTCAATGCTTGCAGTTCTGAGCAGTCTTCAATGATCCACGCTACTGAGAGGTCACGCCGGGTTTTCTCTCCGTTAGCTCCTGTGTTTTTTGCCACTTTTTGTGAGTATTTTGTTGGTTTCGCACTCACATTGGTGACTGTGCTTCTCTAGTTTTTGTGGTGTTAACGTGGACCATAATCTCCCATATTTGTGCATTTTACACATATTTTTTTGTGTGCGTCACTGGCATTATTTACTTCTTAATGCCAGCCATGTTGCTGATTAAATAAAAAATAAAGATAAATATTTCACTTTTTTATCTGTGAAAATATCCATTTATAGTTTTGACTTTTTCTTGTTTTTATTTACAGAATTTGGAGCCCATCATGAGTGTCAAAAAAAGAGGGTACGATCATTCATATATTGAATATGGATTCACATCCATCATCATCAATGGAGAAGAAAGGCCTCAATGTGTTATTTGTAGTAAAGCTTTGTCAAATGATTCTATGAAACCAACAAAGTTGAAGCAACATTTGCAGAATGTTCATCCGCAACACAAGGACAAGGACAACAACTTTTTTGAACGTCATGGGAATGCTCTCAAAAAGATGAAGCTGGATTCAACAGGGGCATTCAAAGAAACAAACCAAAAGGTTACTGAAGCTTCTTATGTCGTAGCACTGGAGATAGCAAAGCAGAAAAAAACACATACAATTGGGGAAAATTTGATCAAACCTTGCTCTCTCAAAATGGTGGAAATTGTGTTGGGAAATGGATTGGAGAAAAAACTTGCAGCGGTTCCACTATCAAACAGTACTGTTCAAAGGTAGGATCAGCGATATGGCCATTGACATCAAGTATCAAGTTGTGCAGGAGATCAAGTCTTCAGCATTTGGCTTATTTTCAATTCAACTTGATGAATCGACTGATGTGGCATCGTGTTCCCAGTTGATGGTGTTAGCAAGGTATGTTCACTCAGGTTCATTTAAAGAGGAGTTTCTCTTTTGTTCTCCTCTTGAAACAACTACCAAGGCCTCGGATATTTTGGAAAAGGTTTCATCTTACTTTGAATCAGAAAATCTTTTGTGGGATAATATCTGTGGGTGCTGTACAGATGGAGCACCAGCTATGTTGGGAAAAAATCAGGATTTCAAGTTTGTGTGAAAAAGCGAGCTCCAAAAGTGAAAGGCATTCATTGTATGATCCATCGTCATGCACTGGCCTCAAAAACACTTCCAGCTCCGCTAGGGAAGGTTTTGGATCAAACAATTCAAATTGTGAATTTTGTCAAAGGAGGAGCTCTCAACTCACGACTTTTCAAGCAGTTATGTACCGACATGGATGCAGCCCATCATTTGCTTCTTTTCCACACAAATGTTCGATGGCTGTCAAGAGGAAATGTAACTGAGCGAATATTTGAGCTTAGAGATGAGCTCAAATTATTTTTTGAAGTTCAGGGTAAGATGGAATTTTTTGCCTGGCTGGATGATGAGGAATGGATCATGCACCTTGCCTATTTGGTTGATATTTTTGAGCAGCTGAATAAACTGAATCTTCAGATGCAAGGAAGGAATACAAACATCATAAAATTCATGGATGCCTTGAAAGCTTTCATGAGCAAGCTGGAAAATTGGAAGAGAAAGGTCAATATAAAAAATGTTGCAATGTTTGAGAAAATGTCATCTGTTCTTGTTGTTGGTGGTGAAGACAAGGTGCTTCCACAATTTGCAAAAAATGAAATTTTGCAGCATTTGACAACACTGGAAAATGAATTCAGCCGATATTTTCCTGAACTCAGTGATGATGAGTTGGATTTAGTGCGAAATCCATTCAAATTGTCAGTTGAAAAAGTTCCTGATGATTGTCAAGATGAATTTCTGGAGCTGAAAACTGATTCGGGAGCAAGAGATATGTTCGATGAGAAATCAATCACAGAATTTTGGCCCTTGATGTGCGATTCCTACCCAAAAGTGGCAGAAAGAGCTATCCGTGCATTGATTCCGTTTGTGTCGACATATCTTTGTGAGTCAGGCTTTTCAACTCTGTTGCAAATTAAAACAAAGCAACGTAGTAGATTAGAGGTAGAAAATGTCCAGGTTGTGCCCTTGCAAGCACTCCTCCGCGTATCCCAGAATTGGCGAAGAAAAAACAATCACAGGTTTCTCATTGACTGTAATCTTCATCTGAATAAAATTAATTACAAATTTACAATATCCTGGTATTCTATTGAACTTTTTGTTTATTGCATTATGCTTCAGTTTGGTCTGTTAAGTAATTCATTATAAATATAAAAAAACTATTTTACTTTTAATCAAGTTTTATAAATCCATCAACATTTTCAATTGGCATTTAATTTGTAAAACTCCACTATAAAAATAATCCATGTAAAATTGTAAATGTATATGTACTAATATGGAAAAAATAAAGGATTTTCAGTATTATATGCATATTATTTGGAATGCACTTTTTGAGGCAGACAATCTTGGAAAGGAGGGGGGGAATGACATTCTGACATATGGTGAAAGGGGTGCATGGGGCAAACAAGGTTGAGAACCACTGCCCTAGTCCTTACCTTCCACCCCATCAGCCGTCGCATACAACACATAATCCTCCGAAATTTCCGCCACCTCCAACGGGATCCCACCACTAGCCACATTTTCCCATCTCCACCCCATTCCGCCTTCCGCAGAGACCGTGCCCTTCGTAGCTCCCTGGTTAACTCATCCCATCCCACCCAAACCATCCCCTCCCCAGGTACCTTCCCCTACAACCGCAGAAGATGCAACACCTGTCACTATACCTCCTCCCTCGACTCTGTCCAGGGACCCCGACAGTCCTTTCAGGTTAGGCAGAGGTTCACTTGCACCTCCTCCAACCTCATCTACTGTATCCGTTGTTCAAGATGTGGACTCTTATACATCGGCGAGACCAAACGCAGACTGGGCGATCGTTTCGCGGAACACCTTCGCTCAGCCCGTCTGAACCAACCTGATCGCCCAGTTGCTGGACACTTTCATTCTCCTTCCCATTCCTACACCAACCTTCTGTCCTAGGTCTCCTCCATGTTCATACCTTCTCTCCAGAGATGCTGCCTGTCCCACTGAGTTACTCCAGCTTTTTGTGTCTATCTTTAGTTTAGTTTTAAATGCAAATTGGAGGAACAGCATCTCATATTTTGCTTGGGCAGCTTACGTATGAATATTGATTTATCTCACTTCAGGTAGCCCCGGCATTCCCTCTCTCTCTCTATCCCTCCCCCACCCAAGTCGCACCAGCTTCTCATTTTCAAACAGTTTACAATGGCCTGTTCCTTTATCATCATTACTTTTTTTCCTTTTTTTAATCATTCATTGTTCTTTATCTCTCCACATCACCGTCTATATCTCTCGTTTCCCTTATCCCTAACCAGTCTGAAGAAGGGTCTCGACCCGAAACGTCACCCATTCCTTCTCTCCATAGATGCTGCCTGTCCTGCTGAGTTACGGTACCTTTTTGTGTCTATCTTTAGTTTAGTTTAGTTTAGTTTAGTTTAGTTTAGTTTAGTTTAGAGAAGCGATACAGTGCAGAAACAGACCTTCCGGCCCACTGAGTCTGCGCCGCCAGCGATCCCCGCACACGTGGGACAATTTACACATACACTAAGCCAATTAACCTACAAACATGTACGTCTTTGGAGTATGGGAGGAAACCGAAGATCTCGCAAAAACCCACGCAGTCACGGGGAGAACGTAAAAACCATACAGACAGCACTCGTGGTCGGGATCGAACCCGAGTGCTGTAAGGCAACAACTCTGCCATAGTGCCGCCCTGTCATTGTCATTGCATTAAAGAAGGAGGCTATTCAGCCCATCAGCTCCTTCCCAGCGCTCACAGTATTGCCATCAGTCCCATTCTCCCACTTATCTCCTGTACTCTGCATCTTGCGTGCCCATCATCTTCTCCATGATTCTCCTGACACTTACTTAAAGTAACCACTTTAACCAACAACCTCGCTTCTTCAATGATTCAATTCAATAACACTTTATTATCACGTGTACCTAGGTACGGTGAAATGCTTTGCCTTTTGTATACAACGTGGTCAAATCCTACAGCAGACTACCCTAGGCAGTACATCTTTGACATTTCCACCCTGAGAGGAAGGTTCTGACTCTCTATCTATGCCTCTCACAATTTCACATACTTCTACCAGGTTTAGTTTAGTTTAGAGATATAGCATGGAAACAGGCCCTTCGGCCCACCGGGTCCGCGCCAATCAGCGATCACCCTGTATACTAACACTATTCTACATACTAGGGACAATTTACAATTTTACCAAGCCAATTAGCCTGCAAACCGGAGCACCCCGGGATAACACACGTAGGTCGCAGGGAGAACGTACAAACTCTATACCGACAACACTCACAGTCAGGATGGAACCCGGGTCTCCAGCGCTGTATTGCAGCAACTCTACCGCTGCACCACTTAGCCTTCGACGTTCCAGGGCGAAAAAAAATGAATAGACGAACATTTTACAGGGCCCGGGATGGAGGGGAACTGTGGGGTGGGGAGAGTGGGTAAGGGAGTGGGGTCTCGACCCAAAATATCACCTCTTCCTTTTATCCAGAGATGCTGTCTGACCAGCTGAGTTACTGCAGCTTTTTGTGTCTGACTGCAACCATAGAGTTCCATATAAGTGACGCATCATCTACCATCCTCAGGGTAGATCTCATCCGCGTGGTCTGAGCAGTTCTTCATGCAGGACCTGGCAGTGGCAAAGCCTTTTGCGTTTCCTCCTGCCCCTCCATACTTAAAGGTATTACAGCGGTACGTGAATGGATGAATGAATGAATAAATTTATGAATGAATGAATAAGTTTATGGCCAAGTATTCACATACAAGGAATTTGCTTTGGTGCTCCGCCCGCTAGTGACAACATGACACACAGTGACGGTTAGGAATAACACATAAAACATTAAACAGTAATAATACAACTTTATCGATTAAACATGTGAATTAAATAAAATACCAGAGCAAAAGGAGGCTACAGGTTTTTGGTTGTTGAGTCGAGCTACTACTCATAGGGAAACAAAGCTGTTTTTATGTCTGGCTGTGGCAGCTTTGACAGTCCGGAGTCGCCTTCCAGAGGGAGGTGATTCAAAGAGTTTGTGGCCAGGGTGAGAGGGGTCAGAGATGATCTTGCCCGCTCGCTTCCTGGCCCTTGCAGTATACGTGTTGTAATAAAAATTTACGGAAGGATTATCTCCTTTGTGACCAGCATCCACTTGGAGGTTGCAAGCCTCAGGTGAAGGACAGGTCGCTGCATGAGATCTACAGGGTGTATTTTAATCAAAACCACCACTGCAGGATTCCCTCCACTTCACACACCACTCCTCCTTCACCAACGCCCCCCCTCCCCCACTCCCACCAGTACCTTGCCCTTCCCCAGAGTGACTGCCAGGGGTCAAGAGGGGCAGCTCACCACCACCTCAAGGGCATTTGGGGATGTGCAATAAATGCTGGCAGTAATGCCCAAATAAAGAAAATGAATTTATAAGAAAAATCAGTCAAAGTATGCACTTAATTTAGTTTAGTTTAGAGATACAGCGTGGAAACAGGCCCTTCGGCCCACCGAGTCCATGCCGACCAGCGATCCCCGTACACTAGCACTATCCTACACACAAGGGACAATTTACAATTATGCCAAGCCAATTATCCTATACACCCATACGTCTTTGTAGTGTGGGAGGAAACAGGAGCACCCGGAGAAAACCCACGCAGGTCACGGGGAGAACGTACAAACTCCGGGCAGACAGCACCCGGAGTCAGGATTAAACCCGGGGTTCTGATGCTGTAAGACAGCAACTCTAACTGGCCTCATCAGCAACAACGATGAGTCGGCCTACAGGGAGGAGGTCCAGCACTTAGCAGCATGGTGCGCTGACAACAACCTGGCCCTTAACTCCAAGAAGACCAAGGAGCTCATTGTAGACTTCAGGAAGTCCAGGGGCGGCACGCACACCCCCATCCACATTAACGGGACGGAGGTGGAACGTGTTTCTAGCTTCAGGTTCCTGGGAGTCAACATCTCCGATGACCTCTCTTGGACCCACAATACCTCAACTCTGATCAAGAAGGCTCACCAGCGTCTCTTCTTCCTGAGGAGACTGAAGAAGGTCCATCTGTCTCCTCAGATCCTGGTGAACTTCTACCGCTGCACCATCGAGAGCATCCTTACCAACTGTGATACAGTTGGTATGGCAACTGCTCTGTCTCCGACCGGAAGGCATTGCAGAGGGTGGTGAAAATTGCCCAACGCATCACCGGTTCCTCACTCCCCTCCATTGAGTCTGTCCAAAGCAAGCGTTGTCTGCGGAGGGCGCTCAGCATCGCCAAGGACTGCTCTCACCCCAACCATGGACTGTTTACCCTCCTACCATCCGGGAGGCGCTACAGGTCTCTCCGTTGCCGAACCAGCAGGTCCAGGAACAGCTTCTTCCCGGCAGCTGTCACTCTACTCAACAACGTACCTCGGTGACTGCCAATCACCCCCCCCCCCCCCCCGGACACTTATTATTATTTATTCAAATCATATGCTATGTCGCTCTTCCAGGGAGATGCTAAATGCATTTCGTTGTCTCTGTACTGTACACTGACAATGACAATTACAATTGAATCTGAATCTGAATCTGAATCTAACGCTGCAAGACAGCAACTCTAACGCTGTGCCACCCTGGTTTCTCATTCTACAGATACAGCCTGACCCGCTGAGTATTTTTACCATTTCTATTTTTATTACATTAGCACATGAAAGTACACTTTCTGTAAAAAAAAAACTGCAGATGCTGGTTAACCAAAATTGCTGGATTACTCAGTGGTCAGGCAGCATCATGGATAGGGTTTCGGCCCGAAACGTCGCCTATTTCCTTCGCTCCATAGATGCTGCTGCACCCGCTGAGTTTCCCCAGCAATTTTGTGTATCATGGATAGTCAGTTTAGTTTAGTTTACTGTCACGTGTACCGAGGTACAGTGAAAGGCTTTTGTTGCGTGCTAACCAGTCAGCAGAAAGGCAATACATTATTAAAATCGAGCTATTTACAGTGTACAGATACATGATAAGGGGATAGAGATTTCGGAGTGCAGAACGATTGCAATACGTATGTGTTTGTCGATCCCACCCTCCACCCTCCTCACCAGCACCTGCACCCCCGCCCCGCCTCTCTACCATCAAACACACACACATGGGACTGAACTGGATGGAACATGCTGTCATCACAGGTGTTCCACGGCACTTGTCACTTTGCTTGTAACAGCACTACTTGCTATGTGGTATATTTATGGGGTATGTGTTATATGTGGGTATTGTTTTATGTGGGTTATGTGGTATCTATGGGGTACATATTTATTATGTGTTATATGTGTGTATTGTTTTATGTGGGTTATGTGTAAGTGGGGAACCATGCACAACTGGACAGGCACAAGCATTTCACTACTGGTTATACCTGTATAATTGAGTATGTGACCGATAAACTTGAATTGAATTGAATTGATCTGCTTCTGTGGCCATTTCACGCAAATAGTCGCCTGGGTTGGGCGACATCTTGGAAGGTGATGTTTTGGGTCGGGTCCCTTCATCTGACTGATTGTGGGGAGGGGGGGGTGGGGTTAAGGTCATAAGTGATAGGAGTAGAATTAGGCCATTTGGTCCATCAAGTCTACTCATGGCTGATCTATCTCTCCCTCCTAACCCCATTCTCCTGCCTTCTTCCCATAACCTCTGACACCCATACTAATCAAGGATCTATCTATCTCTGCATTAAAAATATCCACTGACTTGGCCTCCACAGCCTTCTGTGAATTGGTGAGACGTGAATTGGCCAAGAGTGACTGGCAATTAGTTCTAAAAGGGTTGACAGTGGATATGCAATGGAAGACATTTAAAGACTGCATGGAGGAACTACAAAAATTGTTCATCCCAGTTTGGCAAAAGAATAAATCAGGGAAGGTAGTACATCCGTGGATAACAAGGGAAATCAGGGATAGTATCAAAGCGAAGGATGATGCGTACAAATTAGCCAGAAAAAGCAGCATACCAGAGGACTGGGAGAAATTCAGAGACCAGCAGAGGAGGACAAAGGGCTTAATTAGGAAAGGAAAAATAGATTATGAAAGAAAACTGGCAGGGAACATAAAAACTGACTGCAAAAGTTTTTATAGATATGTGAAAAGAAAGAGATTAGTTAAAACAAATGTAGGTCCCTTGCAGTCAGAAACAGGTGAGTTGATCATGGGGAACAAGGATATGGCGGACCAATTGAATAACTACTTTGGTTCCGTCTTCACTAAGGAAGACATAAATAATCTGCCGGAAATAGCAGGGGACCGCGGGTCAAAGGAGTTGGAGGAATTGAGGGAAATCCAGGTTAGCCGGGAAGTGGTGTTGGGTAAATTGAATGGATTAAAGGCCGATAAATCCCCAGGGCCAAATAGGCTGCATCCCAGAGTACTTAAGGAAGTAGCTCCAGAAATAGTGGATGCATTAGTAATAATCTTTCAAAACTCTTTAGATTCTGGAGTAGTTCCTGAGGATTGGCGGGTAGCAAACGTAACCCCACTTTTTAAGAAGGGAGGGAGAGAGAAAACGGGGAATTACAGACCAGTTAGTCTAACATCGGTAGTGGGGAAACTGCTAGAGTCAGTTATTAAAGATGGGATAGCAGCACATTTGGAAAGTGGTGAAATCATTGGACAAAGTCAGCATGGATTTACAAAAGGTAAATCATGTCTGACGAATCTTATAGAATTTTTCGAGGATGTAACTAGTAGTGTGGATAGGGGAGAACCAGTGGATGTGGTGTATCTGGACTTCCAGAAGGCTTTCGACAAGGTCCCACATAAGAGATTAGTATACAAACTTAAAGCACACGGCATTGGGGGTTCAGTATTGATGTGGATAGAGAACTGGCTGGCAAACAGGAAGCAAAGAGTAGGAGTAAACGGGTCCTTTTCACAATGGCAGGCAGTGACTAGTGGGGTACCGCAAGGCTCAGTGCTGGGACCCCAGCTATTTACAATATATATTAATGATCTGGATGAGGGAATTGAAGGCAATATCTCCAAGTTTGCGGATGACACTAAGCTGGGGGGCAGTGTTAGCTGTGAGGAGGATGCTAGGAGACTGCAAGGTGACTTGGATAGGCTGGGTGAGTGGGCAAATGTTTGGCAGATGCAGTATAATGTGGATAAATGTGAGGTTATCCATTTTGGTGGCAAAAACAGGAAAGCAGACTATTATCTAAATGGTGGCCGACTAGGAAAAGGGGAGATGCAGCGAGACCTAGGTGTCATGGTACACCAGTCATTGAAAGTAGGCATGCAGGTACAGCAGGCAGTGAAGAAAGCGAATGGTATGTTAGCTTTCATAGCAAAAGGATTTGAGTATAGGAGCAGGGAGGTTCTACTGCAGTTGTACAGGGTCTTGGTGAGACCACACCTGGAGTATTGCGTACAGTTTTGGTCTCCAAATCTGAGGAAGGACATTATTGCCATAGAGGGAGTGCAGAGAAGGTTCGCCAGACTGATTCCTGGGATGTCAGGACTGTCTTATGAAGAAAGACGGGATAGACTTGGTTTATACTCTCTAGAATTTAGGAGATTGAGAGGGGATTTTATAGAAACTTATAAAATTCTTAAGGGGTTGGACAGGCTAGATGCAGGAAGATTGTTCCCGATGTTGGGGAAGTCCAGGACAAGGGGTCACAGCTTAAAGATAAGGGGGAAATCCTTTAAAACCGAAATGAGAAGAACTTTTTTCACACAGAGAGTGGTGAATCTCTGGAACTCTCTGCCACAGAGGGTAGTCGAGGCCAGTTCATTGGCTATATTTAAGAGGGAGTTAGATGTGGCCCTTGTGGCTAAGGGGATCAGAGGGTATGGAGAGAAGGCAGGTACGGGATACTGAGTTGGATGATCAGCCATGATCATATTGAATGGCGGTGCAGGCTCGAAGGGCCGAATGGCCTACTCCTGCACCTAATTTCTATGTTTCTACGTTTCTGTGGCAAAGAATTCCACAGATTCACCACCCTCTGATTGAAGAAATTTCTCCTCATCTCCTTCCTAAAAGAACGTCCTTTAATTCTGAGGCTGTGGCCTCTAGTCCAAGACTCTCCCACTAGTGGAATCATCCTCTCCACATCCACTTTACCCAAGCCTTTCACTATTCAGTATGTTTCTTGGGAAGTACTCTGGAAGGGAAGAGAAGCAGGACAATGCCAGGGAGGTAATAGCTAAGCCCAGGTGAAGGGGGCAGAAAGAGCTCTTTCTGTTGCTAAAATGGACATCTTGAATGTGAGCAAAACAATACAAACAGCGATATAAAATCTGAGGATCTGTGAGATCTTTTAATGAATCATTAATTCCAACATGTCTCCATCTTGTTACAAACACACTTTGTATCTCAAGTTTAATAACTACACATTAGCACATGTTGAAAGCATGCCATAGGGTGTATCTACACTGATGATTGGGAGTTTAATCCGATCTTTGCCTCAAGATCATAAACCCACCTCCCCCAAAAATTCTATTACAGCCCTTCCCTTCCCTATTAAGAATAAGCGGTAGATCACTTTTTCACCCAGAGAGTTGTGAATCTGCGCTGCTTCAGTAGGAAGGGCGTCAGAGGTTATGGGGAGAAGGCAGGAGAATGGGGTTGAGAGGGAAAGCTAAGGTATAGATCAGCCATGATTGGATAGCAGAGCAGACGCGACGGGCCGAATGGGCTAATTGTGCTCCGACGACTCATGATTCTTACGTTCAAGAGTCATAGAGTGATACAGTGTGGAAACAGGCCCTTCAGCCCAACTTGCCCATACCTGCCAACATGTCCCAGCTACCCTAGTCCCACCTGCCTGCGCTTAGTCCATATCCCTCCAAACTTGTCCCATCCATGTACCTGTCTAACTGTTACTTAAACATTGGGATAGTCCCAGCCTCAACTACCTCCTCTGGCAGTTTGTTCCATACACCCACCACCCTGTGTGTGAAAAAGTTACCCCACCTCTGCTTTCAGTCTGAAGAAAGGTTCTGATCCAAAACATCATCTACACTTTTGCTCCAGAGATGCTGCCTGACCCGCTGAGTTACTCCAGCATTGTATGTCTATCTTCGGTTTAAACCAGCATCAGCGGTTCCTTCCTACATAAATATGGAACCGGTCTGTACTCTGCTGGGATTGAGAGTCAGAGAAAACACTGCAACTACAAACTGAAGCTGCTGCAAATACTCAGCAGGTCAGGCAGCATCTGCGTTGAAGTGTCGAGTCAACAACCCTTCATCCAGGCGGGGAAAGGTGAGAAAACAACAGCAACATCAGCTGTTTGCATTGCAATTACAGGACAACATCGGTGGAGTGCTGCCTCACAGCACCAGGGACCCGGGTTCGATCCTGACTACGGGTGCAGTCTGCAAGTCTCGGAGTCAGGTGGAAGAGGGCTCTGCCCGAGCCGGCTGCCTGCCCCTTTTCCGGGGTTACGTACACGCCCGGGTGGTGCTAGAGAGGGACTACGCGCTGTCCACGGGCGCCCTGGGGGGTTTCCAGGACCGCGGGGGGTGGAAGGTGATATAGTTGTATTATAGTACTAGACCAAGTGCAGACCCGTTGGGTCTGTTCCCCCAACGTGCGGTTGTGGGGGGGGGGGAGGCGGCATGCAGCATCACACACACTAACTATCCCCCCCCCCCCCCCCACCCGCACTCACACTAATTACCCCCCTTGATATTATATTAATATTATTAATTTTGCTCCCAACTTGCAGTCACATCTAGAGAGGGAGGGGGGGTGGGGGGGGTTAGAGAGTGAGGGCAGAGAGAGAAGGGGCAGAGAGAGAGAGGGGAGGAGAGAGAGAGGGTGAGAGTGAGGGGGAGAGAGAGGGGGTGCTGAGAGGGGGGTGAGGGGGAGAGGTGGGGAGCAGGGAGGGGCGAGGGTGGAGGGAAGAGGGTAGGGGGTGTGGAGGGGAGGGGGTTTAGGGGAGGGAGGGTGGGGGAGGGGATGGAGGGGAGGAGGGGAGAGAGAGAGAGGAGAGGGGTAGAGGAGAAGAGGAGAGGAGAGGGGCAGAGAGGAGAGGGGGGGGGAGGAGAGGGGGGAAGAGGAGAGGGGAGGGGAAGAGGAGAGGGGGGAGGGGAGAGGGGGGAGAGGAGGGGGGAAGAGGACGAGGGAGCGGCAGAGGGGTGAGGACGAGAGGGGGGAAGAGGATAGGGGGAGGGAGAGGAGGGGAGAAGGAGAGGGGGAGGAGACCGAGGGGGAGAGGAGACGCTGGGGAGAGAGGAGAGGGGGAGAGGAGAGGGGGAGGGGAGCGGGGGGAGAGGAGCAGGGGGAGGGGAGGGATGAGGGGGGAGAGGAGGGGTGAGGGGAGAGAGGGTGTAGGGGAGAGGACGAGGGGGGGAAGGGAGGAGATGGGGGAGAAGCGGCGAGGGGGGAGAGGAGAGGGGGGGGGGAGAGGAGAGATGGGGGGGAGAGAGCGGAGAGGGGGGAGAGGAGAGGGGGGGAGAGGTAGAGATGGGGGGAGAGATGAGGAGGGGGAGGGTGGAGAGATGGGGGAGAGAGGAGAGGGGGGGGGGGGGAGAGAGGAGAGGGGGGGGGAAGAGGAGAGATGGGGGGAGAGAGAGAGAACCCAAACCCCCCAAACAAACGTTTGCAGGCAGTGCTTTTTTCCTTCAAACTAACCATAATCATATTTTCATTTTCAAACCAAATTAAGGGTACTTACTCACAGCTGTGTAGACATTTGTTCAGTCATTCAGAGCTCAGACCTCCATGTTGTAGAGACTGATTGAGGTACACCACTGCCTGGTTTTATAGTCCCTCCCCCCATCCCACCAGCAGGAGCAGCAGAGAGAATAGGGAATTTTGTAAAAACATTAATATCTCTGTCATTTTTCGTCGACTGGAAAAGTCCTCGGCACACATGCGGCGGAGGGGGGCTCTGAGCGAGGTGGCCAAAAATGACGGCCTTAGGTGGCGGCGTTCTCACAGAAATCGCAGCACAGATCGCCAAAAGCGGTCAAGAACAGAGTTTTAGTAATATAGAAATTTAGTATTGAAGAATATTGGTTTGTCTTGTGTTATGGTGGTGGATTTTGCTTTGATTTATTTTGTACTGTACATATTATAGTAAATAATTGAATACATTATTTTTCTGTAAAATAAATAAATAATCGGGTGCGATCTGTTTGTACGTTCTCCCTGTGACCACGTGGGCTTTGTCCGGGTGCTCCGGTTTTCTCCCACACTCCAAAGACAAACAGGATTAGAGGCTAATTGGCTTGGTTAAATTGTAAATTGTCCCTAGTGTGCGTAGGATGGTGTTAATGTGCGGGGATCGCTGGGCGGCAGGGACTCGCTGGGCGGCTGGGACTCGCTGGGCGGCTCTGTATCTCCAAACTACATTAAACTAAACTAAACTAAAGAGGAGTGAAACGTAGAGCTGGAGGGAGGGATATAGGTGGATGGGGATGGGGCGGGGAGGAAAGAGGATGGGCTAGAGGGATAAATAGGGTGGGGGAGACACTTGAAATTGGAGAATTCAACATTCATATCGTTGGGTTGTAAGGGACTCAAACTGCCGATTCCAGCACTTTGTGTCTCCAGTCAACATTTCAGGTCAGCGATACTTCATCAGAACTGGCACAGCAAGAAAAACAAGTTAGTTTTCAGTAGACGAGATTATAGGTGTGTGTGGGTGTGCGTGACATGTGTGCGTACGTGCGCATCCATGTGTGTGTGGATCATGTGTATGTGTGTGTGTGTGCTTTTTTATGTACGTCTGTGTACATTCGTGCATGTGTGTGTGTGTCAAGAGTCAAGAGGGTTTTATTGTCATATGTCCCAGATAGAACAATGAAATTCTTAATTGCAGCAGCACAACACTATGTGTAAACATAGTACACTGTGAACAATATAATAAACCAGAAATAAAAAGTTCAGTGTGTATGTATGTATATATATATATATATACACGCACATATACACGGATCATATATATTTTATATATATATACATATAGACACAGACACACACATATATGTACACATAAAACACAAACAAACAATAATAGTGCAATAATAACCATAATAGTCTATTGGGGTGGTGGAAGAAAGCTGCAAGAGAAAAGTGTTCAACGGGAGCTTCAATGGGCAGGACAAAGCCTGGCAAGTCAGAGATGCTTACAGGTGAGAGGAGTTTACTGGTGGGCAGATGTTTTGAGAATGGGCAGATGTTTTGAGAATGGGCAGATGTTTGGACAAAGGCCAGAGATGAACGAACAGAAGATGTTGGACAAAAGGATTGAAATGTTGTGAATTGTGAAGTCAGAGGAAGGAATATAGGTGGAATGAAGGGGGGGGGGGGGGGGGGGGGGGGGGGGGGCGGGGTGGAGAAGAGGAGGAATGTTTTATAGTTAGCTAAATTGGGAGAATCCAATGTTCATACCATTGGGTTGTAAGCTTCTCCAGTGGAATATGAGGTGCTGTTCCTCCAGTTTATGTGTGGCCTCAATCTGTCAATGGAGGAGGCCCAGGACAGGAAGGTCAGTGTGGGAATGGGAAGGGGAGTTAAAATGGTTAGTAACTGGGAGATCCAGTAGGCCTAGGCCTTGGCGGACCAAGCGAACGTGTCCGGTGAAACAGTTGGCAAGTCTGCGCTTGGTGCAAGTATAGACTCACTAACCGTCCCACTAGATACAGGAACAGTTTCCTCACCACTATTATCAGACTGAAAATAGAAACATAGAAAATAGGTGCAGGAGTAGGCCATTCGGCCCTTCGAGCCTGCACCGCCATTCAATATGGTCATGGCTGATCATCCAACTCAGTATCCTGTACCTGCCTTCTCTCCATACCCCCTGATCCCTTTAGCCACAAGGGTCACATCTAACTCCCTCTTAAATATAGCCAATGAACTGGCCTCAACTACATTCTGTGGCAGAGAATTCCACAGATTCACCACTCTCTGTGTGAAAAATGTTTTTCTCATCTCGGTCCTAAATGATTTCCTTCCCCCTTATCCTTAAACTGTGACCCCTTGTTCTGGACTTCCCCAACATCAGGAACAATCTTCCTGCATCTAGCCTGTCCAACCCCTTAAGAATTGTGTACGTTTCTATAAGATCCCCCCTCAATCTTCTAAATTCTAGCGAGAATGATTATAAACTCAGAAACTAATGATGATTCCCTGATCTCCCAATCTAGCTCCTTGCAGCTCATGCATTTTTATTTAAATTTGCACATTATATCTAAAACATACAGATACAGCTATATTCTATGTTCTAATTCCTTTCTCTTTTTGGGACCTGTTGTACTCATGCTCGACACTTCCTTAGAAGGCTTAAGGAGTTCAGCACATCCCCAACAACTCTCACCAACTTCTACAGATGCACCGCCATCTCCATCCAAGACCACAGGAAATTGCAGAGAGTTGTGGACATAGCCCAATCACGCAAACCAACCTCCCCTACTTTGAAGATAGACACAAAATGCTGGAGTAACTCAGCGGGACAGGCAGCATCTCTGGAGAGAAAGAATGGATGACGTTTCGGGTTGAGGCCCTTCTTCATTGACTCCACCCTCACTTCACGCTGTCTCAGCAAGGCTACCAGCATAAACAAGGATGACTCTCACCCCGATCACTCCTTCTTCTCACCTCTCCCATCAGGCAAGAGGTACAGAAGCTTAAAAAAGCGCACCTCCAGATGCAGGGACAGTTTCTTCCCAGTTGTTATCAGGCAACTGAATCATCCTGTCAACAGCTAGAGCAATCCTGACTTCCCATCTACTTAATTGGAGACCTTTGAACTACATTTAACGACTTTATTGGACTTTACGTTGCATCATTAAATGTTATAAGTTGTACACTGTGGATGGCTTGATTGTAATCATGTATAGTCTTTCTTTGATTGAATAGCAGGTAACAAAAAGCTTTGGTACACAAAAATGCTGGAGAAACTCAGCGGGTGCAGCAGCATCTATGGAGCGAAGGAAATAGGCAACGTTTCATCCTGAAACGTTGCCTATTTCCTTCGCTCCATAGATGCTGCTGCACCCGCTGAGTTTCTCCAGCATTTTTGTGTACCTTCGAATTTCCAGCATCTGCAGTTCCTTCTTTAACAAAAAGCTTTTCCCTGTACCTTGGTACACGTGACAATAATAAACTAATGATAGACACACAAGGCTGGAGTAACTCAGTGGGACAGGCAGCATCTATGGAGAGAAGGAATGGGTGAGAGTCAGGGAAAAGGGAAACGAGAGATATAGACAGTGATGTGGAGGGATATAGAACAAATGAATGAAAGATATGCAAAAATACAACAATGAAAAAGAAAACAGGCCATTGTTAGCTGTTTGCTAGGTGAGAATGCGAAGCTGGTGCGACTTGGGTGGTGGAAGGATGGAGAGAGGGGGAAATGCTGGGGTTTCATGAAGTTAGAGAAATCAGCATCTGCAGTTCCTTCCCACATGAGTGTAACAGGTAGAGACGGAAAGAAAGGGGATGAAGCGAGTGCAGGAGACCTCTGTGGTAGTACCTCTTGCAAACAGGTACACCCTCTTGGGAGCTGTCGGGGCAGATAACCCTTGCAGTCCGAGCGATGGACAGGTCTGTGACTCGAATCCAAGCGCTGAGACTCGACCGGCGAGACGGACGCCAGGCAGAGTCACCGTGGTGGGTGTCTCCATTGTCCAAGGTTGCGGACAGGAGATTCTGTGGCGACAGACGAGGCTCGAGGATGGTGTGTTGCCTCCCTGGTCAAAACCTCCAGGACATCTCAGACCGACTTCGGAACATCCTCGACAGGGAAGGTGAGCAGCTGGAGGTGGTTGTGCATGTAGGCACAAACAACGTAGATAAGACGAGGAAGGAGGTTCTGCAACGTGAGAACTAGGTAGGAGGCTGAAAAGCAGGACTTCTATGGTGGTTATCTCTGGGTTGCTTTCAGTACCTCGTACTAGTGAGGGTAGGAACAGGGAGATCGGGGATCTGAATGTGTGGCTGAGGAGTTGCTGCAGGGGACAGGGATTTACCGGTAGATTTCTAGATCACTGGAATCCCTTCTGGGGCAGGGGAGACCTGTACAAAAGGGATGGGTTACACCTTATTTGTAGGGGGACTGACATTCTGGCAGGCAGGTTTGCTAGTGCGACACAGGTGGGTTTAAACTAAACAGAGGGGGGGGGTGGAATCAACAACGTGGAAGGGTATGCATGCATTTAACGGGAAAGAGAGTGTAGGAAAGGTCACGTTTAAACTAACAGGGCAAGGGATGGGAACCAATGCAAGGGGAGAGAGGTCCATAAAAGGACAGAAGCAAAAGGTAGAAAGGGGATAAGAAAAACTACAGCTTTGTGCCTTAATGCGAGAAGAATTCGAAATAAGATTGAGGGGGGATCTTATAGAAACTTACAAAATTCTTAAGGGGTTGGACAGGCTAGATGCAGGAAGATTGTTCCCGATGTTGGGGAAATCCAGAACAAGGGGTCACAGTTTAAGGGTAAAGGGGAAATCCTTTAGGACCGAGATGAGAAAAACATTTTTCACACAGAGAGTGGTGAATCTGTGGAATTCTCTGCCACAGAAGGTAGTTGAGGCCACAGTTCATTGGCTATATTTAAGAGGGAGTTAGATGTGCCCCTTGTGGCTAAAGGGATCAGGGAGTATGGAGAGAAGGCAGGTACAGGATACTGAGTTGGATGATCAGCCATGATCATATTGAATGGCTCGAAGGGCCGAATGGCCTACTCCTGCACCTATTTTCTATGTTTCTATGTTTTTATAAGGTGGATGAATTGAATGCGCGGTTAAGCGGTGTGATATAGTTGGGTTTACAGAGACATGGCTCCAGGGTGACCAAGGCTGGGAGCTGAACATGCAGGGGTATTCGATATTCAGGAAGGATAGACAGAAAGGAAGAGGAGGTGGGGTGGTATTGCTGGTTAGAGGAGATTAATGCAATAGCAAGGAGAGACATTAGCTTGGATGCTGTAGAATCGGTCTGGGTAGAACTGCGAAATAACCAAGGACAGAAAACGCTTATTGGAGTTGTATACAGACACCAAACAGCAGTAGGGAGGTTGGGGATAGCATCAAGCAGGAAATTAGGGATGCGTGTAGCAAAGGTACAGCGGTTATCATGGGTGACTTTAATAGTAAGATTAAACGAGAACTTACCAGTTTGAAGTTTGATCTGTATTTTATGAGGAGTTACGATGAGGGATTACGTGAAGAACCCCACCACGACGCATGCGTGTCATTCTTCAAAGCAGATCACAGATAACTGTAATGACTAAACATAAGATTAGAGTAGAAGATACCAGTTAAGTATATGATCAAGGGTGGGAGCGGAGGGCACGTAATCCCTCATCGTAACTCCTCATAAAATACAGATCAAACTTCAAACTGGTAAGTTCTCGTTTAATCTTACTATTTTACTTCGGAGTCACGTGGGTGACTACGTGAAGATTTTAAAGCTCTGTGATTTCATGCCGTGGAAACGAGTCCATGCATCACTTCTGCCTTGATGACTGTAGGAGGAATTGTGTTAACATAATTTGGACATTAATTCGACATTGAAATCATAAAATTTATTAACACAAATTTATAACCCCTTTTTATGGGTTTAAATTAATTTACAGAACTTAAAATTGTTTCTGCAAACGTTCTAGGTTTCATTACTGGTTTGTTGTAAAATAATTGGAATGTTTTTTCCCCAGACCATCCTGCTGCCTTGAGGATTTGGTCCATTGGTACGTCCAACTGTATCGCTGCCGATGTAGCTGCAGCCCTGGTGGAATGAGATTTTAAATATTAGTATCCACCCCAGCCTGTGTTAGCACCTGTTTCAGCCATCTTGAGATGGTCTGGACCGTCACTCTTTTGTGTGGTTGCTAGTGGCTGACCAAAAAGTGCCTTCTCATTGCCTCTTAGGATTTTCGTTTTCTCCATGTATAATGACAGATGTCTTACTATACACAGACGGTCATCTGTTGGGTATGACCTAAATTGTATATTGAGGCCTGCTGATCCCTGTCTGTTCTGCTTACTAACTCATAGATATGAAACGTAATATTTTCTGTTGAGGAAGTCATGTTGTCCAGTCTTAGTTTATGCAGTGACTGTACCCTTTGTGCCGTGACCAATGCCATTAGCATGACTGTTTTTAATGTCAGTCTGTGTAGGGACAGAGCTGTTGCTGGAGACCAATTCCTGAGCATCTTCAGGATAATAATTACATCCCATATTTGGGAGTACCTGATTCTTGGGGGATTAGTATTAAAAATTCCCCTCATAAGTTTTGTTACCAGTGGGTGAGTCCCAACAGTGTAACGCTCTGTCCCCTGCCATAGGTAAGTCGATAGGGCACTTCTGGCGCAGTTGATGGCACTGTAACTGAGCCCCTCATCATAGTGGACGCCTGCCAGATATTCCAGAACAGACGGGATGTTCATGTCTCTGTAGGTGATGTTGTTTTTATGGCAGTACATCTCCCACTTCCTGATATAGACCAGATACTGTTTTTTGGCTGACTGTCTTTGGGCCACCGAGATCATGTTCACTGTTCGGTCCGTCAGTCCCAGTTGTAGTAGAGGTGTTTTTAAACTCTACAAATTAATAAGTTCAAATGTTTATGGCATGGGTGGCTATCCCTTGTTACGGGATGTAGCAATAAATCTGGTCTATGTGGGATGGTGATACATGGTTCTAATACCATGTTTAATATCACTGGGAACCATGGTTGAGTAGGCCAATCGGGTATTACCAAAATACCAGACGCAGAGTCTTGTTGTATTTTCCTTAATACCCGACTGATGAGGCAGAAGGGAGGGAATGCGTAAATAAACAATTTCCTCCCATTGCAGCGAAAATGCATCGGTCGCCGCTGCCCCAGGGTCTGGTTCCCATGAAACATAGTTTGATAACTGGTGGTTAAGTCTGGATGCGAATAGATCGATATCTGGTGTTCCATATTTTGCTGTAATATCAGCAAATACTTTTTTATTCAACATCCATCCGGTGTTTTCATTAAATTTGCGTGACCTGGTGTCTGCCACTAAATTTAGTCTTCCTGGTAGGTAAGTGGCTGATATCCAAATATCTCTCTGGATACACCATTGCCAAATTGTATTAGCCAGATTGTCACATGATGTCGATTTGTTTCCACCCATGTGGTTAATGTATGCTACCACGGTGGTATTGTCTATCTGTAGTCTAACATGCTGGTGATATGACCCAGTACAATATGACTTTAGGCCATGGAATGCACCCAACATTTCCAGATAGTTTATGCCCAGTGTGAGTAATAATGATGTCTCCTGAGCAGTCCATCTACCTCCACAGCTGGTGATGGTATTGGTGGCTCCCCACCCAAGTGCACTGGCATCAGTTTGTAGTACCATGGAAGGGTTACTGACAATGATTGGATTGGAACAAAGCCAGATGTTATCTATCCACCATTTTAGTTCCATTTTAGCTTTGATTGGTAGTTTCATAGGTCTGTCAAAGTGACCTGCATTAATTTAGAGTGCTTGTATTTTTGCTCTCTGTTAGTTTTGGTAATGTAGAGGTCCAAATTGTGTGGCTGGAAAGGCAGCCACCATTTTGCCAATTACTTTTGCTACCAATCTGATGGATGGTTTGCTGATGTCAATGAGGTTATTGCAAGCCTCTATTAAATCCCTAGCCTTTCCCTTAGGCAGAGTCACCGACATGTGAACTGAGTCAATGGTGAAACCCCAAATAGTCCATAGTAGTGGAAGGTGCTAGTTTAGATTTAACTGGATGGATAATAAATCCCAGTTTTTCAAATAACTGTTTTGTGGCTGTTAGTTTGTTTGGCCAATTCCAAAGTTTTGCCCACAATGAGTATGTCATCTAAATATGCCATGACCATGTGTTTATGTTTCCGTAGAAACGCTAGGGCTGGTTTCAAAATTTTTGTGAACAGCCTGGGGCTGATGATAATCCATTTGGCAGTGCTTTATACTGCCAGAGTTGTTCCATCCAGTTGAATTTTAAGTAACATCTGTGGTCACCTCGTATAGGCACTGAATAGTAAGCATCTTTTAAATCGATGCTGGCCATGAAGTAACCTTTGGAAATTAATTGTTTAGCAGTAACAAAGGTTTCCATTTTGAAGTGAATATATTGTACAAATGTATTCAATTTTGTCAGATCTATGATGATGCGACAACCACCATCTTTTTTGTTTTTGGTAAATATATTGGACACGAATTCTAATGGTTCGTGTTGAGTTTTCTCAATTACACCTTTTACGTAAAGCCGCTCCAGTTCAGCTTGCACTTTTGATTTTTCTTTATCAGAAAGCACGAACATTCGGTTCGGTATATGTTGAACTGGAGGGCTGTACTTGTGTATAAACTCTATTGTATATCCCTGGATACTGCTTAAGATGTAAGTATCGGTTGTTAACATGCTCCATGCATTCAGAAAATAGTGTAATCTCCCCCCAACCTCCATGCTCCCTGTATTTTGTAGGGAACCAGACCCACCTACCTCCATAGTTACCAGTGGCAGGTTTACTTCCTTTTGTAGGTTCTTCGCTGCTGTTGTTGCACTGGTGTCTGGTTTTTCGGTTTGGTTGACGTTGGAGGTCCCCGCATCTTCCAAGAAGGCCGGCCTGGGCCATGGCCTAAAAAAGACTCATGTTTTGAGTACCGGGCCTTCGAGCTTTCACCAGTTCTGCTGGTGGGTGCGTAGGGGTGCTGTCTTTGGCTGTAGTGGGTTTTTGTTGGAGTCCCTATTATTAGTCCAGTAGGTTCTCTCGTTCCTGCACCCCTTTCACACTTGTCTTTCCTTCTGCGGACCTCTTCCAGGTCAGCCCAGAACTGAACCGCAGTGCTCCCCTCTGATGAGGTAGAAGCACTGTACAGCCCTTCAAGAGGTACTGCTGTGGGTTTTACATAGAGCCCACAGTGACCCGTTTCCATCCCCCGGAGTCTGTCACGTTGGAGCAAATGCTCAACACACCGCTCCATCCGGCTCCAGCGCTCTCGGTCGCTGGCTGCCCGCGGTTGTTCAAAGTCGGACTCCTCTGAGTCCACGACCTTGTTTGTTTTTGTGTCTAGCCTTACCGCCCGGCCGCGTGGATCTGGCCGGTGCAGAGGCGACATCGGGCACAGCTTATCCCACTATCGGTGATCCGAGTGCCACTGGCTGCTGCTGGCTGCCCGCTGCTCCGCGGTCCTCCCTCACCAGCTTTGTCGCAGCCCGTTGGTTTCTCCACCTGTAATCAGCATGGGAAAACACAAAAAGACCGCAGCTCTTACCTGCAGGTCCAGGTTTAAATTGTCGCTACGGGGGAACGTCGTTCCACCCCGCCTCCTGCCGTTATCGACTTGTCAAAAGTCGACGGCCCCATTCTGAATAGTCTCCCGCCCGGCCGTGGTGTTCTGGCCGGCGCGGGACCAAAAGTCGGCACAGCTGATCCCTTACGGGGCTTGTGCCTTCAGATGCTGCTGGCTCCCGCAACTTCGCGGTCCTCCCCAGCCAGCTTCACTCGCAGCACTTGTGGACACTATTTTGTCCAGCTTCCCCCCCTGTGTAAAACTGCGCGGGGACAAACACTACCGCAGAGTAAATCACTTACCTGCAGGTCGCGGTTTCAAACTTACCGCTGCAGGGGAACGCTCCACCCCGCCTGTCGTTTCGCAAGCGTGAAAGCGATATGACACGCATGCGTCCTGGCGGGCTTCTTCTTCACGTAGTCACTCACGTGACTCCGAAGTAAAATCTACATATAGATTGGGCCAACCAAATTGGTAACAGTGCTGAGGTGGAGGATTTCCTGGAATTGAATTGAATACATTTTATTAGCCAAGTATGTATACATACAAAGAATTTGCCTTGGTGCTTTGCTCGCAAGTAACAACACGAATATATCGTAATGTATACGGGATGGGTTTTTAAACCAATATGTAGAGGGATCGACCAGAGGGCAAGTCATCCTAGACTGGGTATTGTGTAATGAGGAAGGATTAGTTAGCGATCTTGTTGTGCAAAGCCCCTTGGGCAACAGTGACATAATATGGTGGAATTCTGCATTAGGATGTAGAGTGACACGGTTAATTCAGAGACTAGGGTTCCTGAACTTGAATAAAGGAGACTTTGAAGGTATGAGATGGGAATTGGCTGGAATAGACTGGCAAATTATACTTAAAGGGTTGACGGTGGAGATGCAATGGCGAAGATTCAAAGACCGCATAGATGAACTCCAGAAATTGTTCATCCCTGTCTGGCAAAAAAATAAATTGGGAAGTCGGCTCAACCGTGGCTGATGAGGGAAGTCAAGGATAGTGTTAAATCCATGGAAGAGGCATATAAATTGGCCAGAGGAAGCAGCAAACTGGAGGACTGGGAGAAATTTAGAACTCAACAGAGGACAAATGGGGTAATTAAGAGGGGAGAGCATGAAAGAAAGCTGGCGGGGAATATAAAAACTGACTAAAAGCTTCTATAGATATGTAGAAAGGAAAAGATTAGTGAAGATGAATGTAGGTCCCTTACAATCAGAGGCAGGTGAATTTATAATGGGAAACAAGGAAATGGCAGAACAGTTAAACGAGTATTTTGGTTCTGTCTTCACTAAAGAAGACACAAACAATCTCCTGGAAATACTAGGGGACCGAGGATCTAGTGGGAGGGAGGAAGGGAATCCACATTAGTCAGGAAATGGGGTTGGGTAAACTGTTGGGACTGAAGGCAGATAAATCCTCAGGGCCTGATGGTCTGCATCCCAGAAAACTCAAGGAGGTGGCCCAAGAAATTGTAGATGCATTGGTGATCATTTTCCCATATTCTCTCGACTCTGGATCTGTTCCTGTGGACTGGAGGGTAGCCAATGTAACTCCACTTTTAAAAAAAAGGAGGGAGAGAGAAAACAGGGAATTATAGGCCAATTAGCCTTACATCGGTAGTGGGGAAGATGCTGGAGTCGATTATTGAAGATGTTATAACAGAGCATTTGGAAAGCAGTGACAGGATCGGTCAAAGTCAGCATGGATTTATGTTGAAGAAATCATGCTTGACTAATCTTTTGGATTTTATTGAGGATGTAAGAAGTAGATTGGATAAGGGAGAGCCAGTGGATGTGGTGTATCTGGACTTTCAAAAAGCCTTTGACAAAGTCCCACACAAGAGATTAGTGTGTAAAATGAGAGCACAAGGTATTGGAGGTAGGGTATTGACATGGATAGGGAGACAGGAGGCAAAGAGCAGGAATTAACGGGTCCTTTTCAGAATGGCAGGCAGTGACTAGTGGGGAGCCACAAGGCTCGGTGCTTGTACCCCAGTTGTTTACAATATATATTAACGATTTAGATTACGGGAATTAAATTTGTGGATGACACAAAGCTAGGTGGCAGTGTGAGCTGCGAGGAGGATGCTATGAGGCTGCAGGGTGACTTGGATAGGTTGGTTGAGTGGGCAGAAACATGGCAGATGCAGTATAAAGTGGACAAATGTGAGGTTATCCACTTTGGTGGCAAGAACAGGAAGGAGGATTATTATCTGAATGGTATCAGATGAGGAGAAGGGGAGGTGCAACGAGACCTGGGTGTGCTTGTACATCAGTCACTGAAAGCAAGCATGCAGATACAGCTGGCAGTGAAGAAAGCTAATGGCATGTTGGCCTTCATTGCGAGAGAATTTGAGTTTAGGAGCAAGGAGGTCCTACTGCAGTTATACAGGACCCTGGTGAGACCGCACGTGTAGTATTGTGTGCAATTTTGGTCTCCTAATTTGAGGAAGTGTAAATTGCTCGTATCTAAGCTTCCCCCTAATCTAGTTTCAGTAAAACCACTGAATCAAGCACTTGAACAATTAATCTTTATTTTAACTAAAACACAATTACAGTACAACTACTGTACTTATCCCGCCGCGGGTTCGATCCTCGTATCTGCCTGCTCAAGCCCTCTAGACCTCGCTCAAACAGAGGCACAGCAGAAGGTCATGTAGTCCTAAGCACTCTCCCAGAAGATCGACGCTCGACCTCGTGGTAGCGGACTTTTATAGGTCCCGGGACTTCGAGGGGCCGAACCACATGGGGGTGGTCTCTGTACAATCCAATTACAGATATCGATTAACCCCATACATGACAGACATTTCCCTAACCCAATAATGCAGCAGCTCAGCACACTGCATTCAAACCGGGCTTCTCAAGGAAGCAAACATAGCAACATTTACCCTAATCTGCAAGAAACCCAGACAAGGCTCAATACCTCATCCAATGAACACTCGGCAAAGTAGAACTCTGCAACATTATTTACAATTATTTACAAGGTGTATGTCTGGTTTACAGCCATCCAATCCATTCTATGCATTTTGCACCTAATTGACAGGGCTTGCAGACGTTCTTATTCCTTTCTTGCAAATTGTATCTAGGCTCTAGACACACTGGCATCACTCCGCAGCTTGTACCAGCTCTGCAGAGAGCAATTCCAAATTGATCAAATCTTCCAGCAGCCCTGAGGCTTTTACCCCATTTTAAAGTCCTAGCCTCTCCAATTTAGCCAGGATTAACAGAAGGACATTATTGCTATTGAGGGAGTGCAGCGTAGGTTCACCAGGCTAATTCCCAGGATGGCGGACTGACATATAATGAAAGAATGGAGCGAATGGGCTTCTATTCACTGGAATTTAAAAGGATGAGAGGGAATCTTATAGAAACATTACATTCTTAAGAGATTGGACAGGGTAGATGCAGGAAAAATGTTGGGGGAGTCCAGAATCAGAGGTCATAGTTTAAGAATAAGGGTTAGGCCATTTAGGACTGAGATGAAGAAAAACGTTTTCACCCAGTCCCAGAGAGTTGTGAATCTGTGGAATTCTCTGTCACAGAAGGCAGCTGAGCCCATTTCACTGGTACTGATTTTGGATGATCAGCAAGGTCATATTGGATGGCTTGAAAAGCCTGCTCCTACACACATTTTCCATATTTCTATGTTTCCACGCAATAATAAACTAATTTGCCTGGGCAGTTTGCAAAGTAAAGTTTTTCACTGCATCTGGTTACAGGGTGACGTGGTGAAACAAGACTAATCTTGTTCAAAAACTAAATGCTGGTGGAACTCCGCGGGTCAGGCAGCATCCGTGGAGGGAATGGACAGACGACGTTTGTGGTTGGTACCCTTCTTCAGGACCCGCTGAGTTCCTCCGGCAGTCTGTGATTTGCTCGGAAGAGGACGTCTGTTTGACCACGGGTTGCGCTCTATCTCAGCGACCAGGTTTAAAATTGTCCGGAGTTTCGAACAGGAGAAACAAAATCTCTCCACTGCGCTTACAAAACATGGCCCGGGGCGGCACAGAGGGCCGCACAAACTAACTTGAACTTCACCCCATGTTGTGTAGGAAGGAACTACAGATAGACATAAAATGCTGGAGTAACTCAGCGGGACAGGCAGCATCAGTCTGAAGAAGGGCCTCGACCCATTCCTTCTCTGCAGAGATGCTGCCGGACACTCCAGCATGTTTGTGTCTATCTTCGGTGTGCCTTCCTGCACACAGCGGGCCAGGCAGCATCTCTGGAGAGAAGCAATAGATGACTTATCGGGTCGAGACCCTTCTTCAGAATCTTCAGAGTCGGGAGAGGGAGACACAGAGATATGGAAGGGTAAAAAGGCGTGGAAATGTCAGATCAAAGCATCGATGATCAAGGAAATGTGGAATGAGTCACCTTTCCGGTAGCTGATCATGAAACATTCTACATGTCCTTGTGTGGGGAATAACTGCAGATGCTGGTTTAAACCGAACACAGACACAAAATGCTGGAGTAACTCAGCGGGACAGGCAGCATCTCTGGAGAGAAGGAATGGGTGACGTTTCGGGTCGAGACCCTTCTTCAGATTACCTTGATCATCGCTGCTTTGATCTGTCGCGTTTACGCCTTACCCTTCCATATCTCTGTGTCTCCCTCTCCCCTGACTCTCAGTCTGAGGAAGGGTCTCGACCCGGAACGTCACCCATTCCTTCTCCCCAGAGATGCTGTCTGTCCCGCTGAGTTTAGTTTTTAGTTTTAGTTTTGAGATAGAGCGCGGAAACAGGCCCTTCGGCCCACCGAGTCCGTGCCGACCAGCGATCCCCGCACATATTAACACTATCCTACTGATGGCAATTTACAGAGGACAATGAACCTGCAAACCTGCACGTCTTTGGGATGTGGGAGGAAACTAGAGCACCTGGAGTCACGGGCAGAACGTGCAAACTCCACCCAGACAGCACCGGAGACCAGGATCGAACCCGGGTCCGTGAGGCAGTGGCTGTACTAGGAAGAAGGCGAGAGGTGGAAAGGGGAGAGCGAAGAGACGGGGAGGGAGGTAGAGAGTGACAGAGGGAGGGAGGGAGAAAAGTGGGGATGAGGAAGGGAGAGAGAGGGAGGGGGAGAGAGAAGGAGGGAGAGGGGGGGGGGGGTGGAGAAGCTGGCAGGGAGGAATGAATGTAGAGATGGAGAGAGGACATGGATGGGGGGAGAGGGAGAGGATGAGGGGAGGAGACAGGGTGCGAGGAGGGGCGGGTTCACTCCCCAGTGGGGCCGGGCTGGGGCGGGGCAGAGCCGGGGAGGGCAGTGGGTCCGTGTCCGCCCCGCCGGCTGGGCAGTTGCTTGCAGCGAGGGATCGCGGGCGGGCGGGACGATGGCGCTGGGACAGAGGACGATCCTGCTGCTGCTGATGGCTCTCGGCTCCCGGCTCCGGACCGCCGCAGGTGCGGGGACAGCGGGGAGCACCGGAGAGAGGAGAGGGGGGAGAGGGAGCTGGAGAGAAAGGGAGGAGAGGGAGAGGTGGGGGGAGAGTGAGAGGCAGACGAGGGGATGGGAACGGAGGGAGGAAGGGGGGGGGGGGGCGAAAGTTTGGAAGGAGAGAAGCGAGAGATGGAAGGGGAGAGGGGAGGGACATCAAGTGTCAACATTAACAGCGCATTTGACCTGATATATCTGTTGTGTTGCAGGTGACGAGTGGAGTTACAGCGGTAAGTCACTAAGTGTGTGTTGTTCAGTAGTTTCGGTGAGTGCGTGTGAGTGAGTGAGTGTGTGTGTGTGTGTGAGTGTGTGTGTGTGTGTGAGAGTGTGTGTGTGAGTGTGTGAGTGTGTGTGTGAGTGAGTGTGAGTGTGAGTGAGTGAGTGAGTGTGTGAGTGTGTGTGTGTGTGAGTGTGAGTGTGAGTGTGTGAGTGAGTGAGCGTGAGTGTGTGTGTGTGAGCGTGAGTGAGTGTGTGTGTGAGTGAGTGAGTGAGTGAGTGAGCGTGCGTGAGTGAGTGTGTGGGTGTGTGAGTTGCCCCGTGCGCTCCGGGACTGACAGGTTCTCCCAGCGCCGGTGGGGTCTGTGTGCGGGAGGGTGGGAGACAGAGAGGAAACGAGTGAGAGTGAGAGCGTGAGAGGGAACGAAGAGGACAGGGGTGGGAGGAGGAGAGGGAGGGCTGGCAGAGAGAAGGTGGCAGCCTGTGTGTGTAACAACGCGGCATGATTCAAGGACCCTGTCCCCCCTCCCTCCCGCCTGTCTGCCCCCGGGCCGGGTGCCAGTGTGGAGCGGGCCAGTGAGCCGGGCCGGACCGTGCCAGGAGGGAGGGGGGAGCGGTGGGCCTTTGAGGGTAAACCTCGCTTCCTTGTTCCTCGTCTGTTTGGCTGCGGGGAGAACTCAACACAAGGCGAGCAGCTCCGGAGAATCCTCGCCCAGCGCCTTGAACAATGTCCCACACACAGACTGAAGAAGATAGACATAAAACGCTGGAGTAACTCAGCGGGACAGGCAGCATCAGTCTGAAGAAGGGTCTCGACCCATTCCTTCTCTCCAGAGATGCTGCCGGACCTTCCCTGCACACAGTGGGACAGGCAGCATCTCTGGAGAGAAGGAATAGGTGACTTATCGGGTCGAGACCCTTCTTCAGATTGAGAGTCAGGGGAGACGGGAAAAGTTTAGGGAATTAAGGTCGGGACAATCTCCCGGCCCCTGTGGAAGATTTGCCAGAGACACGAGGAACTGCAGGTGATGCAATCTTGAGCAAGACACAAAGTGCTGGAGGAACTCAGGTGGTCCGGGGCGTCCTGTCCTCCATAGATGTGGCGCCTGCAATGTCTACTGATTCAAATCAAATGTCCCTCTCCCTCCTCCAGGAGTCGCGGGGAATGGAACAGAGAACTGTGTTCCTGCCCCCTCCCTCTCTCCCCTCCCTCTCTCCCCTCCCTCTCTCCCCCTCCCTCTCTCCCCCTCCCCTCCCTCTCCCCCCTCCTTCTCCCCCCTCCCCTCTCCCCTCTTCCTCCCCTCCCTCTCTCTCCCTCTCCTCCTCTCCCCTCCCTCTCTCCCCTTCCCCTCTCTCCCTTCCTCTCCCTCCCTCCCCTCCCCTCCTCTCTCTCCTCTCTCCCCTTCCTCTGCCTCCCCCCCCTCTCTCCTCTCCTCCCTCTCCCCTCCCTCCCCCTCCCCTCCCCTCCTCTCTCCTCCCCTCTCTCCCCCCTCTCTCCCCTCCCTCTCTCCCCCTCCCCTCTCTCCCCCCTCCCTCTCTCCCTCTTCGCCCTCCTCTCCTCTCCCTCTCTCCCCTCTCTCTCCCCTCCCCCTCTCTCCCTCTCCCCCTACCCTCCCTCCCCCCTCCCCTCCCCCATATGTGCGGAGCGGCCACGCTGTGACATTGCTGCGACCTGGCCCCGTGTTGCCAAAGACCGCTTCACACGGCAGTCATTTACTCGATCTGATAATGATAGACATATGTGCTTCAGCCACTGAGTAATCCCGCTGCCGGCTAGCGATGATAATGAGAAGCGTCTGTGCAATGTAGAGGTCAGGGAGGAGGGCAGCCAGCCAGCCAGAGACTGGAACATGTGTGTGGGTGGACGGTACAGAGAAGATGTGGGGGGAGGTGTTTACTGTACCTCGGTACACGTGACAATAAACTAAACTATACTAAAGATAGACACAAAAAGCTGGAGTAACTCAGCGGGACAGGAAGCATCTCTGGAGAGAAGGCATCTGCAGTTCCTTCCTGCACACTAAATTAAACTAAGAGGAGGTCATAAGTGATAGTAGCAGAATTAGACCATTCGGCCCATCATGGCTGATCTATCTCTCCCTCCTAACCCCATTCCTCTGCCTTCTCCCCATAACCCCTGTACTAATCAAGAATCCATCTATCTCTGCCTTAAAAATATCCATTGGCTTGGCCTCCACAGCCTTCTGTGGCAATGAATTCTACAGATTCATCACCCTCTGACTAAATAAATTCCTTCTCATCTCCTTCCGAAAGGAACGTCCTTTACTTCTGAGGCTGCGGCCTCTGGTCCTAGACTCTCCCACTCGTGGAAAAATCCTCTCCACATCTACTCTGTTCAGTCCACGGTGACGGTCAGAAAGAGCTAAGGGATTCAGAAGGAAGATAGACACACAATGCTGGAGTAACTCAGCGGGCCAGGCAGCATCTCTGGACAGAAGGAATGGGTGTCGTTTAGGCTCACGAAAGATAGAAGGCAGTGCAGATGTGAAGAAGGGTCTCGACCTGAAACGACACCCATTCCTGCTGAGTTACTCCAGCTTTTTGTGTCTATCTGCAGATGTGGAAAGGTGGCAAGTCCATTGCCTCCACAGATGCTGCCTGACCTGCTGGGATTCCTGCAGCACTCTGTGTTGCTGCAGCTCTCTGGTCTAATGCATGCAACAGTGCCATGCAATGCAGCTGCCTGCATGCTGCTGCTGCCCTGGGGTTGTCTGCCAGTGCCATGCAGTTCTTGCCAACAAGGCTGGCACTTGCTGCCAATTGAGAGCCCAGCTCCCAGCGGCTTGGCACGGTGCCAGGCAGCATTAACCCCCCGAGGTTTAGCTTAGTTTAGAGATACAGTGCAGAAACAGGCTCTGCAGCCCACCGACTCCACACCGACCAGCGATCCCCACACTAGCAGTATCCTGCATACACTAGGGACAATTTACAATTATACCTAAGCCAATTATCCTACAAACCTGTATGTCTTTGGAGTGTGTGGGGAAACTGGAGCACCCAGAGGAAACCCACCTGGTCACGTACAAACTCCGTACAGACAGCACCCTTAGTGAGGATCAAACCCGGGACACTGGCGCTGTGAGGCAGCAACTCTACCGCTGCGCCACCGTGCCACACCAATTCTGTGTTCCACACAGAATTCCAGGAGATGCAGGTGCCTTGTGTCTACAAGTGTCTTTTAAATGCTGTTATAGTACCTGCCTCAACTACCTCCTCTGGCAGCGTATTCCCTCTCAACCCCATAATAGGAGCAGAATTAGGCCATTCGGCCCATCAAGTCTACTCCGCCATTCAATCACGGCTGATCTATCTTTCCCTCTCAACCCCATTCTCCTGCCTTCTCCCCGTGGTCCTTGACTTACCAATCAAGTATCTGTCAATCTCCACCTTAAAGATATCCATTGATGACCTCCACAGCCGTCTGTGGCAATGAATCCCACAGATTCACCACCTCCTTACTAAAGAAATTCCTCCTCATCTCCTTTCTAAAGGTACGTCCTTTTTTTCTGAGGCTGTGCCGTCTGGTTCTAGCCTCTCCCACTAGAGGAAACATCCTCTCCATATCCACTCTATCCAGTCCTTTCACTACTTGGTAAGTTTCAATGAGGTCCCGACTCATCCTTCTAATTCCAGCGGGTACAGGCCCAGAGCCGTCAGACGCTCATCATGCATGCTCATCATGGGCATGCAGGTGCAGCAGGCAGTGAAGAAAGCGAATGGTATGTTAGCTTTCATAGCAAAAGGATTTGAGTATAGGAGCAGGGAGGTTCTACTGCAGTTGTACAGGGTCTTGGTGAGACCACACCTGGAGTATTGCGTACAGTTCTGGTCTCCAAATCTGAGGAAGGACATTATTGCCATAGAGGGAGTGCAGAGAAGGTTCACCAGACTGATTCCTGGGATGTCAGGACTGTCTTATGAAGAAAGACTGGATAGACTTGGTTTATACTCTCTAGAATTTAGGAGATTGAGAGGGGATCTTATAGAAACTTACAAAATTCTTAAGGGGTTGGACAGGCTAGATGCAGGAAGATTGCTCCCGATGTTGGGGAAGTCCAGGACAAGGGGTCACAGCTTAAGGATAAGGGGGAAACCCTTTAAAACTGAGATGAGAAGAACTTTTTTCACACAGAGAGTGGTGAATCTCTGGAACTCCCTGCCACAGAGGGTAGTCGAGGCCAGTTCATTGGCTATATTTAAGAGGGAGTTAGATGTGGCCCTTGTGGCTAAGGGGATCAGAGGGTATGGAGAGAAGGCAGGTACGGGATACTGAGTTGGATGATCAGCCATGGTCATATTGAATGGCGGTGCAGGCTCGAAGGGCCGAATGGCCTACTCCTGCACCTAATTTCTATGTTTCTATGTTTCTATGTTTCTATCATACGTTAATCCAGTCATCCCTGGAATTATTCCATCTTAAACCCATGGCCTCGACGTCTTCATTCCCCCCCCCTTGAGAAACATTCATGCTATCTATCCCTAATGTGAATAATGACCAGGGACCCACTTTCAAAAAGTTAAAATAATTAAAAACAAATTAAGTTTTACAATGTTTGAAAGAGGTGAACGTTATAAATCAGGTGTATGCTAAAGACAATTCGAGGATTTAAATAAAGTTTAGTAAATTTAGGACGGCACTGTGGTGCAGCGGTAGAGTTGCTGCTTTACAGCGCCAGAGACCTGGGTTCGATCCTGACTACGGGTGCTGTCTGCACAAGGTTTGTACATTCTCCCTGTAACCATGTGGGTTTTCTGCAGGTGCTCCGGTTTCCTCCCACATTCCAAAGACGTGCAGGTTTGCAGGTTAATTGGCTTTGGAATTCGTTGTAAATTGTCCCTAGTGTGAGTGGGATAGTGTTAGTGTACGGGAGGATCGCTGGTCGGAACAGACTCGGTGGCCGAAGGGCCTGTTTCTGCGTTGTGTCTATAAAGTCTAAAAAAAACAGCATCCCTGCACCACTTCCTCTCATCAAGTAATTATCCAATCCTCGTGCTTTACTGTCTGTCATCAACAATTTAAAAAAATATATCTCGTCTGCCCAGCTATTTATTGCTTGACCTTTACAAGAGAGAGAGAGAGAGAGAAAATACTCCAACACAAATTGCTGGTGTAACTCAGCGGGTTAGGCAGCATCTCTGGAGACAGGAATAGGTGATGTTTTGGGTTGAGACCCTTCTTCAGACTGAGCCTTTGATTAGTACGGGTGTCAGGGGTTATGGGGAGAAGGCAGGAGAATGGGGTTAGGAGGGAGAGATAGATCAGCCGTGATTGAATGGTGGAGTAGACTTGATGGGCCGAATGGCCTAATTCTGCTGCTATCACTTATGAACATTAACCTCAGTAATACTTGATCAAAAATATCAAAGGTTTCCAGCGGCAATGTAGTTTGAGCAATACTGTGGCTCCAGGACAAGTGATGCATGAATTGGTGACGATGTATTTATGCAGCTACAAGAGGCTTCACCATTACATTTGAGTCTGAAATCTCAATCACACAGAGCATGATGCTGATCGCATTCAGCCGAGCATTGATTGCATGTTGAGGGGCAGCAATGTTTGGTGCTTCAGGTGAAGTACCCTGGTACATCACTGTAGACATTAATGATGTAAAGAGATAAAGGCCAGAGAAGGTTAGATTGCATTGTGGCTCCAAACCTTTGATGTATTTTAATCAACTTTCATTGAGATCTTTGTTTCCATTTGTTTGTCTCTGGTAAAGGTTTCTCAGTAAAGACAATAGAAAATAGGTGCAGCAGTAGGCCATTCGGCCCTTCGAGCCAGCGCCGCCATTCAATGTGATCATGGCTGATTATCCCCAATCAGATGGCTGTGGAGGCCAAGTCAATGGATATTTTTTAAGGCAGAGATTGACAGATTCTTGATTAGTACGGGTGTCAGGGGTTATGGGGAGAAGGCAGGAGAATGGGGTTAGGAGGGAACAATAGATCAGCCACGATTGAATAGCGGAGTAGACTTGATGGGCCGAATGGCCTAATTCTGCTACTATCACTTATGAACATGAACCTCAGTAATACTTGATCAAAAATATCAAAGGTTTCCAGCGGCAATGTAGTTTGAGCAATACTGTGGCTCCAGGATGAGTGATGCATGAATGGCCTAATTCTGCTCCTATCACTTATGACAGGGTGATATGACTGCAAAGTTGGCCTGGATACTGCGTTGGGGTGGAGAGTGGGGAGAGGGAGGTCAGACTGGGGGGGTTAAAGCATGAGGGTAGTAGGCTGGGATCTTAAGTTGTATGGGAGTGGAGTGGAGTGTGTGGGAAATTAAATTAGAGAGCGGAAACTGAATGTGGTTTGTTGAGGTTTCATCCCACGCTGATATCTCTTATGTCCTGGACCACAGAAACTCCCCTTGAGCGGGCAGATCCGGCACTCCTGCAAAACATTGGGAAAACCGTAGGGAATGAGTTGTCAGAACTGATGGCTGGGATGGGAAACTTGTAATGAAAGGATAGTTTAGTTTTGTTGAGACCCTTCTTCACTTTGTGTCCATTCCCGACCCACAATGTCGCCTATCCATTCCCTCCACATATAAGAAGGGTCCATTCTCTCCACAGATACAGCTTTACCTGCTGTTACTCCAGCACTCTGTGTTTTGATCAAGATTCCAGCATCTGCAGTTCCTTGTGACACCACTCACATCAGTTGTCGTTAGTAAACCTTTGGCACTTTCACTTCAAGTGGCGCAGCGGTAGAGTTGCTGCCTCACAGCGCCAGAGACCCGGGTTCCATCCCGACCTCTGCCGCTGTCCGTGTGGAGTTTGCACGTTCTCCCCGTGACCGCGTGTGTTTCCTCCAGGTGCTCCTGTTTCCTCCCACACACCAAAGACGTGCGGGTTTGTAGGTCAATTGGCCTCTGTATACTGCCCCCTAGTGTGTAGGGAGTGGATGTGAAAGTGGGATAACATAGAACTAGTCTGAACGGGTGATCGATGGGCCGGCATGGACTCGATGGGCCGAAGGACCTCTTTCTCTGCTGTATCCCTAAAGCTAAAACTAAAACACTGACATTTGGACTGCCGGTCTCCATTGAGAACAAGAGGAGACCATTCGTCCCTTCAAAGCCTGTTCTGCCCTTCAATAAAATTGTGGGTGATCTGATCTTTGAGCTCAGCACTACTTTTGTGTTCTCTCCACCACATCTCTCCATGCTCTCATCATCTAAATGTCCAGCAGTCTGTGCCTTGACGATGTTGTGTGACTTCATCTCCACAGCCTTTGCACCGTAACTTCCAACCCTTCTTCAGACTGAGTGTCACGGGTGACAGATGACCCAGGAAAGGTGGAGTCCACAATGGTCCATTGGTGGCTATGGAGGAGGTAATAACGAAGGGTTACAAACAGTGAAACTAGCAGGATGACTAGAGTAGGGTGGTGTTTGTATCTCTTGGTTATCACCACTTCCACAGCCAACAATGGACCATTGTGAGCTCCACCTTTTCCTTGGTTATCGGTGCCGGCTCTGATCAGTGACAATTTTCCCTACCTCTAGTTTCCCTCTCCCCCGACTCTCAGTCTGAAGAAGGATTTCGACCCGAAACGTCACCTATTCCTTTTCTCCAGAGATGCTACCTGACCCGCTGAGTTTAGTCCAGTTTAGAGATACAGTGCGGTAACAGGCCCTTCGGCCCACCTAGTCCGTGCTGACCAGCGGGTTCCCACACACTAACTCTAGTTCTACACACACTAGGGACAATTTACAATTACCTACAAACCTGTACGTCTTTGGAGTGTGGGAGGAAACCGGAGAAAACCCACGCAGGTCGCAGGAAGAATGTACAAACTCCGTACAGACAGCACCCGTAGTCAGGATCAAGCCCGGGTCTCCGGTGCTGTGAGGCAGCAACTCTACCGCTGCGCCACCGTGCTGAGTTACTCCAGCATATTGTGTCTATCTTCGGTGTAAAGCAGAATTATTCTGTCCTGCACAGGAGCAGTACTAACATTGGTCTTTCCCCCAGGGCCAGAGGGTGAGGATCACTGGGCCTCACACTTCCCACACTGTGGGACAACGCTGCAGTCTCCCATTGACTTCCACTCTGGCATCTTCACTTTCAACCCTGCCCTGGAGCCCATCCAGTTACTGGGATACAACCTGTCCACCACACAGATGCTGTCGATAACCAACGATGGCCATGCCGGTAAGGACAAGGAGACGTGCGTTCTCTCACAGAGGCATGAATGAATGAATAAATGAGTGAATGAAAGTATGAATGAATACTTAATTCTCTGCCTCAGAGGGCGGTGGAGGCAGGTTCTCTGGATGCTTTCAAGAGAGAGCTGGATAGGGCTCTTAAAAATAGTGGAGTCAGGGGATATGGGGAGAAGGCAGGAACGGGGTACTGTTTGGGGATGATCAGCCATGATCACATTGAATGGCGGTGCTGGCTCGAAGGGCCGAATGGCCTACTCCTGCACCTATTGTCTATTGTCTATTTATTGTCACATGTGACAAGCCACAGTGAAATTATTTGCTTGCGTGCCCAAGGTGTTCCATCCATACACAGATAGAATAGGTTTGGAGGGGTACAGGCCACACACAGGCAGGTGGAAGCCCAAGATATGCAAAGGGTCACCACATCAAGGGCATCGACAAGGTTGCATATCCCACGTCAGGTCCTCCTTTCTTCTAACCCCCCACATGGCGGTCCCCCCACGCCCGGCTCCTCCTTTGTTCCCAGGCGGCGCGTAGTCCGACTCCCACGTGGCCCATCCTCGAGCGCCAATCCTCGGCAAAATCTGGGATGTGGGGCAAATGCTGCCGTTTGATAGTCATAGAGTGATACAGCGTGGAAACAGGCCCTTCAGCCCAACTTGCCTACATCGGCCAACATGTCCCGGCTACACTAGTCCCACCTGCCCGCGTTTGGTCCATATCCCTCCAAACCGGTCCGATCCATGTAAACGTTGGGATAGTCCCAGCCCCAACTACCTCCTCCGGCAGCTTGTCCCATACACCCACTGTCCTTTGTGTGAAAAAGTTACCCCTCTGATTCCTATTAAATCTTTTCCTATTCATCTTAAACCTAGGTTCTCTTGTCCTCGATTCCCCTACTCTGGGCAAGAGACTCTGTGTACTTACCTGATCTATTCCTATCATGATTTTGTACACCTCTATAAGATCACCTCTTATCCTCCTGCGCTCCAAGGAATAGAGACCCAGCCTACTCAACCTCTCCCTATAGCTCACACCCTCAAGTCCTGGCAACATCTTCGTACATTTTCTCAGAGTTCCTTCTAAGGAAGCCATTGGGCTGGGATTGCAGTGTTCCTGACTGTTTGTCCACAAGGTATGTCCATGGAGCATTTGGACAGGTACATGGATAGGAACGGTTGTGGGAGGGGTAGACACAAAATGCTGGAACAGCGGGTTAGGCAGCATCTCTGGAGAGAAGGAATGGGGGACATTTCGGGTTGAGATCCTTCATTAGATCCTTCATGGACTCGGATCATCACCTATTCCTTTTCTCCAGAGATGCTGCCTGACCCGCTGAGGTAGGTGAACACAGGCAAGGGAGGCTGTTGATCATTGGACAAAGACCAGAGGTGAAGGCGCCCATGTTGTGAGTGATGTTGGGGTGTTTGATTGCATTGCTTCTTTGGATGGCTTTGGGCTTGTTTTCCGGTGTCACTGACTGCGCCTGTGTGTGTGTGTGTGTGTGTGTTGCAGTGAAAGTCACCCTGCCTCCCACCATGCGCATCGTCAGCATGTCGCATCACTACACTGCCGTGCAACTCCACCTGCACTGGGGCAGCGAGACGGAGCCCGTGGGGTCTGAACACACCATCAGCGGGGTACACTACCCATCGGAGGTAAGACCCCAGCCTCACTCACCCCATTCACTCTTTGGCCGCTCTCTAAAACCCCTGTCCCACGTTACGAGTTCATTCCAAGAGCTCTCCCGAGTTTGCCCTGATTCGAACGCAGAGATTTACGGTAATGGCCACTCGTCGGTACTCGGGGCTCTCGTGGACATTTTTCATCATGTTGAAAAAGCTTCACGAGTCTTCCCGAGCTTACCTGCCGTTAGCGAGTCTTCCCGAACACCCACCGTTAGCGTAACGAGCCGCTAAGAGACGTCCCCGAGCTCCGACATTCATTCTCCGTGCTTACCACGAGTTTGATTTTTTTTAAACTCGGGAGAGCTCTTGGAATGAACTCGTACCGTGGGACAGGGGTCTAACTTTAATGTGATGGAGGGCCTGAGCGGCACGGTGGCACAGCGGTAGAGTTGCGGCCTTACAGCGCCACAGACCCGGGTTCCATCCTGGCCACGGGTGCTGTCTGCACGGACCCTGACCCACCCATGACCTGCCTGGGTTTTCTCTGAGATCTTCGGTTTCCTCCCACATTCCAAAGACGTACAGGTTAATTGGCTTGGTTTAAAATGTAAAATAGTCCCTAGTGTGTGTAATATTGTGTTAATGTGCGGGGATCGCTGGTCGGTGTCGACTCGGTGGGCCATAGGGCCTATTTCCACATGGGATCTAATACAACAAGAGAAAATATGATAGAAATGTCATACGTTTGTACATTTCTAAGTATTTATCAATCTGTGAAGTACCGTTCATGTGTAATCACTTTTGTTTTAACTTAAGGAACATGCCTGTCAATGTAGGTGAGGTGGCATCTTAGTCACTGAAGCCTTACTACACTGTCTGTCTGTCTATCTATCTATCTATCTATCTATCTATCTATCTATCTATCTATCTATCTATCTATCTATCTATCTATCTATCTATCTATCTATCTATCTATCTATCTATCTATCTATCTATCTATCTATCTATCTATCTATCCTATTACTAAAACTCTCATCTTGAACACTTCTGGTTTGCTTTTTTTAAATTGACCCTATATCACTAGGATTTTGTTGCAACTTTACTCACCGCTCTCCTCTGCTCCAAGCCACCACGTTCTGTTACGATCGGTGGAATATTACAAATGTTATGAAGGTTTAAAAAATCATGAGATCAGCAGATTGGTCTTCTCGCCTGTCAGTCACCACGAAGGTAACGCCCCTTCCAGAGGGGTATAAATCCCGGAGGCGGGGCTGAGTCCACAAGCCGTGTGGAGTCGGGGGAAGCCGCTGTGTGGAGCCGGGAGGTGCTGTGTGGGGCTGTGGCAGCTGAGTGGAGTCTCTCCCTCCCACACTCCCCTTCCCCCCTCTCCCCTTCCCCCTCCCCCACACACCCACACCGAGCTTTTACCCCTCCCCCGTTCCTCCCTCCTTCCCCCCCCAACACCCCCCCCCCTCCCCCTACACCACACCTCCCCCACACCCCTCATGTCAGTGGAACATTTTAAGGCAGAGATGGATTGATTCTTGATTAGTATGGGTGTCAGGGGTTATGGGGAGAAGGTGGGAGAGTGGAGTTAGGAGGGAGAGGTAGATCAGTCATGATTAAATGGCGGAGTAGACTTGATGGGCCGAATGGCCCAATTCTGTTCTTATTATTTATGAAGCTGCTCGACACTGCAGTTAACATTGCTACCCAGTCCCCATTGATCATTGTTCCCACCCTGTTGTGGTTTCCTCTGTTATGCTGCTGTAACCGCCCTTGTAGACTTCCGGCAGAAGAGAAATGGTTAGAAGCCATCTGTCCCATCCGCACACTCTAATGTTAGTGCAGGGTCACCAGGGAACACAGAGAGTTTAGTGTATTTTTTTAGTTAGAAATACAGCGTGGAAACAGGCCCTTCGACCCACCGAGTCCACGCCGACCACTGATCCTCACACACTAATGCTATCCTACACACATTAGGGACAATTTACATTTATACCAAGCCAACCCACACCACCCCCTCCCCCCCACACCACCCCCTACCCCTCACGCCACCCCTCCCCCCACATCGTCCCCTCCCCCCCCACACCACCCCTCCCCCCCCCACACCACCCCTCCCCCCACATCCCCCCCCCCCCCCCACACCCCCGCTCCCCCACCCCACCCCCTCCCCCCCACACCCCCCCGCCCCCCCCCACCACCCCCCCCCCCCCCACCTCCCCTCCCACCACTCCAACCCTCCCCGCACTGCTCCCTTCCCCCCTCACCACCCCTCCCCCCCACACCACCCCTCCCCCCCTCACACCACCCCTCCCCCCACACCGCCCCCTCCCCCCACACCAACCCTCCCCCCACACACCACCCCTCCCCACCACACCACCCCACCCCCCCACACCACCCCCTCCCCCCCACACCACCCCTCCCCCCACACCACCCCCTCCCCCCACACACCACCCCCTCCCCCCCACACCACCCCCTCCCCCCACACCACCCCCTCCCCCCACACCACCCCTCCCCCCACACACCACCCCTCCCCACACACCACCCACCCCTCCCCCCCACACACACCCCCTCCCCCCCACACCCCCCCCCTCCCCCCCCCCCCCCCCGACCCTCCCCCCCCCCCCCCCACCACCCCCCCCCCCCACCACCCCTCCCCCCCCCACACCCCCGGCCTCCCCCCCCCCCACCCCCCTCCCCCCCACCCCCCCCTCCCCCCCCCCCCCCCCCCCCCCCCCCCCCCCCACATCACCCCCCCCCCCCCCCCCCCCCCCCCCCCCCCACCACCCCCCCGCCCCCCCCCCCCCCCCCCCCCACCACCCCCCCCCCCCCCCCACCACCCCTCCCCCCACCCCTCCCCCCCCCCCACCACCCCTCCCCCCCCCCACCTCCCCCCCCCCCCCACACCACCCCCTACCCCTCCCACCACCCCTCCCCCACACACCACCCTCCCCCCCACCCACCACCCCCCCCCCCCATCCCCACCCCCCCCCCCCCCCCCCCCTCCCCCCCACCCACCCCCCCCCCCCCCCCCACCCCCCAGCCTCCCCCCCCACCCCACCCCCCCCCCCCCCCCCCCCCCCCACCCCCCCCCCCGCCTCCCCCCCCCCCCCCCCTCCCCCCACACCACCCCCCCTCCACCCCCACACCACCCCTCCCCCCCAACACCACCCCTCCCCACAACACCACCCCTATTTTACAGGCCGCCCACTGTACTGACGCTGCAAGCAATGCGGGAATGTGCAGCCTGGGTTGGGATGATGGATGTGAGCCCAGGTCCACAGGTGACAATGATACAATGATACTGCATTGTCACATGGACCTAGGTACAGTGTTGTACACAGCCCAGTAAAATCATACAGCAGACTAGGCAGTACTAAAGTGCTGACAAAAGTTACAAAAGTGGTGACAAAAGTTACAAAAGTTTACAAAAAATTACACTGAACATTTTCCCCTACTTCCTGCTTCCGCAGGTGCCCCCCCCCCCCTTCTTCTCAGGGCCCCCTCGCTGGGTCACTCTCGACGGCCTCAATGTATCCCATGTATTCAAGAGAGAGTTAGATTTAGCTCTGAGGGCTAACGGAATCTAGGGATATGGGGAAAAAGTCGGAATGGGGTACTGAATTTGGATGATCAGCCATGATCATATTGGATGGTGGTGCTGGCTCGAAGGGCCGAATGGCCTATTCCTGCATCTATTGTCTATGTTTTTATGTCTACCTTGCTTGCGGGTCCCTCCTCACTCTTATTTCGTGTCGAGACCCTTCTTCAGACTGCAAGTCACGGGAAAGTAAGCATGCAGGTACAGCAGGCAGTGAAGAAAGCGAATGGCATGTTGGCCTTTATAACAAGAGGAATCGAATATAGGAGCAAAGAGGTCCTTCTGCAGTTGTACAGAGCCCTGGAGTATTGTGTGCAGTTTTGGTCCCCTAATTTGAGGAAGGACATTCTTGCTATTGAGGGAGTGCAGCGTAGGTTTACAAGGTTAATTCCCAGGATGGTGGGACTGTCATATGCTGAGAGAATGGAGTAGCTGGCCTTGTACGCTCTGGAGTTTAGAAGGATGAGAGGATATCTCATTGAAACATATAAAATTGTTAAGGGTTTGGACACGCTAGAGGGAGGACACATGTTCCCGATGTTGGAGGAGTCCAGAACCAGGGGCCACAGTTTAAGAATAAGGAGTAAACCATTTAGAACGGAGACGAGGAAACACTTTTTCTCACAGAGAGTTGTGAGTCTGTGGAATTCTCTGCCTCAGAGGGCGGTGGAGGCAGGTTCTCTGGATGCTCTCAAGAGAGAGCTAGATAGGGCTCTTAAAAATAGCGGAGTCAGGGGATATGGGGAGAAGGCAGGAACGGGGTACTGATTGTGGATGATCACATTGAATGGCGGTGCTGGCTCGAAGGGCCGAATGACCTACTCCTGCACCTATTGTCTATTGAAAGGGAAACAAGAGATATAGACAATGATGTAGAGACTGTCAGTCTGAAGAAGGGTCTCGACCCGAAACGTCACCCACTCCTTCTCTTCAGAGATGTTGCCTGTCCCGCTGAGTTACTCCAGCATTTTGTGTCTTATCTTCAACGTTAATGTGCCGGTTCAACAAGCAGTGAGGATGGCAGAGACACGAGAGACTGCAGAGACAAGGAACTGCAGATGTTGGTTTATTTTTTAAAAAGGGTACATAGTGCTGGAGTAACTCAGCGGGCCGGGCAGCATCTCTGGAGATGATGGATAGATAATGTTTCAGGTTGGGGCCCTACTAGATCCTATAAATGCTGAAATCTTGAGCAGGTCAGGCAGCATCTGTGGAGAGAATGGACAAGAGACATTTTGGGTCAGAACCCTGCTTCACATTGTCGGCCTTTAGTTTAGTTTAGTTCTGTTTAGTTTAAAGATACAGTGCGGAAACAGGCCCTTCGGCCCACCGAGTCCGTGCCGACCAATGTTCCCACACATTAACACTACCCTACACACACTAGGGACATTTTTACATCTACAATTAACCTACAAACATGTACTTCTTTGGAGTCTGGGAACAAACTGAAGATCTCTGTGGAATTCTCTGCCTCAGAGGGCGGTGGAGGCAGGTTCTCTGGATGCTTTCAAGAGAGAGCTAGATAGGGCTCTTAATGATAGCGGAGTCAGGGGATATGGGGAGAAGGCAGGAACGGGGTACTGATTGGGGATAATCAGCCATGATCACATTGAATGGCAGTGCTGGCTCAAAGGGCCGAATGGCCTCCTCCTGCACCTATTGTCTATTGTCTGTTGTCTATCTCGGAGAAAACCCAAGCAGGTCACGGGGAGAACGTACAAAGGGTAGATGGACAGCACCCGTAGTCGGGATCGAACCCGGGTCGCTGGCGCTGTAAGCGTTGTACGTCAGCAACTCTACCGCTGTGCCACCGTGCTGCTCTTGACTGCAACAGGACTTTCAGAATCAGGAAAGGAGTAGTAACATTCTTACTTGCCACAACATTAGCGCAACAAAAGCAGAAATAAATACACAGTAAACAATAATCTAATAAATTATCAGTTATACTGGGTAACCAGACTGTGCTACTGTAAGTACGTAATACTTTGTATAGCAACCCGTACAACCCAAAGTCCACATTAGTTTGTGAACAAGACAGAATATTTTTGAGAATGCCTGAGAATATTTTACTCCAGTTCTCGAGCTAGAGGGAGGTCAGATCTGGGGTGTTTAAGAAGGAACTGCAGATGCTGGAAAATCGAAGGTACACAAAAAAGCTGGAGAAACTCAGCGGGTGCAGCAGCATCTATGCAGCAGCAATTTGCCTATTTCCTTCGCTCCATAGATGCTGCTGCACCCGCTGAGTTTCTCCAGCTTTTTTGTGTACCTCAGATCTGGGGTGTTGTGTCGAGGGTCACAAGTTCACAAGTTATAGGAGTAGAATTAGGCCCATCTACGCCATTCAATCATGCCTCCTAATCCCATTTTCCTGCTTTCGGGGAGTTGAAAGGATGTGTGGGGCAAGATTTTAGGGCAAGGAGATGTGTCTCCTTGCCCCATATAAAACATAAAATTATAACTGGACAAGCTAGATGCAGGAAAAATATTCCCGATGTTGGGCGAGTCCAGAACCAGGGGCCACAGTCTTAGAATAAAGGGGAGGTCATTTAAGACTGAGATGAGAAAAAAAAATTTCACCCAGAGAGTTGTGAATTTGTGAAATTCCCTGCCACAGAGGGCAGTGGAGGCCAAGTCACTGGATGGATTTAAGAGAGAGCTATATAGAACTCTTTGGGGCTAGTGGGGTCAAGGGATATGGGGAGAAGGCAGGCACGGGTTATTGATAGGGGATGATCTGCCATGATCACAATGAATGGCGGTGCTGGCTCGAAGGGCCGAATGGCCTCCTCCTGTACCTATTTTCTATCTATGTAAGTCTATGTTACGGGGGGGCCAAAGGGCCTGTTTCCGCGCTGTATCTCTAAAACTAAAAAACAGAAAACTCCTTCACCACTCGAAGGGCCGAAGGGCCTCCTGCTGCACCTATTTTCTATGTTCAACCCCATTCTTCTGCCTTCTCCCCAAAACCTCTGACACCTACACTAATCAAGTATCTATCTATCTCTGCCTTAAATATATCCACCGACTTGGCCTCCACAGCCTTCTGTGACAAGAAGAATTCCACAGATTCACCACCCTCTGACTAAAGACATTTCTCGTCATCCCCTTCCTAAAAGAATGTCCTTTAATTCTGAGGCTATGACCTCTAGTTCTGGACTCCCCCACTAATGGACTCCGAGAGATCTCTTCGATGGTGGGGAGGTCAGTACCTGTGACAGGCCGTACAATGTTTGGTGTACAGTAATCTCAGCTATGACCTTCTATGAATTGGGTTTGGGAGCACTGGGGTTTTCTTTTGGTTTGTTATCAATTAATTGAATGTGTGTTTATATTCTGTTATCTGTGTGCATTGTAATTGCAGGTTTGTTACGTTCCTGTAATCAAGAATTTCAATGTTCCCTTTGTCAGTGCATATGATGATTAAGTACTCTTGATCGCATTGAAATACACAAAATTGCAGAGGGATTAGACAGGAGCATGCAGGAATACTGTTCCCCCCTGAACACAGTTTAGTTTAAGGTAGACGAAAGTGCTGGAGAAACTCAGCGGGTGCAGCAGCATCTATGGAGCGAAGGAAATAGGCAACGTTTCAGGACGAAACATTGCCTATTTCCTTCGCTCCATAGATGCTGCTGCACCCGCTGAGTTTCTCCAGCACTTTTGTCTACCTTTGATTTTCCAGCATCTTCAACAGTTTAGTTGAGTTTAGATAGACACAAAAAGCTGGAGTAACTCAGCGGGTCAGACATCATCTCTGGAGAAAAGGAATGGGTGACGTTTCGGGTCGAGACCCTTCTTCAGACTAACACAGGAACCTTCTGTAATGAAAGTAAGCATGCGGGTACAGCAGGCAGTGAAGAAAGCGAATGGCATGTTGGCCTTCATAACAAGAGGAGTTGAGTATAGGAGCAGAGAGGTCCTTCTGTAGTTGTACAGGGTCCTAGTGCGTCCACACCTGGAGTATTGTGTGCAGTTTTGGTCCCCTAATTTGAGAAAGGACATTCTTGCTATTGAGGGAGTGCAGCGTAGGTTTACAAGGTTAATTCCCAGGATGGTGGGACTGTCATATGCTGAGAGAATGGAGCGGCTGGGCTTGTACACTCTGGTGTTTAGAAGGATGAGAGGGCATCTCATTGAAACATATAAGATTGTTAAGGGCTTGGACACGCTAGAGGCAGGAAACATGTTCCCGATGTTGGGGGAGTCCAGAACCGGGGGCCATTTAGAACGGAGATGTGGAAACACTTTTTCACACAGAGAGTTGTGAGACTGTGGAATTCTCTGCCTCAGAGGGCGGTGGAGGCCGGTTCTCTGGATGCTTTCAAGAGAGAGCTAGATAGGGCTCTTAAAGATAGCGGAGTCAGGGGATATGGGGAGAAGGCAGGATTGTGGATGATCAGCCATGATCACATTGAATGACGGTGCTGGCTTGAAGGGCCGAATGGCCTCCTCCTGCACCCATTGTCTATTGCCTATTGACCCTCTACCCTGCATACCGATCGCTCCCCCTATCCCACCCCCTTTCACATCCCTCCTTTCCCCTTCCACCCATATCCCTCCCTCTCTCCCCCTCTTCTCGCCTTATCTGCCAGCTTTGACATTTCCTTCATCTGGTTTGGGTTAACCCAATATCAGTCTAAAGTTGCCTGCAGGCTCTCGTGTCCAAAGTCCAGCGACATACCTCCAGCACTACATTTCACTCTTCTCCTCTCTCCTTATCTGACAAGTCTTTGTCTCCTATTCACCTTTGCCACTTACTCCACCCATCTGCAAATCAAACGCACCTCAGCTGTATCCACCTATCACTTGCCAATGTTGTCCCTGCTTCCCCCCCACTTCTCCAGCTTTCCCAACCCCCTACAATCAGCCTGAAGAAGTGTCCCGGCCCGAAATGTCGCCCATCCATTCCCTCCACAGACGCTGCCTCACCCGCTGAGTTCCTCCAGCACTTTCTGTTTTTCTCAAGATTCTAGCACCTGCGGTTCCCTCTGCCTTCAGCCGGTTACAGTGGTTGGAGTAGAGGTGTGGACTGTCCGGTGTGCGTCTAGCTGGCCTTTCAGTGATCAGGGACAAGGTCTGTGTATGTTGTACGTTGGAAAGACTCGGGACTGCTGGTCCATTCCCAGAAGGTTCACTTGCAAATTGAATTGGTTGTACGGAGATGACTAGACTGTAAACCAGGATGTAATGTTGAGGCTTTAGAAGGGTCTGGTCAGACCGCATTTGGAACATTGTGAGCAGTTTTGAGCCCCATATCTGAGGAAGCATATACTGGAGTTGGAGAGAGTCCAGAGGAGGTTTTACGAGAATGATCTTGTGCAGGAACGAGTGGGTTAACGTATGATGAATGTTTGATGACACTGGGCCTGTACTCGCTGCAGTTTAGAAGGATGAGGGGGAACCTCATTGAAACATACTGAATAATGAAAGGCTTGGATGTGGAGAGGATGTTTCCACTAATGGGAGTGGAGTGTCTAGGACCAGAGGCCATATCCTCAGAATTAACGAGCGTACGCTGAGAAAGATGAGGAGGAATTTCTTTAGTCAGAGGGTGGTGAATCTGTAGAATTTATTGCCACAGACGGATGTGGAGGGTGTCAATGGATATTTTTAAGGCAGAGATTGACAGATTCTTGATTAGTAAGGGTGTCAGGGCTTATAATAATAATAATAATAAATTTTATTTATGGGCGCCTTTCAAGAGTCTCAAGGACACCTTACAAAAATTGAGCATGTAGAGGAAAAACATGTAAGGGGAATGAAATAAATAGTAGAGACATGACTAGTACACAAATTAAAGACAGAATTCAATACAAAACACAGTATGAGGCAATTAATGCACAGATGAAAAGGGACGGGGACGTGGGGCTAAGGATAGGCAGAGGTGAAGAGATGGGTCTTGAGGCGGGACTGGAAGATGGTGAGGGACACGGAATTGCGGATCAGTTGGGGGAGGGAGTTCCAGAGCCTGGGAGCTGCCCTGGAGAAGGCTCTGTCCCCAAAACTGCGGAGGTTGGACTTGTGGATGGAGAGGAGACCGGCTGATGTGGATCTGAGGGACCGTGAGGGTTGGTAGGGGGAGAGGAGGTCAGTGAGATATGGGGGGGCCAGATGGTGGAGGGCTTTATGGGGAGAAGGCAAGAGAATGGGGTTGAGTGGGAAAGATAGATTAGCCATGATTGAATGGTGGAGTAGACTTTTAGTTTAGTTTGAAGATACAGTGTGGAAACAGGCCCTTCGGTCCATCGAGTCCATGCTGACCAGCGATCATCGCACACTTACACACACTAGGGACAATTTACAATTTTACCTGTACGTCTTTGGAGTGTGGGAGAAAACCGGAGCACCTGGAGAAAACCCACGTGGTCACAGGGAGAACGTACAAACTCCGTACAGACAGCACCCGTGGTCAGGATCGAACCCTGGTCTCTGGCGTTGTAAGGCGGGAACTCTGCCGCTGTGCCACCGTGCTGCCCACTTGATGGGCCGAATAGCCTCATTCTGCTCCTATGTCTGTGGAACACCTGAAGAGCAATGTGTTGTATGTATTGAAGGCAATGCTGGCGTAACTCAACGAGACAGGCAGCATCTCTGGAGAGAAGGAATGGGTGGGACCTTTCGGGTAGAGTTTACATCAATGGACTAAGAAAATACGATCTTCAGCAAACTCTTTCATCTTATATTATGGAACCCTGTGAATTACGAACACAGAGCTTACGTCCAGTGACTTCTGAAGACCCGAAAAGTCACCCATTCCTTCTCTCCAGAGATGCTGCCTGTCCAGCTGAGTTACTCCAGCTTTTTGTGCCTATTTTTGGTTTAAACCAGCATCTGCAGTTCCTTCTTACACACCTCTCCACCGTTACTTCTCCACACAGTTGCACATTGTTCACTACAACTCTGAGAAATACGAGAATATATCGATGGCGATGGACAAGGCGGATGGGCTGGCCGTGATAGGGATTCTGCTAGAGGTATCTGTTCCGTTTCCATTCCTCCCCGCTTCCATATGGTATGAAACTGCACTTGAATGTGTTGGCCCTGCACCTTGCATGAAATGGTATGAAACTGCACTTGAATGTGTTGGCCCTGCACCTTGCATGAAATGGTATGAAACTGCACTTGAATGTGGTGGCCCTGCACCCTGACTCCATCATTGAGGCAGCAGCCCCACTCAGCTAACTCCTCTTCTCTGCTTCAGATTGGGCCCTTCAACCCTGCCTACGACCAGATCTTTAAGCATTTGATAGACATTCAGTATAAAGGTAAGGAGGGGGCCGGGTTGGAAACTGATCTCCACAAAGTGAATCCATGCTTGTTTTCCACTAAGGTGATTTGTAGGAAGGAAATGCAGATGTTTAATGATAGGATCATGAGATTGTAAGTGACAGGAGTAGAATCAGGCCATTTGGCCCATCAAGTCTATTCTGCCATTCAATCATGGCTGATCCATCTATTCCCCCCTGACCCCATTCTCCTGCCTTCTCCCCATAACCTCTGACACCCGTGCACTAATCAACAATCTAATTTGGTGTGATTTACTAATAGTATTAACTATTATCATCCAAATTGTTAGTGTAGAAACAGTTTGAATACGCACACCTCCAGATTCAGGGACAGTTTCTTCCCAGCTGTTATCAGGCAACTTAGCCATCCTATCAACAACTGTACTAATCAAGAATCTATCTATCTCTGCCTTCAATATATCCACTGACTTGACCTCCACAGCCTCCAGTGGCAAATTACACAGATTCACCACCGACTAAAGAAGTTTCTCCTCATGTCCTTCCTAAAAGAACGTTCTTTAATTCTGAAGCTGTGACCTCTAGTCCTAGACTCTCCCACTAGTGGAAACATCCTCTCCACATCCACTCTATCCAAGCCTTTCACTATTCTGCACGTTTCAATGGGGTCCCCCCTCATTCTTCTAAACTCCAGCGAGTACAGGCCCAGTGACGACAAACGCTCAAGCTACATACAAGTACAACAGCTAGTGCAGAGGCAAATGGCCAGAGGGAAGGATGTCGTGTTACAGCGGAATAGAGTTACAGCTCCAGAAAAAAGTCCAGATTTTAAAAATAGATCTCTGTTGTCAAGTTGCATAAAATACCACTTGTTTATCCACAGAAATGACGGTAATTGTCTATACTGAAGATAGACACAAAATGCTGGACTAACTCAGCGGGACAAGCAGCATCTTGGAGAGAAGAAATGGGTGACGTTTCGGGTCGAGACCCTTCTTCAGACCCATAACGTCACCCATTCCTTCCCTCCAGAGATGCTGTCTGCCACGCTGAGTTACTCCAGCATTTTGTGCCTATCCTCCACTCAGACAACCCTGCCTTAACACGATAATTGAGTTGCTTAAAGACCTCATGTGATATAAAGCTATGTTAAGGGGCTGTCCCACTGCGGCGACCTGATCCGCGAGTTCAGAAGAGTGTCGTTGACGTTCAAGCTCGAGGGCACTCACCTGGAAAACCACGAGCTGGATCGACCGACCACACACACACACACACACACACACACACACACACACACACACACACACACACACACACACACACACACACACACACACACACACACACACACACACACACACACACACACACACACATCGCAAATGCGGAGGCCAGGGAAAGCGGGGGAGCGCTGTCTGAAATTCACACCCGCGATGAAGAGGAAAGTAAAAGACGGCTGCACAGTGTACGGTAAGTCCATTAGAGAGCGCAGAGGGGGAGGGGGAGAGAGAAGGGGGAAGAAGGGGGGAGAGAAGGAGTGGAGACACTTTTAAGAAGTATAATAAAGTTTAGCGGGCATTTTACCTACCGGGCCAGTTTTCCTTGGCCCTGAAAACTCCAATGAGCCAATTAAAATGCCTGGTCAGCGAAGGAGGTTGCCTACGGCTGCCCTCGACTGCCTGTAACTACATAGCGACCCCACTCCACTGCACTACGAGTTCAAAAGAACCATGCCGACCAATTTCTACTCGCGGAAAACTTTTCAACATGCTGAACATTTTCCGTGACCTAGCTGAGGCCGGGAGTATGCGGGAACTTCCCTCGAGCATGAAGGAGAGTTCCAGTGACCTCATAGGACCTCATAGGACCTTGTGTCGACCATGCTGCGGGTTTGAGTCAAGGGCAAACTCGTCTAAACTCACAGATTAGGTCGCCGCAGTGTGACAGACCCCTTTACAACATCAAACAAAGCTTTTCCCCGATACCTCAGTACATAAGACAATTAACTACAACTGGACTGGTACAACTGAAATGGGGACAGGGACTAGGGGACTCACACTAACAACATTTCTTTCCCGCAGATGGACACAAAATGCAGGAGTAGTAACTCAGCGCGTCAGGCAGCATCTCACTGAGTTACTCCAGCATTTTGTGTCTATATTTGGTGTAAACCAGCACCTGCAGTTCCTTTTTATTCCATTCTTTCCCACAGGATTTTCAAATATAGTCTTATTTAACATTATTTTTGTTACTGCAAACTAAAAAAAAGAGTATAGCCTCCACGTTTAACAGATTCTTGTTGCAATAGTAGTGATCATTCATCACTTACAGTGGCCAGCTTCAGTCAACGATGTCTGATTACTGCAGGGAGGTTACATGGAAACAATCTAGACTGTTTGTTTCCAAGGCAGCTTTTTTCGTGCTTGTCAATTTCCTAAGTAACTTTTAAATGTGTCTCTAGTTCCCGATAGAAGTTGCATTATATCCAATTCACCTTCTGAAATTGTGCGTTAGAGCAGTACTACCTGCAATTGGTAGTGAGGAAAATGAATAGATGCTGGTTTATGCCTAAGACAGACACAAAATGCTGGAGCCATTCAGCTGGTCAGGCAGCATCCCTGGAGAACACAGATACTGTACAGCGTGGAAACAGGCCCATCGGCCCAATGAGTCTGTGCTGTCCAGCGATCCCTGCACACGAACACTAACCTACACACACGAGAGATCATTTACATCTTTACCCAAGCCAATTAACCTTCAAACCTTTACCTCTTTGGAATGTGGGAGGAAACTAGAGATCTCGGAGAAAACCCACGTAGGTCACGGGGAGAACGTACAAACTCCATACAGACAGCATCTGAGTAACGGCAAGATGTGGACTCAGCACTTCCTGCCTCACCGCCAGCTGTTCCTGACATCAACGCCTCTACTTCCTGAGAAGGTTTAGGAAGTTCGGCATGTCCCCAACAACTCTCACCAACTTCTACAGATGCGCCGTAAAAAGCATTTTATCGGGATGCATCACAGATTGGTTTGGGAACAGCTCCATCCAAGACCGCAAGAAATTGCAGCGAATTGTGGACGCAGCCCAGACCATCACACAAACCAACCTCCCTTCCATTGACTCCATCTACACCTCACGCTGCCTCGGCAAGGCCAGTAGCACCATCAAGGATGAGTCACACCCTGGCCACTACCCCTTCTCCCCTCTCCCATCAGCCAAAAGGTATAGAAGTGTGAAAACGCGCACCTCCATATCCAGGGACAGTTTCTTCCCAGCTGTTATCAGGCAACTGAACCATCCTACCACAACCAGAGAGCAGTCCTGAACAACTATTTACCTTTGGACTATTTTAGATCGGACTTTGCTGGCTTTACCTTGCACTAAACGTTATTCCCTTATCATTTATCTGTACGCCGTAAATGGCTCGATTGTAATCATGTATTGTCTTTCTGCTGACTGGTTAGCACGCAACAAAAGCTTTTCACTGTACCTCGGTACACGTGACAATAAACTAAACTGAACTGAACTGAGAAACCACATCAAGGTCTTTACTTTTTTAGAAGATGGCGGAAATTTGTCATTCCCCAGTGACATGTACCAATGTGCATCATAGAAACTATCAGTCTGAAGAAGGGTCTCGACCCGAAACATCACCCATTCCTTCTTTCTAGAGATGCTTCCTGTCCCGCTGAGCTATTCTAGCTTTTTGTGTCTATCTTCAGTTTAAACCAGCATCTGCAGTTTCTTCCTACACATAGAAACCATCCTATCGTGTTAGGAGTCTTACTTACGTAAGGCCCGTATATACAAGCGTTTGGGAGACGGGAGGTACAGCTTTTCACTGTACCTCGGTACACATGACAATGGTGTACGTGCATGTGACACGTGTATGGAACAAGCTGCCAGAGGAGGTAGTTGAGGCTGGGACTAACCCAACGTTTAAGAAACTGTCAGACAGGTACACGGATAGGACCAAACGCAGGCAGGTGGGACTAGTGTAGCTGGGACATGTTGGCCAGTATGGGCAAGTTGGGCCGAAGGGCCTGTTTCCACACTGTATCACTCTATGCCACTAATACACGAAACTGAAACTGACATGTCGACGTTGATCTTTCGCAGGTCAAAAGATCGTGATCCCGGGATTTGATATACACGACCTCCTGCCAGGCCGACTGGACAAGTATTTCCGGTACAACGGATCACTGACCACCCCTCCATGTTATCCCAGTGTGCAGTGGACAGTGCTGAGAGAGCCAGTGCAGATATCCAGTGAACAGGTAAATATACCCATCGCCCTACATTCCTCTGGCGTTTCCCCGGGTCAGAACCTGAAAGGTTGAGTCCACGAAGGTTGCGCGTCACGGTGGCGCAGCGGTAAAGCTGCTGCCTCACAGCGCCAGAGGCCCGGGTTCGATCCTGACTACGGGTGCTGTCTGTGTGGAGTTTGTACGTTCTCCACGTGACCTGCGTGGGTTTTCTCCGAGATGTTCGGTTTCCTCCCACACTCCAAAGACGTACAGGTTTGTAGGTTAATGGGTTGGGTATAAGTGTATATTGTCCCTAGTGTGTGTAGGATAAGGTTAATGTGCGGGGATCGCTGGTTGGCACGGAGTTAGATAGAGCTCTAGGGGCTAGTGGAGTGAAGGGATATGGGGAGAAGGCAGGCACGGGTTATTGATTGGGGACATCAGCCATGATCACAATGAATGGCGGTGCTGGCTCGAAGGGCCGAATGGCCTCCTCCTGCACCTATTTTCTATCTATGTAAGTCTATGACACGGGGGGGGGGGGGGGGGGGGGGGGGCAAAGGACCTGTTTCCACGCTGTATCTCTAAACTAAAAAACTGAAAACTCCTTCACCACTTGGGCTAAGTCCAGGAGCTCCCTCCCATTCTCCACACAGATGACAGCAGTTCAAGGAGGCAGCTGTTAATCACAATCTCAGCAGGGGTGGGCAATCATTGTGGATGTTGCCAGCAACATAGAGGCCATGGTGACCTGTGAAACAATCTGTGCTGTCACACTAATGTTCTATCTGATTCCTTAGCTACTACCTGTCCCGACCTTCTGTTGGGTGGGGACTCAAATGTTCACCAGAGGGAGACTGGAAAATTGTGCTGACATCATTAGTTTAAAAGTAATATCTCAGTGATACACTCCGCCTTCCTCCCACATGCCCAGCCTGACGACACAAGGATCCCTGGTGTGTAAATGCCCCTGTCCCACTTAGGAAACCTGAACGGAAACCTCTGGAGACTTTGTGCCCCACCCAAGGTTTCCGTGCGGTTCCCGGAGGTTGCAGGTGGTTGCCGGAGGTTGCAGGTGGTGGAAGCAGGTGGGAGACTGACAAAAACCTCCGGGAACCGCACGGAAACCTTGGGTGGGGCACAAAGTCTCCAGAGGATTCCGTTCAGGTTTCCTAAGTGGGACAGGGGCATAAATCGAATTTTCAGCATGGAAACAGGCCCTTCATCCCTTCATCCCATGTCTACCTGAACTAGGTCTCATTACCCGCGTTTGGACACATCTTTCGTCTGTAGAGAGACAGTGTGGAAACAGGCCCTTCGGCCCGACGAGTCCCTGCCGACCATCGATCACCCGTACACCAGCACTATCCTGCACACACTAGGGACAATCTCTAGAATTTTACCAAAGCCAATTAACCTACAAACCCGTATGTGTTTGGAGTGTGGGAGGAAGCTGGAGCACCTGGAGAAAACCCACGCGGTCACGGGGAGAACGTGCAAACTCCGTATAGACAGCACCCGTAGTCAGGATCGAACCCTGGTCTCTGGCGCTGTGAGGCAGCTACTCTACTCCTGCACCACCGTTCCCACCCCCCTAAATCTTCCCTATTCATGTCCACATGTTTATATGTATCCCCTCCACCACTTCCTCTGGCAGCTCTGTGTGAAAAGGTTTCCCCTCACGTTCCCTTGAAATCTTTCCCCCTTCAACTTAAAATTATACCCTCTAATGGGTTAGACTCTCCTACTTTGGGTTAGAATCTGTGGCCATTCACCTTATCTCTGCCCATCATGATTGTGTATTCCTCTGTAAGGTCACCCATCAGCCTCTGACACACTCTCCCAGACTATCCCGCATTATGAGATCATAGACCTACACAGCAAGAGAACAGGCCCTTCGGCCCACCTTGCCCATGCTGACCAAGTTGGTATTCTGTGCTAGTCCCATTTGCCTGCATTTGTCCATAGCCCTTCCTATCCATATATCTGTCCAAAAATCTTTTGAAATCATAATTAGATCCACTTTTATAACCTCCTCTGACAGCTTGTTCCAGACACGGACTGCCCTCTGAGTGAAAAAGTTACCCCTGAAGTCAATAGACAATAGACAACAGGTGCAGGAGTAGGCCATTCGGCCCTTCGAGCCAGCACCGCCATTCAATGTGATCATGGCTAATCATCCCCAATCAGTACCCCGTTCCTGCCTTCTACCCATATCCCCTGACTCCGTTATTTTTAAGAGCCCTATCTAGCTCTCTCTTGAAAGCATCCAGAGAACTGGCCTCCACCGCCCAGAGAATTCCACAGACTCACCACTCTCTGTGAGAAAAAGTGTTTCCTTGTCTCCGTTCTAAATGGCTTACTCTTTATTCTTAAACTGTTGCCCCTGGTTCTGGACTCCCCCAACATCGGGAACATGTTTCCTGCCTCTAGCGTGTCCAAGCCCTTAACAATCTTATATGTTTCAATGAGATTCCCTCTCATCCTTCTAAACTCCAGAGTGTACAAGCCCAGCTGCTCCATTCCCTCAGCATATGACAGTCCCGCCACCCCGGGAATTAAACTTGTAAACCTACGCTGCACTCCCTCAATAGCAAGAATGTCCTTCCTCAAATTAGGGGACCAAAACTGCACACACTACTCCAGGTGTGGTCTCACTAGGGCTCTGTACTACTGCAGAAGGACCTCTTTGCTCCTATATTTGATTCCTCTTGTTACAAAGGCCAACATGCCATTCGCTTACCCTCTGAAACATTTCACCTCTCTGAGAGGATTCTAGTTTTAGAACCTCCAACTCTGGGGAAGAGGCAGTGAGTGTTCACTTTGCGATGCCCCTCGTGATCTAGTCCACCTCAATAAGATCGCCCCTCTGCCTCCAAAGTCCCAGCCTATCCGACCAACCTCTCTCGTAACTGAAGCCTGAAAGTCCAGGTGACCTCCAGGTGAATCTTTTCCGCACCATTTCCACTTACTGACATCCTTGTCTACATCTGGGTGACAGAAACTGCACGCAGTACTCAAAATATGGTCTGACCAATGACTCCAATAACTGTATCATGATGTCCAAACTATTGTACTCAGTAGCATTTCCAATGAAGGGAAGTGTGGCAAAGACCATCGCCACCCTCTTCACCTAAACCACCGCTTTTAAGGAACCATATACCTAAGATCATAAGTGATAGGAGCAGTTAGGCCATTCGGCCCATCAAGTCTACTCCGCCATTCAATCATGGCTGATCTATCTCTCCCTCCTAACCCCATTCTCCTGCCTTCTCCCCATAACCGCTGACACTCGTACTAATCAAGAGTCTATCTATCTCTGCCTTCAATATATCCACTGACAAGGCCTCCACAGCCTTCTGTGGCAAAGAATTCCACAGATTCACCACCCGCTGACTAAAGGAATTCCTCCTTACCTCCTTCTAAAAGAATGTTCTTTAATTCTGAGGCTACGATCTACTGACTCTCCCACTAGTGGAAACATCCTCTCCACATCCACTCTATCCAAGCCTTTCACTATTCTGTAAGTTTCAATGAGGTTCCACCCCCCTCATTCTTCTAAACTCCAGTGAGTACAGGCCCAGTGCCGACAAACACTTATATGTAAACCCACTCTTTTGTGGATCTTCTAGATCTTTCTGTTCTGCAACACTCTCCAGTGCTCGACCATTTACTGTGTGAATCTTTCCCTATTTCAAGACACCGAAGGAAGTGCAACATCTCACACTTGTCACAGTTAAGGGGCTGTCCCACTGTGGCGACCTAATCTGCGAGTTCAGAAGAGTGTCTTCGACCTTCAAGCTCGAGGGCACTCGCCTGGAAAACCTCGAGCTGGATCGACCGACCACACACACACACACACACACACACACACACACACACACACACACACACACACACACACACACACACACACACACACACACACACACACACACACACACACACACACACATCGCAAAGGCGGGGGCCAGGGAAAGCGGGGGAGCGCTGTCTGAAATTCACATCCGTGATGAAGAGGAAGGTAAAAGACGGCTGCACAGTGTACCGTAAGTCCTTTAGACAGCGGGGGGGAGGGGAGTGGAGAGAAGGGGAGAGAGGGGGAGAGAAGGAGAGGGAAGTGGAGAGAAGAGGAGGAGAAGGGGTGGAGACACTTTTAAGAAGCCAGACAACGTTTAATAAAGTTTAGCGGGCATTTTACCTACCGGTCGGTTTTCCTTGGTCCTGAAAACTCCATTGAGCCAATTCAAACGTTATCTTGTACCTAACGCTATCCCTTTTATCATGTATCTGTACACTGTGGATGGCTTGATACATATGACAATAAACCAAACCAAACCGATCCAGACCAAACGATCTCCTGTAACCACAACTGTTTGATCTGCCGCAGCTTCTGGAGCTCGAGAGTGATCTGTACTTCTCCAACAAGGGTGAAGGCAATCAAACAGCATTGGTGGACAATTACAGACACGTCCAGGATCTCGGCGAGAGAGAGGTCTTCATTTCCTTCCAAGGTGAGAGGGCCTCAGGCGTTGGGAGCAAAAGTGGAGAAGTTCATATCATAGCAGCAGAATTAGGCCATTCGGCCCATCAAGCATACTCCACCATGGCTGATCTATCATCCATCTTTCCCTTTCAATCCCATTCTCCTGCCTTCTCCCTATAACCCTCGACATCCTTACAAATCAGTAAGTGATATAGTAAGCGGTTCAGCAGTAGAGTTGCTGCCTTACAGCGCCAGAGACCCATGTTCAATCCTTACCACAGAAGCTGCGGAGGCTAAAGTCAGTGGATATATTTAAGGCAGAGATGGATAGATTCTTGATTAGTACGGGTGTCAGGGGTTATGGGGAGAAGCCAGGAGAATGGGGTTGGGAGGGAGAGATAGATCAGCCATGATTGGATGGCGGAGTAGACTTGATGGGGCTGAATGGCCTAATTCTGCTCCAATAACATGATCTTATGATCTTAGATATACAGTTCCTTGCAAGCGGTGGTTCGGGTGTTCAGGGTGGTGAAGGTGTTTGCCTTCATTGGGGAATGGTACTGGGTACAATAGGTTGGATATCATGATACAGTCGTTGGTGATCAGGGGGGGAGTCAGGGCTGTGTTGAAGGTGGTGTGGGTGGGAGTTACGTCAAGGAGAACCATCTTCGTGTAACAGAGTTACGCAATGCAACAGAGGTGACACGATGGCACAGCGGTAGAGTTACTGCCTCACAGCGCCGGGGATCCGGGATCGATCCCGACTACGGGTGCTGTCTGTACGGAGTTTGTACGTTCTCCCCGTGACCACGTGGGTTTTCTCCGAGATCTGCAGTTTTCTCCCACACTCCAAAGACGTACAGGTTTGTAGGTCAATTGGCTTGGTATAAGTGTAAATTGTCCCTAGTGTGTGTAGGATAGTGTTAGTGTGCGGGGATCACTGGTTGGCGCGGACCCGGTGGGCTAAAGTGCCTGTTTCCGCGCTGTATCTCTAAACTAAAGAGCTATTTGCATGGGCCTTGGCCAAGGGTGCCACGGGCAATCTGTCGGACTAGAGAAGTTTCTCCCAGATCTCACTACTCCAGGTCCCGCCTCAGACAGTGATGCAGATGTTCGGAGTAACGAGGACAGGGCGTGCCATCACCAATAACCATCGAAACTTCCGCCGCCCACAGACATGGGATACCGGCGCTCAAAGCAGTGGGACAGGACGTTCAGGGAAAACATAGAATGGAATGAAACATTTCTTGTAAAGCCAGCGTCGTTGCTGCAAGGCGTTGGTGAGGGTTCTGGTAATTAGTTTCCCAGTAATTGCACCTGCCATTGAGAAATGATGTAATTTCTCAATGCAACTTAATGAATGGGCCTGGACAGAGTGGATGTGGAGAGGATGTTTCCACTGGTGGGAGAGTCTAGGACTAGAGGTCATATCCTTCAGAATTAAAGGACGTTCTTTTAGGAAGGAGTTGAGGAGGAATTTATTTAATCAGAGGGTGGTGAATCTGAGGAATTCTTTGCCACAGAAGGTTGTGGAGGCCAATTCAGTTGTTATATTTAATGCAGAGATAGATTCTTGATTAGTAAGGGCGTCATGTGTAATGGGGAGAAGGCAGGCGAATGGGATTAGTACGGAGAGATACTGTAGATCAGCCATGGTTGAATGGTAGAGGAGACCTGATAGGGCTGAATGGCCTAATTCTACTGTCACTTATGATCTTGTGATCTTATGATCTAATGAATATGTATAGAATGGAGTTTGCCCAAAACCCATTGTATCCTAAATTATATTGAATGAGGCCATTCGGCCCATTGAGTCCGTGATGGCTATCATGCTGATATATTTCAGGACAACACAAGTCTGTTCTCTGAATTCCCCGGTAAAAACAGCTGAGGTTTTCATTCAAGACCTCAGCCATCTCCCCGACTCCACACACAGGCAGCAACACTGGCCCTTAATGGGACCGAGTTAGCTCTTTGCTCTTAGAATACACAGTATCTTTTAGAATTTTCCTTTACCTTATCTTCTAAGGGTGCCTCATGTCCCTTTGTAACTATTTCTGCACGACTCTAGCTTGTTTGTTTTTATTTGTATGTGTGTGCGTGTATATATACTAGACCAAGTGCAGACCCGTTGGGTATGTTCCCCCAACGTGCAGTTGTGGGGGGGGGAGGCGGCATGCAGCGTCACACACACTAACTATCCCCCCCCCCCGCACTCACGCTAATTACCCCCCTTGATATTATATTAATATTATTAATTTGCTCCTTTTACCCCATAACCACCCTATCTACTGATGCATAGCCCCCAACTTGCAGTCACATCTAGAGAGGGAGGGGGGGGGGGGGCGGGGTTAGAGAATGAGGGCAGAGAGAGAAGGGGCAGAGACAGAGAGAGACAGAGACACAGAGAGGGGTAAGAGGGATGGGGGGTGGAGAGGAGGAGAAGAGGGAGGGTGGGTGAGGGGGGAAAGGTAGGGGAGGAGGGGAGGAGAGAGAGAGGGTGAGAGTGAGGGGGAGAGAGAGGGGGTGCTGAGAGGGAGGTGAGGGGGAGAGGTGGGGAGCAGGGAGGGGAGGGTGGAGGGAAGAGGGTAGGGGGTGTAGAGGGGAGGGGGTTTAGGGGAGGAGGGTGGGGGAGGGGATGGAGGGGGGGAGGAGAGAGGGGGAGGAGAGAGGGGGGGAGAGGGTGTGCTGAGAGGGGGGTGAGGTGAGGGGAGGGGGAGAGGTGGGGAGCAGGGAGGGGGAGGGAAGGGGGTAGGGGTGTGTGGAGAGGAGGGGGTTTAGGGGAGGGATGGTGGGGGAGGGGATGGAGGGGAGGAGAGGGAGAAAAAGAGGGGAGGAGAGAGGGGGAGGAGAGGGGGGGAGAGAGGGTGTGCTGAGAGGGAGGTGAGGGGGAGAGGTGGGGTGCAGGGAGGGTGGAGGGAAGGGGGTAGGGGTGTGTGGAGGGGAGGGGGGTTTAGGGGAGGGATGGTGAGGGAGGGGATGGAGGGGAGAAGAGGGGAGAGAGAGAGAGAGGGGGGGGAGAGGAGAGGAAGGGGGAGAGGAGAGGAGAGGGGGAGAGGAGAGGAGAGGGGGGGGGAGGAGAGGAGGGAGGAGAGGAGGGAGGAGAGGGGTAGAGAGACGGGGGGGGGAGAAAGAGAGAGGGATAGGAAGAGAGAGAGATGGGGAGAGAGAGAGAGAGAGAGGGTGCCTTTTTACTTCAACCCAACCATTTGCAGGCAGTGCTTTTTTCCTCAAACTAACCACATTTTCATTTTCAAACCACATTATGGGTACTCACAGCTGTGGAGACATTTGTTCAGTGTCATTCAGAGCTCTGATTGAGGCACACCACTTGCAGAGACTGATTGAGGCACACCACTTCCTGGTTTTATAGTCCCTCCCCCTCCCTCCAGCAGGGGCAGCAGAGAGAATGGGGAATTTTGTAAAAACATTAATATCTCTGTCATTTTACATCGACGGGAAAGATCCTCGGCACACATGCGGCGGAGGGGGGCTCTGAGCGAGGTGGCCAAAAATGACGACCGTAGGTGGCGGCGTTCTCGCGGAAATCGCAGCACAGAAGGCCAAAAGCGGTCAAGAACAGAGATTTAATAATATAGATATATATATATATAGCTGGTGAGAAGGAACGGGTGACGTTTCGGGACAAGACCCTTCTTCAGACTGAAGAAGGGTCTCGACCCGAAACGTCACCCATTCCTTCTCCCCAGAGATGCTGACTGTCCCGCTGTGTTGCTCCAGCTTTTTGTGTCTATCTTCGGTTTAAACCAGTATCTGCAGTTCCTTAATGTTTAAGAAGGAACTGCAGATGCTGGAAAATCAAAGGTACACAAAAAAGCTGGAGAAACTCAGTGGGTGCAGCAGCATCTATGGAGCGAAGGAAATAGGCACCGTTTCGGGCCAAAACCCTTCTTCAGACTGATCGGGGGTGGGGGGGGGCGGGGAGAAGAAAGGAAAAAGGAGGGGCAGGGGGGGATCACAGAGAGGGGGCAGTTAGAGAGAAAGTTGTGAAACTGTCTCCGGAGAGAGGAGGAGAACTTCTTCAAGGTAGGCATACCTTGAAGAGATTTTGCAGTGAAGTATACAAAGTGTTAAGAAGGAACTGCAGATGCTGGGAAATCCTTCTTCCTTTCTTCTCCCCGCCCCACCCCCCCGATCAGTCTGAAGAAGGGTTTCGGCCCGAAACGTTGCCTATTTCCTTCGCTCCATAGATGCTGCTGCACCCGCTGAGTTTCTCCAGTTTCTTTGTGTATCTGCAGTTCCTTCCTATTCACATACACACACACTCACACATATATATATATTTGTGTGTGTATTTTTTTGTGTATATACTAGACCAAGGGGGACCCGTTGGGACCCGTTCAGCCAACGCAATATTCCACCACTCACCTAACTGCGCAGGCGCGGCTCTTACACTCCCGTCCCCTCCTCTTCACCCCCCACTTCTCTCCCCTCTCCTCCACTCCATCCCTCACCTCTCCCTCCCTCTCCTTTTTCCTACCCTCAGTCATTCCTTCCCTCACCTCTCCCCTGTCGCATTCCCCCACTAAACACAATGTTTAAATGACATTTCTCCTCCCCTCTCCCATTCCCTCTCTCTCCTTACAGCAATGTAGCAAATCTCTCATTGCACTGGGTGGAACACTGTAGATGGGCAGTTTATGTAAATGAGATCACATAATGATAATAATAATAATAATAATACATTTTATTTATGGGCGCCTTTCAAGAGTCTCAAGGACACCTTACAAAAATTGAGCATGTAGAGGAAAAACATGTAAGGGGAATGAAATAAATAGTAGAGACATGACTAGTACACAAAGTAAAGACAGAATTCAATACAAAACACAGTATGAGGCAATTAATGCACAGATGAAAAGGGAGGGGGACGTGGGGCTAAGGATAGGCAGAGGTGAAGAGATGGGTCTTGAGGCGGGACTGGAAGATGGTGAGGGACACGGAATTGCGGATCAGTTGGGGGAGGGAGTTCCAGCGCCTGGGAGCTGCCCTGGAGAAGGCTCTGTCCCCAAAACTGCGGAGGTTGGACTTGTGGATGGAGAGGAGACCGGCTGATGTGGATCTGAGGGACCGTGAGGGTTGGTAGGGGGAGAGGAGGTCAATGAGATGTGGGGGGGCCAGATGGTGGAGGGCTTTGTAGGTGAGGACCAGGATTTTGTAGGTGATCCGGTGGGAGATGGGAAGCCAGTGAAGTTGTTTGAGGACTGGAGTGATGCGATGCCAGGATTTGGTATGGGTGATGAGTCGGGCGGCTGCGTTCTGGACCAGTTGGAGTCGGTTGATGTAGGTGGAGCTGATGCCAAGGAGAAGTGAGTTGCAATAGTCCAGTCGGGAGGAGATGAAGGCATGAATGAGTCTTTCAGCAGCGGGCGGTGTGAGAGAGGGTCTGAGTTTGGCGATGTTGCGGAGATGAAAGAAGGAGGTTTTAATGACATGGCGGATGTGAGGCTCAAGGGAGAGGGTGGAATCAAAGATCACGCCAAGGTTGCGGGCCTGGGGAGATGGGGAGACAGTGGTGCCGTCGATGGTGAGAGTGGGGTTATTGATTTTGCTGAGTGTGGCTTTGGAGCCTATGAGGAGGAATTCTGTCTTATCGCTGTTGAGTTTGAGGAAATTATGTTGCATCCAGGTTTTTATAGCTGACAAACAGGAGTTGATATGGGAGAGGGGGAGGTTGTGGGGGGATTTGGTGCCAAGGTAAATCTGGGTGTCATCAGCATAACAGTGGAAGTCCAGATTGAAGTGGCGGAGTTGGTTGGAATCAATGGATTTTAGATTACGGAAGGTGATTTCTCGGAGGAAGCGGGGGCGAGGTGTCGGAGAAGGGATGGTGAACCGTATAAGCTTATGATCAGAGAGGGGGAAGAGGCAAGGATGGAGGTCGAGTACCGGTTGATTTGTGGAGCAGACCAGGTCAAGGATGTGACCTTTGTCATGGGTGGGAAAGGTGACGTGCTGAGTGAGAGAGAAGTTGTCCAGTAAAAAGGCGAATTCAGATGCAAGCTTGCAGGTGGGGGAGTCCATGTGAATATTTAAGTCACCAAGTAGCAGCAGACGTGGGGAGAGGGATGAGGCAAGTGTGAGGAGTTCAGTGAAGTCAGATAGGAAGGAGGGGTTTGGTTTATGTGGCCGGTAAATGAGGATGACTGTCATGGAGGAAAGGGCTTTGAAGGCGAGGAATTCAAATGATGTTACTGGGTCATTGTCGGGTGGAGCACTGTTCACAGGCAGTTTATGTAAATGAGATCCCATTGTGACGTCATAGCTGTAACTGCCAGCAACTACCACTGCAGTGTTCAAGTCATTCTTTCTCAAACTGGATTTTGTAAAGTTTAAAATGTGAATAACTTGTAAAATATAACATCAATGTGAACGAAACTTGATAAAAACATACCACAAGACAATTGTGAGTAAGGTGGTTCAAAAATTGTAGCACTATCGTGTATCGTTTTGGCGTAATTGCAGGATCTTACAGCCAGACATCCAAACAAACAAGATGAGAGTTTGAGTATTATATATAGATATATGTACGTATATATAATCTGTGTGTGTATATCTATATAATTAAAAGTCTCATCTTGACCACTTCCTGTTTGTACTGTATATAGATTTTAGAAAAAACGCTACCATATATCGCTGTGATTTTTGGCCATCTTACTCACAGTCCTCCTCCGCTGAGCAGGCCCTGAGGATTTTTCCCATCGATGAAATATAAAAAAGTTATGAATGTTTAAAAAACCTTGAGATCCACTCGCCTGTCAATCACTGCGATGAAGGAAACGCCCCTTCCGGGGGAAGGGGGGGGGGGGGAGCAGGACTATGAAACCTCAGATGTCTGGAGTCAGTCACTCCACAATATCGCGAGGGAGGGGCCACAACTCTCATTCTGAATCAACTGAACTGTGAGTCTGCAATGTACTTGCAATAAATTATTTGTTAACCTTTAATGACAATGCCATGAGTTGTTTGGCCTGCTGCCCTGCCTGTGCTTGAAACTGCAATGCTGTGTTTGGAAGGAATAAATGCTTTATTATGTCCGACTCATTCCGTGTAGTGGACAGGTCGTGCTGTTTGCGTAATTTCCGGTAAGTGCAGAGGTCTCGCTGATTGCGGAAGTGCCGCTGACTGCGGAAGCCCCAAAGTGGAGAAGCCGCGCTCAGCCATGTGATTTATTCAAGAAAGTTTACTGCCATATATATGGTGTGTGTGTGTGTGAGTGTGTATGTGTGTGTATGTGTTTGTGAGTGTATGCATGTGTGTGTGTTTGTGAGTGTATGTGTGTGTGAGTGTATGCGTGTTAGTGTGTATGTGTGTATGTATGTGTGTGAGTGTGTGTGTTTGTGAGTGTATGTGTGTGTGTGTGTATGTGTGTGTGTGTGTGTGTGTGTGTGTATGTGTGGGAATGTGTGTGTATGTGTGTGTGTGTGTGTGTGTGTGTGTTTGTGAGTGTATGTGTGTGAGTGTGTGTGTGTGTGTGTGTGTATGTGTGGGAATGTGTGTGCATGTGTGCGTGTGTGTGTGTGTGAGTGAGTGAGTGTGAGTGAGTGTGTGAATGGTCTCAGTGACTGAGCGGCCAGCCCAAGAATCCATTCGGCCCACAATGTGCATACTAGCCCTCTGGAAACCTGGCCTTTCAGCCCACAACACCATGCTAGCGTTCCAGAAAGCGCCCCCTCACTGGCCAGCAAAATTGGAATTGGTGGAGAGGTGGAATATTGTGTTGGGGACCAGCCCTCCCGTGTACTTAGTCTAGTATTATATATATCTCAGGCAGCATAACTGGATGATGTTTCGGGTCGAGACCCTTCTTCAGACTGAGAGCCTCTGTGAGATAACGGCCTGACTTTCAGTGTGAAGAAGGGTCTTTACTCCAGAGATGCTGCCTGACCCGCTGAGTTACTCCGGCACTTTGTGTCTATCTTCAATGTAAACAGCTCCTTCCTGCACATTTTGTCTGCCTCACTATGACAGGTGTCTCTAGGCCTGATGTAGAACAGGCCTAGCACAGAAAAGGCCCAACTCATCCATGCCAGCCAAATGAACCAGCCTTCCCTGATCCCGTCAGCCATGTGTTTCACGGGAACATATTGGCCCTGAACTCTCCCTACCTCTCTTTAATAAAACTTCCCATTTGCCAGACACCCTTTCAACTGCTAACAGCCTCTTCCAGTCAACCTTGAGAAAATTCCTGTCTAATGACGGCAGGATTGGCTTTGTCCCTATTTAGGGCTTTAACTTGTGGTGCATTCCTAACCTCTTCCATAGCTTTAGTTTACTTTAGTTTAGTTTAAAGATACAGCACGCAAACAGGCCCTTCATCCCATCGAGACCATGCTGACCAGCGATCCCCACACACTAGCACTATCCTACACGCACGAGGGACAATTTAACCAAAGCCAATTAACGTACAAACCTGCATGTGTAGGAAGGAGCTGCAGATGCTGGTTTAAACTGAAAATAGGCACAAAAAGCTGGGGTACCTCAACAGGGACTGGCAGCATCTCTGGAGAGAAGGAATGGGTGACGTTTCGGGTTGAGACCCTTCTTCAGACTAGTTATGGATAAGGGAAACGAGAGATATAGATGATGATATATAGAGATAAAGAACAATGAATGAAATATATACAAGAATGTAACAATGATAAAGGTAAACATTGTTAGCTGTTTGTTGGGTGAAAATGAGAAGCTGGTGCGACTTGGGTGGGGGAGGGATAGAGGGAGAGAGGGAATGCCGGGGCTACCTGAAGTGAGAGAAATCAATATTCATACCACTGGGCTGTAAGCTGACCAAGTGAAATATGAGATGCTGTTCCTCCACTTTGCGTTTAACCTCATTCTGACAATGGAGGAGACCGAGGACAGAAAGGTCTGTGTAGGAATGGGAAGGAGAATTAAAGTGTCCAGCAACCGGGAGATCAGGTTGGTTCACGCGGGCTGAGCGAAGGTGTTCGCGAAACGATCGCCCAGTCTGCGTTTGGTCTCGCCGATGTATAAGTGTCCACATCTTGAACAATGGATACAGTAGATGAGGTTGGAGGAGGTGCAAGTGAACCTCTGCCTAGCCTGAAAGGACTGTCGGTGTCCCTGGACAGAGTCGAGGGAGGAGCTATAGCGACAGGTGTTGCATCTTCTGCGGTTGCAGGGGAAGGTACCTGGGGAGGGGGTGGTTTGGGTGGGAAGGGATGAGTTAACCAGGAAGTTGCGGAGGGAACGGTCTCTGCGAAAAGGGGTGGAGATGGGAAAATCATAATAATACTTTATTAGCCAAGGATGTTTTGCAACATACGAGGAATTTCATTTGCCAAACATTGCAAAATAGCCTCTAGGGAGGCTATTTGGGTGGAACTGAGAAGTGGGAAAGGTGTAGCAACACTTATAGGGGTGTATTATAGACCGCCAAATGGGGAACGAGAATTGGAAGAGCAAATATGTAAGGAGATAGCAGATATTAGTAGTAAGCACAAGGTAGTGATTGTGGGAGAATTCAACTTTCCACACATAGACTGGGAAACACATTCTGTAAATGGGCTGGATGGTTTGGAGTTTGTAAAATGTGTGCAGGATAGTTTTTTGCAGCAATACATAGAGGTACCTACTAGAGGAGGGGCAGTGCTGGACCTCCTGTTAGGAAATGAGACGGGACAGGTGGCGGAGGTATGCGTTGGGGAACAGTTCGGGTCCAGTGATCACAATACCATTAGTTTCAATATAATTATGGAGAAGGTCAGAACTGGACCTAGGGTTGAGATTTTTGATTGGAGAAAGGCTAACTTTGATGAGATGCGAGATGATTTAAAAGGAGTGGACTGGGACATTTTGTTTTATGGGAAAGATGTAGAAGAGAAATGGTGGACATTTAAAGGGGAAATTTTAAGAGTACAGAATCTTTATGTTCCTGTTCGGTTGAAAGGAAACAGTAAAAATTGGAAAGAGCCCTGGTTTTCAAGGGAAATTGGACATCTTGTTCGGAAAAAGAGGGAGATCTACAATAATTATAGGCAGCATGAAGTAAATGAGGTGCTTGTGGAGTATAAGGAATGTAAAAAGAATCTTAAGAAAGAAATTAGAAAAGCTAAAAGAAGATATGAGGTTGCTTTGGCAAGTAAGGTGAAAGTAAATCCAAAGGGTTTCTACAGCTATATTAATAGCAAAAGGATAACGAGGGATAAAATTGGTCCATTGGAGGAACAGAGTGGGCAGCTATCTGCAGAGCCAAAAGAGATGGGGGAGATATTGAACAATTTCTTTTCTTCGGTATTCACCAAGGAGAAGGATATTGAATTATGTGAGGTAAGGGAAACGAGTAGAGTAGTTATGGATACTATGAGTTTCAAAGTAAAAGAAGTACTGACACTTTTGAAAAATATAAAAGTGGATAAGTCTCCAGGTCCTGACAGGATATTCCCTAGGACATTGAAGGAAGTTAGTGTAGAAATAGCCGGGGCTATGACAGAAATATTTCAAATGTAATTAGAAACGGGAATAGTCCCCGAGGATTGGCGTACTGCGCATGTTGTTCCATTGTTTAAAAAGGGTTCTAAGAGTAAACCTAGCAATTATAGACCTGTTAGTTTGACTTCAGTGGTGGGCAAATTAATGGAAAAGATACTTAGAGATAATGTATATAAGCATCTGGATAAACAGGGTCTGATTAGGAACAGTCAACATGGATTTGTGCCTGGAAGGTCATGTTTGACTAATCTTCTTGAATTTTTTGAAGAGGTTACTAGGGAAATTGACGAGGGTAAAGCAGTGGATGTTGTCTATATGGACTTTAGTAAGGCCTTTGACAAGGTTCCTCATGGAAGGTTGGTTAAGAAGGTTAAACTGTTGGGTATAAATGCAGGAATAGCAAGATGGATTCAGCAGTGGCTGAATGGGAGAAGCCGGAGGGTAATGGTGGATGGCTGTTTGTCGGGTTGGAGGCAGGTGACTAGTGGGGTGCCTCAGGGATCTGTGTTGGGTCCTTTGTTGTTTGTCATGTACATCAATGATCTGGATGAAGGGGTGGTAAATTGGATGAGTAAGTATGATACCAAGATAGGGGGTGTTGTGGATAATGAAGAGGATTTCCAAAGTCTACAGAGTGATTTAGGCCATTTGGAAAAATGGGCTGAAAGATGGCAAATGGAGTTTAATGCTGATAAATGTGAGGTGTTACACCTTGGCAGGACAAATCAAAATAGGACGTACATGATAAATGGTAGGGAATTGAAGAATACAGTTGAACAGAGGGATCTGGGAATAACCGTGCATAGTTCCTTGAAGGTGGAATCTCATATAGATAGGGTGGTAAAGAAAGCTTTTGGTATGCTAGCCTTTATAAATCAGAGCATTGAGTATAGAAGCTGGGATGTAATGTTAAAATTGTACAAGGCATTGGTGAGACCAAATCTGGAGTATGGTGTACAATTTTGGTCGCCCAATTATAGGAAGGATGTCAACAAAATAGAGAGAGTACAGAGGAGATTTACTAGAATGTTGCCTGGGTTTCAACAACTAAGTTACAGAGATAGGTTGAATAAGTTAGGTCTTTATTCTCTGGAGCGCAGAAGGTTAAGGGGGGACTTGATAGAGGTCTTTAAAATGATGAGAGGGATAGACAGAGTTGATGTGATCAAGCTTTTCCCTTTGAGAATAGGGAAGATTCAAACAAGAGGACATGACTTCAGAATTAAGGGACAGAAGTTTAGGGGTAACATGAGGGGGAACTTCTTTACTCAGAGAGTGGTAGCGGTGTGGAATGAGCTTCCAGTGGAAGTGGTGGCGGCAGGTTCGTTGGTATCATTTAAAAATAAATTGGATAGGCATATGGATGAGAAGGGAATGGAGGGTTATGGTATGAGTGCAGGCAGGTGGGACTAAGGGAAAAAAGATTGTTCGGCGCGGACTTGTAGGGCCGAGATGGCCTGTTTCCGTGCTGTAATTGTTATATGGTTATATGGTTATTCATACCAATAAAAAGCAACGGAACACACAAAATACATTTCAACATAAACATCCTCCACAGTGACTCCTCCACATTCCTCACTGTGATGGAAGGCGAAAAAAAGTTCAATCTCTTCTCTTCTTTGATCTCGCGCAGTCGGGGGCCTTGAGCCTTCCGTAAACGGGACGATCTTGGCTCCTGTAGCCGGCGGCGTTTGTGCCCCTCGCGTTGGGGCGATCACGTTCCCGCATCGGGGGGGAATCTCATCTACCTCGCGCCGGGCGATCGGACCCCGGGTCGGGGCTGGTCGAAACCTTGTGCATCATTTGGAGCTTCCTGACATCAGTCTCTAACCGAGACTACCAGCCCCTCGATGGTGAAATCCGCAGGCCACAGTTGGAGCATCGATCCCAGGCAAGGGATGGCAAGCCCACGGCCCCACGGTGGGGCTCAGAGTCAGTCCCGAGCAAGGCCGGCAGCTCCGTGATGTTAGGCCGCAGAACGACTGGATATACAATCGGGAAAAAAATCACATCTCCGGCAATGTAACAGATTGAAAAAAAGTTTCCCCGACCCCCTCCCTCACCCCCCACATAAAACAAACCACAGAACACTAACACAAACTTTTAAAACACACTAAAAATAACTAAAAGACAGACAGACTGTTGGCGAGGCTGCCATCGTGCGGCACCCCCTGGTGATCTACTAATGTGGATAATGGTGGGATCCTGTTGCGAAGGTGATGAAAACGTCAGAGGATTATGTGTTGTATGCGATGGCTGATGGGGTGGAAGGTAAGGATTAGGGGGACTCTGTCTGTTGCGACTAGGGGGAGGGGGAGGGGGAGCAAGGGCGGAGCTGGGGGGTACTGAGGAGACATGAGTGAGAGCCTCATCTATGATGGGAGAGGGGAACCCCCGTTCCCTAAAGAATGAGGACATCTCGGGTGTTCTGGTATGGAACGCCTCATCCTGGGCGCAGATGCAGCGTAGACGGAGGAACTGGGAGTCGGGGATAGAGTCTTTGCAGGAAGCAGGGTGGGAAGAAGTGTAGTCGAGATAGTTGTGGGAGTCAGTGGGTTTGTAATAGACGTCGGTCAATAGTCTATTTCTTGTGATGGAGACTGTGAGATCAAGAATAAGGAGGGAGGTGTCGGATATGGTCCAAGTAAATGTAAGTGCGGGATGGAAATTGGTGGTGAAGTTGATGAAATCCAAACCTGTACGTCTTTGGAGTGTGGGAGGAAACCGGAGCATCCAGAGAAAACCCACGCACGCCACAGGGAGAACGTACAAACTCTGTACAGACAGCACCCATAGTCAGGATCGAACCTGGATCTCTGACACTGAACTCTATCGCTGCGCCACAGTGCCACTATTTAAAACCTAATAGAACTACAGTCAGTGGTCCCTAAGTGTTCCCCCACACTGACAACACGTCACTTGCTCAACCTCAATTCCCAATAGATCAGGTAGACGCACAGTCTCTTGCCCAGAGTAGGGTCATAAGGTATAGGAGTCGAACTAGGCCATTCGGCCCATCAAGTCTACTCCGCCATTCAATCGTGGCTGATCTATCCCTCCCTCCTAACCCCATTCTCCTGCCTTCTCCCCATAACCTCTGACACCTGTACTAATGAAGAATCTATCTCTGCCTTAAAAATATCGACTGACTTGGCCTCCACAGCCTTCTGTGGCAAAGAATTCCACAGATTCACCACCCTCTGACTAAAGACTTTTCTCCTCATCTCCTTCCTAAAAGAACGTCCTTTAAGTCTGAGGTTATGTCCTCGAGTCCTAGACTCTCCCATTAGTGGAAACATCCTCTCCACATCCACTCTAACTTTCCCTATACTGTCTGTTTCAATAAGGTCCCCCTTCATTCTTCTAAACTCCAGCAAGTACAGGCCCAGCTCTGTCAAATGTTCATTATAGGTTAACCTACTAATTCCTAGGATCATTCTTGTAAACCTCCTCTAAACCCTCTCCAGAGCCAGCACATCCTTCCTCAGAGACTGTGCCCAAAATTGTTCACAATATTCCAAATGTGGCCTTACCAGGATTTCTGGATTCTCTCCCCATTTAGAAATTCGTCTACGCCTTTATTCCTACTACCAAAATGCATGACTCCGACTTTGCTACACTATATACTATCGTCCACTTCTCTGCCCACTCCCCCAACCTGTCCAAGTCCTTCTGCAGAGTCCATTACCTGCCCTCCACCTATTTTTGTATCATCCGCAAACTTGGCCACAAAATCTTCGATCCCCTCGTCCAAATCATTAACATACAACGTGAAGATGATAGTACTAGTGTACGGGGTGTTCGCTGGCTAGCACCGATTTGCTGGGCCGAAGGGCCTGTTTCTGCATCGTATCTCTAAAGTCTGGAGTCTAAAGATTAGATGGTTATATTATAAAATGGTTTTGAATGTATAAATGAATTGTTGTAAATATTGTTTCTCTTTCAGAGCCAGTAAATGCGGGACAGAGCCTGTCTCCAGGTAAGGAATATGATTACACTGTGTTGCCCAAACTGACAATGTTTCTGTGACACATCTACACAAGGTACCAACACATCAACGATCCTCAGACCGAGATTTTAGATGAAGAAGGGTCTCGACCCGAAACGTCACCCATTCCTTCTCTCCAGAGATGCTGCCTGTCCCACTGAGTTACTCCAGTTTTTTGTGTCTATCCACCCATCCCTGTAGGAGCACTTCTGCCTCAGGAACTGCAGTTCTCTCATCTCGCTGCTACCCTCGGGAAGAAGGTACAGGAGTCTGAGATCCGTGATTTCCACGTTCAAGAACAACCTCTTCCCAACAACTTGAACACAACGGCAACACTAACCTCAGCAAGACAGATACAAAATGCTGGAGTAACTCAGCGGGTCAGGCAGCATCTCTGGAGAAAAGTGATAGTTGACATTTCAGATTGGAACCCTTCCAACCCGAAACATCACCTATTCCTTCTCTCTAGAGATGTGTTTGTCTGTCCTGCTGAATTACTCCACCACTTTGTGCCTATCTTCGGCATAAACCAGCATCTGCAGTTCCTTCCTGCATCGTGACCTCAGTATCTATGACCTTCCATGGACTGCGTCATTTGATGCACGGCCATCTTTGTTTTTGGTGCTATTATGGTTAGTTGGTGTTATGGTCAAACGTCATCATTAGTTAGTGGCGGCACATTGGCGCAGCGGGTAGAACCGCTGCCTCATGGCGCCCATGACCCATGCTCGATCCTGACCTTGGGTGCTGTCTGTACGGAGTTTGCACGTTCTCCCTGTGACCGTGTGGGTTTTCTCCAGGTGCTCTGGTTTCCTCCCACATCCCAATGACATTGGTCCTCTGTAAATTGTCCCCTGGTGTGTAGGGAGTGGATGAGAAAGTGGGATAGCATAGGACGATCGCTGGTCGGCGTGGACCCAGTGGGCTGAAGGGCCTGGCTCCTTGCAGTATCTCTAAAACGACAACTAAATCTGTATGTGTGTTATTGTGTTTATGTGGCTGTTAAACTGTAGCAAGTTCAATTTCATTTCCTTGTTCCATTGTTGGCACATTTCACAATTAAACTCTGTGGACTCTCATGACTCATGAGAGGTTGAGTCAACCTTAGTGGTTGAAGGAGTCATCTCAGAGAGCCTGCAGGCATGTTGGCACCACGGTGTAGGCTAGACTAGTGATTCACCGGTGTCTGTGGCTGCTTGCCGTAGTTGAGTTGAGTTTAGTTTAGAGATACAGCGCGGAAACAGGCCCTTTGGCCCACGTGCCGAATGGTGATCCCCCCCCCCCCCCCCACACACTTACACTTATACCAAACCAATTAACCTACAAACCAGTACGTCTTCGAAGTGTGGGAGGAAACCGAAGATTTCGGGAAAAACCCGCACAGGTCACGGGGAGAACGTGCAAACTCCACACAGACAGCGCCCGTAGTCAGGATTGAACCTGAGTTGCTGGCGCTGTGAGGCTGCAACTCTACCGCTGCGCCACCGTGCCGCCCTGGATACTAGCTACCTATCAGTTCTTTGAAATCCTTCTCATGTCAAGCGACTGATGGCATTGACATTCTGAGACGTGCCTTCACCCAGTGTACACAGTGTCCTCCCTTGTCCACTGACTCAGTGAAGTCCGTGCATGCATAAGTTAAGTGATAGGAGCATAATTAGGCCATTCGGCCCATCAAGACTACTCCGCCATTCAATCATGGTTGATCTATCTTTCCCTCTCAGCCCCATTCTCCTGCCTTCTTCCATAACCCCTGATCCCTGTACCCCCGTACCCACGTACTAAGATGCTGCCACTTTCTCTGCAGGTGTAATCGTGATCATCGCACTCTGCTGCCTGTTTGGTGTCACCATCGCTGTGGCCATCACCATCTTCTTTCTGAAGAAGAGGTAAGATGTAACGGCGTCACCAGTATACTCTGGCTCTGTAGCCGAGCTCCCCTTCTGCCCTCTACACCTTCGCCATCCCCCACCTGCTCCTCCGTCGTGCCCTCACCAGCTCACGGACGGATCCCTTCCCCAGACCGCCATGGGTCATCCCAGGAGCAGGCTCAGCGGAGGGAGGTGGCCACGGGGTCTGGTTAGAGGAGCCCCAGGAATGTGAGGCTGCTGCTCCTGCGCTGGGGGGTGGTGATGGGGGGGTAAAGACACAACCAGATCAACTAGAGTGTGCAGGAGGAAGGAAGTGACACGGATAGCGGGATGGGGAATAGAGGAAGTGACATGGGTAGCGGGATGGGGAATGAAGGAAGTGACACGGATAGCGGGATGGGGAATAGAGGAAGTGACAACGGGTAGCGGGATGGGGAATAGAGGAAGTGACACGGGTAGCGGGTTGGGGAATAGAGGAAGTGACACGGGCAGCGGGTTGGGGAATAGAGGAAGTGACACAGGCAGCGGGTTGGGGATGGGGAAGGAAGTGACACGGGTAGCGGGATGGGGAATAGAGGAAGTGACATGGGCAGCGGGTTGGGGAATAGAGGAAGTGACACAGGTAGCGGGTTGGGGAATAGGGGAAGTGACACGGGTAGCGGGATGGGGAATAGAGGAAGTGACACGGGTAGCGGGTTGGGGAATAGGGGAAGTGACACGGGTAGCGGGATGGGGAATAGGGGAAGTGACACGGGTAGCGGGATGGGGAATAGAGGAAGTGACACGGGTAGCGGGATGGGGAATAGGGGAAGTGACACGGGTAGCGGGATGGGGAATAGAGGAAGTGACACGGGTAGCGGGATGGGGAATAGAGGAAGTGACACGGGTAGCGGGTTGGGGAATAGAGGAAGTGACACGGGTAGCGGGATGGGGAATAGAGGAAGTGACACGGGTAGCGGGATGGGGAATAGAGGAAGTGACACGGGTAGCGGGTTGGGGAATAGGGGAAGTGACACGGGTAGCGGGATGGGGAATAGAGGAAGTGACATGGGTAGCGGGATGGGGAATAGAGGAAGTGACATGGGTAGCGGGATGGGGAATAGAGGAAGTGACACGGGTAGCGGGATGGGGAATAGAGGAAGTGACATGGGTAGCGGGATGGGGAATAGAGGAAGTGACATGGGTAGCGGGATGGGGAATGAAGGAAGTGACACGGGTAGCGGGATGGGGAATAGAGGAAGTGACATGGGTAGCGGGATGGGGAATGAAGGAAGTGACACGGGTAGCGGGATGGGGAATAGAGGAAGTGACACGGGTAGCGGGATGGGGAATGAAGGAAGTGACACGGGTAGCGGGTTGGGGATGGGGGAAGGAAGTGACACGGGTAGCGGGATGGGGAATAGAGGAAGTGACACGGGTAGCGGGATGGAGATGGGGAAGTGACACGGGGGAAGATGTGAAGTTATTGGTGAAGTTTGAAGGTGAATCTCTGATGGTTTGATGATGGAGACGGGAGTGAAGGATGAGCCGATCTTAGTGAGAGTTTGGATGCAACAGCAGGTATCAACCAAGCACAGGAACAGGCCCTTTGGCCCATAATGTCTGTGTAATACATGAGGACAGGTTAAACTATCTCTGCCTGCCCGTGATCCATATCCCTCTATTTCATAAGTGATAGGAACAGAATTAGGCCATTCGGCCCATCTAGTCTACTCCACCATTCAATCATGGCTGATTTATCTCTCCCTCCTAACCCCATTCTCCTGCCTTCACCCCATAACCTCTGACACCCGTCCTAATCAATAATCCATCTATCTCTGCCTTAAAGATACCCATTGACTTGGCCTCCACAGCCTTCTGTGGTAAAGAATTCCGCAGATTCACCACCCTCTGGCTAAAGGAATTCCTCCTCACACATATCCATGAGCCTATCTAAGCGCTATTAAATGTCACGATTGTATCTCACTCCACCACCAGCCCTGGCAATGTGTTCCAGGCCTCCACCACCAGCCCTGGCAATGTGTTCCAGGCCTCCACCACCAGCCCTGGCAATGTGTTCCAGGCCTCCACCACCAGCCCTGGCAATGAGTTCCAGGCCTCCACCACCCTCTGTGTTAAAACCTGCCCCCACATCTCCATTAAACGTTGCCCTGGGTCAATTTTACCGTGCGGTGAATATTTCCCTCCTCAGCCTCCCTCCCATATAAGTGACCGGGAGCTGTTGGAGTGGACAATCTGTGCCGGGCTGGGGTCAGGCAGGCAGGGTGTTGTATCGTTCAGCAGCAGCATTAGTGTCAGTCTGGTCCAGACCACACACTGGGTATTCACATAGAACAAGCGGCTCAACACTGCCCACTGGTGGAGGAACATCCTCAACACCATTGCAGTTCACAGTCATATTCTGGAGATCTGTCTCTCTCTCTGTCTCTCTCTCTCTGTCTCTCTGTCTGTCTCTCTCTCTGTCTCTCTCTCTGTCTCTCTGTCTCTCTCTGTCTCTCTCTGTCTCTCTCTTTCTCTCTCTGTCTCTCTCTGCCTTTTACGATCAGGACCATCCCACTTCTTGAGGACCTGAGTCAGACAGTCCCCTGTATTACTGATGTAGAGGAGAGCAGGTCCCCAAACCCCTCCTGCCTGTGCTCTTCATTAGAACATAGAACAGTACAGCACAAAAACAGGCCCTTCAGCCCACACTGTCTCTGCTGGACACGATGCCAAGACAAGCTCTTACCTGCCTGCATATATCCCTCTATATCCAAGTGCCTATTCAGCATCACTATAGTATCAAGCTCCACCCCCACCCCAGGCAATATGTTCCAGCAACTCATCACACTGTGTAAACAAACTTGCCCCTCTCATTGCACCCTCTAGTCTTTGACATTTCCATCCTGGGAAAAGGTTTCTGCTGCCTGTGCAATATACGCCTCTCATAATATTATATGTTTCTATCAGTTCCCCCCACAACCGCTGGAGTTCCAGAGAAAACTATCCAAGCCTGTCCAACCTCTCCCTGTAGCCAACACCGCTTAAAAGACTAATAATGTTAAATAGATACAAACAGCTGGAGTATCTCAGCGGGTCAGGCAGCATCTCTGGGGAAAAGGAATAGGAGACATTTCGGGTGGGAATCTGAAGAAGGGTTCCCGAACCAAAACGTCACCTGTTCAATCTCTCCGGAGATGCTGCTTGACCCACTGAATTACTCCAGCATTTTGTGTCTATCATTGGTGAAAACCCAGCATCTGCAGTTCCTTCCTCTACACAACATTGTGATAAACTTGTTCCGCACGCTCTTCGAAGCCTCCACATCCTTACTGTAATGGGGGCGACCTGAATGGCATGTAACACTCCAGGTGTAACCTAACCAAAGTCCTATGAAGATGCATCATGAGTTTCTGATACTCAATGTCTCAATTATATACCCATGCCTTCTTTATCAATGGGGCCCTTATTGTCATGGGTGGCAGATACAGTGAACTATTTATTACATCAGCCCAGCAGGACTATGTCAGTACATAAACACAATCACCCAGTTCAGTTCAGCGCGTGGCTATTTTTGCGCTGTTACAGTCCCATCCACAGCCCGTTGCAGCCGTCACCTCCATTCCGCTCGCCCTGTGATCCGATGTCCCTCTCACGCACGGCCCGTCTCTTCAGACCCCTCTGGCCTCAGACCTCCCGCAGCCGAGCTCGATGGTGTTGGAGGAGAGACCTTTAGAAACGTATACAATTCTTAAAGGACTGGACAGGCTAGATGCAGGAACAATGTTCGGGGGAGTCCAGAACCAGGGGTCACTGTTTGAGAATAAGAGGTTTTAGACTCCTTTAGGACTGAGATGAGGAAAAATTTTCCCACCCAGAGAGTTGTGAATCTGTGGAATTCTCTGCCACAGAAGGCAGTGGAGGCCAATTCACTGGATGTTTTCAAGAGAGAGTTAGATTCAGTTCTTGGGGCTAACGGAATCAAGGGATGTGGGGAGAAGGTAGGAACGTGGTACTGATTTTGGATGATCAGCCATGATCATATTGAATGGTTCGAAGGGCCGAATGGCCTACTCCTGCATCTATTTTCTATGTTTCCATGTTTCTACGCCCCGCGCCGGTTCTGCTCACTGTTGTCCAGTGTCCGTGGGCGTGGCGGTCTCTCTCCCGTCCACGTGCGTTGCTGCTCGTTCTTCTCGCCGCTCTGTTCTCAGCTGAATCCTCGTTCCCACAGAGCGCGTAAAACGACAGAGGACGGGGGGATGGTGTACAAGGCGGCAACAGCGGCAGACACTCCCGCGCAGGCCTGAGCCGCCGGCAGCGTCTCACGTGGCCACCAGCGCACTAACGTGTCGGGACATCGAGCATCGATACGTGGAGATGTGGCAACAACCTATAACTGTTTGCAGTGCAGTGTCATCTGTAGTGTCCTCTCCTGAATCCTGACCCTACCGTTGATTGAAATGTTCTCTTTAAATGACAATGTTTCATTACTTTCTTTTTTCCATTTCTTAAACCACTCCTGAAAACGCACGCCTGCCCATTGTAGAAGGGGAATATTCATCGGAGTTTCACACCTGTGACTGCACTCAGGAATCGAATGAACTGCAGATTGTGGAGCCTTGATCAAAACACAAAGTGCTGGGTTACACAACTGGTCAGGCAGCATCTATGGAGGGATGGAACCGCTGAGTTACTCCAGCACTTTGTATTTTACTCGATTCCAGCATCTGCAGCCCATCGTGCCTCCATCTCACCGCAGAATCCCCTCAAGGGTATGTCCACATTGAAGACGTTCTCCTCCTCTCTCCAACTGGAGTTTAGTTTAGTTTAGAAATACAACCTCTAGTTGTCTGGAAACAGACCCTTCGGCCCACGGAGTCCGTGCAGACCAGCGATCCCCGCAAACTAAAACTATCCCACACACTCTAGGGACAATTTACAATTATACCAAAGCCAATTAATCTACAAACCTGTACGTCTTTGGAGTGTGGGAGGAAACCGGAACACCAGGAGAAAACCCACGCAGGTCACGGGGAGAACGTACAAACTCCGTACAGACAGCACCCATAGTCGGGATCGAACCCGGGTCTCTGGTGCTGCAAGGCAGCTACTCTACCACTGCTCCACCGTGCCGCCCTCTCTCACTGCTCCCCCTCTGTGATTTTCCTCCTGCTCTCCTGTCCGAACCATGTCCTCCACGATGCTGCCCGACCTGCTGAGTTTGTGTTTCATTCATGAATTTAATCATATGAGATGGGACTTTGATCATTTTACCACCGAGGATATGTCAGATATTTATTCCAAATCGTCAATCTGAGGTTAAAAGAATTTGGTTCAACAAATTAAAAAGTAAAATGGTGTTTCTCAGTTAATTAGACCACAGCTGATAAGCTACAAACTGTAGCAACATAAATGTAGGAATGTGAGTTTTCTGTGTTCACCAGTAGATAGGTGAATTGGTTCCAGTTTGTCCAATACCAGCAATATAACAGTATAGTTTTTGTTTTAGAGGTACACAAGGAAACAGGCCATTCGGCCCAGCGTCTTCATGTCGACCATCGATCACCATTCACACTAGTTCTATGTTATTCCAATTTCCCATCCACTCCCTACACAATAGGGGCGATTTACAGAAGGCCGATTAACCTACAAACCCGCTTGTCGTTGGGATGTGGGAGGAAACCGGAGCACCCGAAGGGAACAGAGCGTTTGTCAGCCCTGGTCCTGTATTCGCTGGAGTTTAGAAGCATGAGGGGGAACCTCATTGAAACATACAGAATAGTGAAGGGCTTAGATAAAGTGGATGTGGAGAGGATGTTTCCACTAGTGGGAGAGTCTAGGCCTGAGAATTAAAGGACGTTCTTTTAGGCAGGAGATGAGGACGAATTTCTTTAGTCAGAGGGTGGTGAATCTGTGGAATTGTTTGCCACAGACGGCTGTGGAGGCCAAGTCAGTGGATATATTTAAGGAAGAGATAGATGGGTTCTTGATTAGTACAGGTGTCAGAGGTTATGGGGAGAAAGCAGGAGACTGGGGTTAGGAGGGAGAGATAGATCAGCCATGATTGAATAGTGGAGTAGACTTGATGGGCCAAATGGTTTAATTCTACTCCTATCACTTATGATCTTATGAAATCCACGCAGTCACGGGGAGAATGTGCCAACTCCACCCAGACAGCACCCGAGATCAGGATCGAACCCGGGTCTCTGGCGCTGTGAGGCAGTGGTTCTACCACTTGAGCCACTGTGCTGCCCATATACATAGTCAGTAGCAATACACGGTACAACTCTTAGATGATTCCGCTGGCACACCTGACAATATTGGAGGGGTCGGTCAATATAGAATGGGCCATTTTGAGATTACCAATAGCCCAAAGCTGTGTCTTCTGCTCAAACGTCAAAGATTGGAGTTGAAATGAAATGCTGTTTGATCTATTTACTTTCTTCCGTAACAGTGAAACTTTATTCTGTACCCCAAATGTTTGGTTATTGTGAATTTTGTATGGGTCAATTTCCGTCACCTGACCAGCTGAAACCAGGAGTTGCCAGTATTGTATCATCTTTATATTTAACACGAAAAACATTAAAAATCTAAAATAGCCTTCATGTACTTTGGACTTGTAGTGATACAGCGTGGACTCAGGCCCTTCGGCCCACCGAGTCTGCGCCGACCAGCCATCTACCCGTATACAAACAATATCCTAGGGACACTCGGGACAATTTACCATTTATACAAGCCTATTAACCTACAAACCTGTACGCCTTTGGAGTGTGGGAGGAAACCGGAGCACCCGGAGAAAACCCACATGGTCACAGGGAGAACGTACAAACTCTGTACAGCCAGCACCCGTAGTCGGGATCGAACCCGGGACTCTGGGAATGTGAGGCAGCAACTCTACCGCTGGGCCACCGTGCCACTGAGCTTTGATTCCTGTTAACACAGGCTAAATCAGTTGTCAATGATTTGAAACTGGATGAAACGTCACCTATCTACCTCCTCCACAGATGCTGCCTGACCGGCTGAATCACTCCAGCACTTGTGGGGGTATTTTTGCGTAAACCAGCATCTGCAGTTCCTTGTGTCTCAATTGAAACTGGCCGTTTTCCAATGATGAATTTTCACTTGACGTCTGTTTCTGTTGCTATTCTAAACCCAGTGACGTTTCCCTTGGTTCCCCCATTCACACTTAGGCTTGGCTCACTGCCCAGTGCCATGTACTGGAATGTCACCTTCATTCATGGGCCAAAAACATACCCACCACGTTGCCATGAGCGTAGGAAGCCGAGGGGTGACCTTGTCATCGAGTCATAGAGAGTCATAGAGTGCTACAGTGTGGAAACAGGCCCTTCGGCCCTACTCACCCACACCGGCCAACAATGTCCCAGCTACACTAGTCCCACTTGCCTGCACTTGGTCCATATCCCTCCAAACTTGTCCTATCTATGTACCTGTCTAACTGTTACTTAAACGATGCGATAGTCCCAGCCTCAACTACCTCCTCTAGCAACTTGTTCCATACACCCACCACCCTCGGTGAAAAAGTTACCCCTCGGATTCCTATTAAATCTTTTCCCCTTCACCTTAAAGCCATGTCCTCTGGTCTTCGATTCCCCTTCTCTGGGCAAAAGACTCTGTGCGTCTACCCGATCTATTCCTCTCATGATTTTGTACACATTTCTAAGATCCCCCTCATCCTCCTGCGCTCCATGGAATAGAGTCCCAGCCTACTCAACCTAGACCCAGCCAACTCAACCCAGCCTACTTGTCGAGGTTCATTAAAGCATGAGCGGCACGGATAAGGGGAAAGATCACAATCTTAATCTCAGGGTGGAGGAACGAGCTGCTGGAGGAAGTGGTCCAATTATGACGTGTAAGAGATATTTCGACAGGGACATGAAGAGCAAAGGCCTGGTAGATGGGGCCAGCTGATTTGGGCATCTTGGTCAACATGGGTGAGTCGGGCTGCAGGAGCCGTTTCTATGCTTGATAGCTCTATGACTTCACAACATATAGAAACAAAGACAATAGGTGCAGGAGTAGGCCATTCAGCCCTTCGAGCCAGCACCGCCATTCAATATAATCACGGCAGATCATCCAAAATCAGTACCCCGTTCCTGCTTTCACCCCATATCCCTTGATTCCAGGAGTCCTAAGAGCTAAATCTAACTCTCTCTTGAAAAGATCCAGTGAATTGGTTTCCACTGCCTTCTGTGGCAGAGAATTCCACGTGTAGATCGGCTATTGCATGCTAGCCAATCATAATAATAATAATAATGGATGGGATTTATATAGCGCCTTTCTAATACTCAAGGCGCTTTACATCGCATTATTCATTCACTCCTCAGTCACACTCGGTGGTGGTAAGCTACTTCTGTAGCCACAGCTGCCCTGGGGCAGACTGACGGAAGCGTGGCTGCCAATCTGCGCCTACGGCCCCTCCGACCACCACCAATCACTCACACACATTCACACACATTCACACACAGGCAAAGGTGGGTGAAGTGTCTTGCCCAAGGACACAACGACAGTATGCACTCCAAGCGGGATTCAAACCGGCTACCTTCCGGTTGCCAGCCGAACACTTAGCCCATTGTGCCATCTGTCGACCATAGTGCTGGTTTGTAGTAGCCCCGCCTAATACATACTTTATAATATTAAGAATCCGCCTACATAGGGCAGTAGATGTAGCAGCTCGGAGATGTAACATACTACAGATCCTCTGCTGTAAGTGTTTAATGAAGATGTGTTGTATCTTTACGTGCGTTTGAGTTTTGTAACTACACCACGGATTCACAACTCTGGGTGAAAAAGTTCATCCTCATCTCAGTCCTAAATGGCCAACCCCTAATTCTTATCTCAGAAGCTCTAACCCTCTGCAGTGTTCATGAAGCATTAAGGTAGACAGGGAATGAAGGAATATTGACCACATTCAGGGAGAGGAGATTAGATTATTTTGGCGTGATGGTTATCTAGCACAGATCGGGATGAATCACGGCTTGGTTTGGGAACAGCTCCATCCAAAACTGAAGGAAGTTGCAGAGAATTGTGGACGCAGCCCAGACCATCACACAAACCAACCTCCCTTCCATTGACCCCATCTACACCTCACGCTGCCTCGGCAAGGCCAGCAGCATAATCAAGGACCAGTCTCACCCCGGCCACTCCCTCTTCTCCCCTCGCCCATCATACAAGAGGTACAGAAGTGTGAAAACGCACACTTTCAGATTCAGGGACAGTTTATTCCCAGCTGTTATCAGGCAACTAAACCGTTCACTCACCGACTAGAGAGCAACACTGAGCTGCCATCTACCTCATTGGAGACCTTCAGACTGTCTTTAATCGGACTTTACTGGACTTTATCTTGCACTAAACGCCATTCTCTATATCCTGTACCCATACACTATGGATAGCTTGATTACAATCATGTATTGGATAGCACGCAACAAAAGCTTTTCACTGTACCACGGTACACGTGACAATAAACTAAATTAAATTGTGGGCCAAAGGGCCTTTCCTGTTCTCTATTCTCCTGTATGTCATTGCTATCCCAGTCTTTCATTCATCTCAGTCTGAAGAAAGGTCTTGACTCGAAATATCACCCATTCCTTCTCTCCAGAGATGCTGCCTGTCCCGCTGAGTTACTCCAGCTTTTTGTGTCTATAAATTCTACATAATTCAAATGCCTCATTAACACGACTTCCTCGGTACATGTGACAATAAACTAATCTCAAACTCATGTCTCTTGCACATCTTTGTAATTTCACGACAAATTAGCTCCTCAATATTCTTCCCACCAACTAATCCCAGTCACATAAACAACCCTTAATTCTCAAATCCAAGCTGATTTTATTCATTATTTCAGAACATCTTTTCTCTCCCAGTAATTCTAGATTCTTTCTTGAACATTGTAGGCACTTGTATATTTAGAACCCACACACGACTGCATTTTACTTGCAATTGCACTATAATGCTATTTGTCTCAACCTCCTATACTAGTTTATACTACACAAACTAAACTCATTGACTTTCTACTTAACCTAGTCTTGGCTAAAAATAATGTTGCTATTCTTGTCACCTGATTTTTTCTCTCTCTATTTCCATGTAAATTTGAGTGCCCTCTGTATCAGACACAATGAACAATACAGCACAAGGTCAGGCCCTTCGGCCCACAATGCCTGTGCCGAACATGATGCCAAGACCAACTCCTATCTGCTTGCACATAACCCATAGCCCTCCATATCCAGGTCGGCTCATGGATATGCAGGGAATGGAGGGATATGGATCATGTGCAGGCAGAGATTACTCTAACTATAAGGGCTGCACGGTGGTGCAGCGTTAGAGTTGCTGCCTTACTGGAGGCCCGTTGTGTCATTTACACAACATCATTTACGTGTCACGAAGCACGACACGCACGTCATGACTCGCACGTGATGCGCGCATGGTGCGTGGTGACGTAGGCAATGACACTCAGTCGTGCGCGGCGCCCCAGGAGTTTGGGATGTACAAAGTCTTCACGATCCATCTGCGTGACACACAAATGACGCCCTTAACTCAGCGGGACAGGCAGCATCTCTGGAGAGAAGGAATGGGTGAATTTGAGCCTAAAGATGGGTCTCGACCCGAAACGTCACTCATCTCCAGAGATGCTGCCTGTCCCGCTGAGTTTTTGTGTCCATCTTCAGTTTAAACCAACATCTGCAGTTCCTTCCTACACAGCAGAGCGACTGACTGATGAGTAGGTGCTGGCAAAGTGCTTGATGGAGCACTAGAGCACAGGCACAATGGATTGCAGCTCAGAGCTGGGGACAATGTCCTTGGCAACTTTACTGTGGTGGACATGTGGGTCACACAAATCTGCATGAAAAGCGAGATAAAAGTCTGGCAACATGAACAGCAACAGAGGACAACACTATTTTTTAAACAGACCAGATGCAATGCCGTTGTCTGTATCTGCCTGAATCACTACTTCTGGCCGTGTGTCTCAGCCACTAATCACAGTGGAAACTAATTGCTCCACACATCTTTAAACAATGATGATTCATTACGTATAACGATAGGACAGAATTAGGCCATTCGGCCCTTCAAGGGTGGCGTAGCGGTTGGGTCGCTGCCTTACATCGCCGGAGACCCGGGTTCCATCCTGACCACACGGAGTTTGTACGTTCTCCCCGTGACCGCGTGGGTTTTCTCTGGGTGCTCTGGTTTCCTCCCACATTCCAAAGACGTACAGGTTTGTAGGTTAATTGTCTTGGTATAAATGTAAATTGTCCCTAGTGTGTGTAGGATAGTGTTAATGTGCTGGGATCGCTGGTCGGTGCGGACTCGTTGGGCCGAAGGGCCTGTTTCTGCACGGTATCTTTAAACTAAACAAAAAAGTAAGAATTTCATTTTTCCATTTCTGTTCGTACGAAAATTAAACACTCTTGATTTGACTTGAATATCAGCTGAGGTTTAAAATGATTAAAAGGATTTTAACAGCAAGGCAGAAGAGAATGAGGGCACGGTGGTGCAGCGGTAGAGTTGCTGCCTCACAGCGTCAGACGTTTCCTCCCAAACTCCACACATACAGGTTTGCAGGTTTCAGTAAATATTGTAAATTGTCCCCAGTGTGTAGGATAGTGTTAGTGTACGGGCATCGCTGGGTGGTGCAGACTCAGTGGGCCGAAGGGCCTGTTTCCGTGCTGTATCTCTAAATTAAACTAAGAAACCCAGTTGCTTCTTTAATCAATTGAGATCTTGCAATACAGAGATTGTCGGAGTTTGTGAGGCAAATTCAACTGGTTCTGTTGTGATGAATAAAGTTATGCCCCTGTCCCACTTAGGCAATTTTTTAGGTGACTAGGCTGTTGCCACATGGTCGCCTGTATGGTTATGAGTAGTCTCCTCAGTTGTCCAAAGAGTCGTAGTGTTTTTCTGGTCGCCGCTGGATTTTGAAATGTTCAAAACTGTTCGGCGACAGTTGACTTGACGCCAATGAGCGTAGCGTGACTTCTCCTGACGTTGGTGCTGTCGTAGGTAGCCGCCAGGATGACGTAGGTTGTCGCCGGTGCTGACTTCGGTGAATTCCATTGGCAACTACCTACGTCAACCGGCGACTGAATTGTCGTACCTTGTTGTAGCTTGTCGCGGGTGGACATAGGTTGTCGTAGGTGGACGTCCTAACGGGTGGGGTTGGAGATTGCAACCTTCACGTGGTCCGCCCTGTTTCGACGAATGCAATCAACCTGGCGTGCTCAATCAAGTAAGATCAAATAGAACAAGTTGTCCTACAACTTTAGGCTGTGCACGCCATACGCAAGAAGAAGAAGTCCTAATGGGTGGCTGGTTGTCGGAGGCTTGCCGTCGACTAGGTGGTAGGTTGTTGTGGACATTGTCGCCAGGCACCAGTTTTTCGGCGACCTGCTACGACTATGACAGTCGCCGAAAAAATTGCCTAAGTGGGACAGCCCCATAAGGCTGTATGGCCTGATTGTGGTAGTTGGGAAGTCACCTTAATGCCATTCAGAGTGATGCCTGGTAGCACTTCACTCAAGGGCAATGTAAACTGGAACTCCACTCTCCAAAAATATTATTTCTTGATAGAAAACAGAAAGACAACAGAAAATCTCAAAAATGAGGCCTACATATTTTTGCTTGATAGGTTTTTTAGACTCAGGATGTGTAAATGGTTAGGATCCATTCCATCCAATATTTCAACAGTTAATTCTGTAGGAGTGCCCCAGGTTTATGATACGACAGGAGCTTATTTATCCCAGGAGGGAAAATGGCACATTGGTCTGGAAAAATCCAAGAAATTATTTGTGATACAGGTTGGCAGAGCTCATTAATGTCACTCACCATGATATATCAATTATTTGGCATCTTTTAAGAGCTTCAGCCCTGGATTGAAATCATCTGGCTTCAATTCTGCCACGTGAGACAAATGTTTATCGAGTAACATCGAAATGCAAACACTACAGGCAACTCTTTAGCTTCTAGTCTTGTGACTGGGATTCTAAGTCTGAATGCAACTACTGTAATTCCTAAGAATTACACATTCTTACTATAATACCATGGCTTGGGGTATTGTAGGCAACTTTCATGAAAACGACGTATCACCTGTGCATGGAGTAACACAGCACGGAAACAGCCCCTTCCACCAAACTTGTCCACGCTAAACATTCAAGGCGAAGGGGAAATCATGAGAGGAATAGATCGGGTAGATGCACAGAGTCTCTTGCCCAGAGTAGATGAATCGAGGACCAGCGGACATAGGTTTAGGGTGAAGGGGAAAAGATTTAATAGGTATCTGAGGAGCAATTTTTTCACACAAAGGATGGTGGGTGTACGGAACAAGCTGCCAGAGGAGGTAGTTGAGGCTGGGACTATCCCAACGTTTAAGAAACAATTTGACAGATACATGAATAGGATAGGTTTGCAGGGATATGGACCAAATGCTGGCAGGTGGGACTAGTGTAGCCAGGACATGTTGGCCAGTTGGGCCGAAGAGCCTGTTTCCACACTGTATCACTCGATGACCAAGAAGCCCATCTACGTTAGTCCCATTTCCCCCGTGTTTGCCCCCTATCCTTCTAAATCTTTCCTACCTCTAAACCTGCCAAATTTATTTTTAATTTTACCATTGTACCCGACTAGCGCTTCCTCTGACAGCTCGTTCCATATGCTCACCGTCCTCTGAAAGAATTTGACCCTCTAATGTGTTTCCCCTCTTACTTTAATCCTATACCCTCTGGGTTGAGACACTCCTACCCTGGGACAAAGATAGAGGCGACCCTATTTATACCTCTCATGATTCTATAAGCCTTTATAAGATGCACAATGCACTTTACAAAGACTTTTATTCACGAATTTTTGCTTAATGATAATTTTGGGTGGCATAGAGGTAGAGTTGCAGCCTTACACCGCCAGAGACTCGCGTTGGATCCTGACTATAGGTGCTTGTCTGTATGGAGTTTGCACGTTCTCCCTGTGACCTGCGTAGGCTTTCTCCGGGATTTCTGGCTTCCTCCCACACCTCAAAGAAGTACAGGATTGTAGGTTAATTGGCTTCAGTAAAATTGCGAATAGTTCCTAGTGTGTGTGTGTGTGTGTGTGTGTGTGTGTGTATGATAATGTAAGTGTGCAGGGATCGCTGGTCGACACGGGCTCGGTGGGCCGAAGGGCCTGTTTCCGCGCTGTATCTCTAAACTAAAGCTATATTTTCCTGGAACTAACACCACTCACAGATCACGGAATGCTGCAGGTTAAATTGGGGGAACTCTACCAAATACCACCAATTGAACACGGTGGAACTACAGACAAGCAAAGACCACTTCTCGTTCTGGCATTTAATTTTTATTTGAGACTCATTATAAAAAAGTCCACACTGAATAATAAAACCCACCAAGTTTACTTTACAGAACATCAGTACACAAATTAATCGCATTCAAATGTTAAAACACTTATCATAGGAACCCATCCTATTCATTTAGCTGCAGGTACATACAATATTGTCAGGGTCTTTCAAATATTCTCTCAAATGTTTAGAGTTAATTAAAAAAAAAAACATTTAAAAATCTCCAAAGCTTTTGCGGAAAAGGCTAGAGAAGAGGGGGGTGTGATTACGTATTTTAATTTACATTGCAATAAAATTATTGATGGACCCTGGTAGGTGTTATTGACAAACTAAGGTAATAAAAAAAATGTCTTCCTAGAAGGATTGAACAGTTTCGATGCAACATGATACACAGTGATGGGCACACGTTGATGTGCGCTCACAGTTACTGCAAACTCTGCATTCCACAGGACCCAGATTAAAAAGAAACACTGAAGTAGTTTATTAACAATGAAGGATAAATTGAAGGTACACAAAAATGCTGGAGAAACTCAGCGGGTGCAGCAGCATCTATGGAGCGAAGGAAATAGGCAACGTTTCGTCCCGAAACGTTGCCTATTTCCTTCGCTCCATAGATGCTGCTGCACCCGCTGAGTTTCTCCAGCATTTTTGTGTACCTTCAATTTTCCAGCATCTGCAGTTCCTTCTTAAAGGATAAAGTGCAGCTCTGGAGAGTAATACTGCTGCGAATATGCTTTCTCTTCCACAGTAAAAGTTTTTTTTTTTTGTAAACCGTACACATTGATCATTTTATGAAATAAAATTCATTCAAAATCCACAGGGAATAAGTTTTTGTTTTTTTTTGATAATTAGTATCTGTACTGCAAGCTAAAGCCCAGTTTTGCCAACTTACTGTGTTGCAGTGTTGTGAACAAGTTCACAATAAGAAAGCATTTAATACCAATGCAAATAGTTTCTTTTAGAAACCTCACTCTTGCCATGCGGAAAGTGAACTTCCTACTGGCTTCCGCGATGTACGTATCATTTAGCATAGCTACAGTTAAGAAAATAGCAAAAAAACATTTTTTTTTTAATACATCAGAGCATATACTCCACTGTAGGGCTGCGTCAAGAAGCATTATTTGATAATAGTCATTACAGGCTGAAGATTGTTGCTCATGAAGACAGGCATGTGTGTGTACACATTCTTACAGCAATTGCCAATAAAATGTCAGAGTTTGTTGCATCTCTGATCATATCCAGTGGTTTTCCTTTCAGTAAAACTTTCGTTAAAATCAAAGACATTAGTTGGATGTCTTTAGACAATGAAATGGTAGGCAGCTTGTCAACAGAATGCTAAAGGAGGTTCGCGTGTTAAAGGGCAGCAGATAGATTCTCTGCCATTACCACGCAATGGCTATAGCTATGGTATGCAAGAAACATTCATCAGTCCAGTGCTCTGGCACCCCGTGTATATCGACCTCTGTACGAGAAGCTTTGAAGAGGATGGTGGGGAGAAGGGTTAATAGCGCTGTATAAGAAAGCCACTTGAATCTGATTACGTTTGTTACACTGTCCACAACCGACACAGAGGCAAGGTTTGTATCTGGAATCAAGTGACAAGGGCAGTACAAAGTCCAGAGGGGTTATCAATAAAGAACATACATTAGGATCGAAGATAGACACCAAAGTGCTGGAGTGACAGTGGGTCAGACAGCATCTCTGGAGAAAAAGGATGGGCGATGAACCTTCTTCAGACTGAAAGGAGAGAGGAGGGGAACTGGAACATATCCAATCATGACCTACATCAGTGAGAGGGTGGGGGCTCAACAGTACGCAGGGGGAAAGGTGTCCGTGGTTAGTTGGCATCACCTGGGAAGGTACTGGTTCTCAAGTGGGGCTTGGAATAGGGAGCAGGGCAGAGTCAGGAAATACCAGAGACAGCTTCCATTCAATCAACACCCACACCTGGCCACTCATCCCTTGCACGTATCTTGCCAGCTTCCAAATAATGGGCACCCTTTAGTTTAGTAGAGAGATACAGCACGGAAACAGGCCATTCGGCCCACCAAGACCGCGCCAACCAACGATGCCCGCACACTTACACTATCCGACACACACTAGGAACAATTTACAATTATACCAAGCCAATCAACCTACATGCCTTTGGAGTGTGGGAGGAAACCGGAGATCCCGGAGAAAACCCACGCAGACAGTAGCCGTAGTCAGGATCAAACCCGGGTCTCTGGCGCTGTGAGGCAGCAACTCTACCGCTGTGCCACCGTGCCACACATCCTCCTCCGTCTACCCGCACCCTTTACAATCCAGTCGCCTATTCTGAGCGCTTTGCCCACGTTCTCTATCACCAGCTGTTTCATCACTCTGCCTCTCAAGGAGCTAATTCCTTGCTGGCACATGGCCCGTGGGTATTGAGTGGCCCTTGATCCATCACAGCTAAGCATATAGTGCCTCAGCTCCACATGCTCTCACACAGATGCTTTCAGTTAAAGGGAGAGGCAAATGTCACCGGCAAACAACAGGGTCCACATCAGATTTTTCCATCTTAACACAACGTCAACAAGTCCCAGTGCTACAAACAATCCACATCTAACTCACGCCCCAATTCCAGGCTGGCCGATGCAACCCATCGCAAGAAAGGTTCACTGGTCAAACATCGAGATACAAGTCATCTTCGTAGCTTTTAGTTCAGGGCATGCGGCCAAACAAAACGGGCATTCAGAGAAGTTCAACCTGTCCAGGGCCATAGCTTTCAACATTCACGTTAACCTGGCTAGGCCAATCTGCATGGCTAAATTGAAACAGGAAAAAAATGAGATCCAGATGTAGTTGCTTTAAAGAGGAGAGCGGAGAGAAGGACAAGAGATAGAAGGCTAAAGCATTTGGGAATGGGAACACAAACACAAGTTGCAAGGAGTTTGTTGGCATCAAAGGTGATTTTGGCTGTATTGATACTGTATGGATGGTTCCCAACACTGACAATGGTTCTACAGTAGGCAGTCCAGATTCAACAAGTCCACACCGCATAGTCCTGCATCTCCAATTCCTCCATTTTCTGTCACAATTGTCAACATGAGCCAACTGGGCTTGGGTGGGTTTGGGGGTGGGGGGAGGGGGAAGATGGGAAGAGCGAAGTGAGGGGGTGGGCTAGGGATGGCACTTGTGTATCTGCCCACCTCACTCGGGGAAGACCAACAGGCTATCTGCAAACAGCGAGCTCTCGGCAGCAGCAGCAGCAGGTGGAATTATTTTCAGAGGCTGATCAACAATGTGCTTTCGGGAAAGCAAAGAAGGTTGCCCTAAGGATGCTGCAGTCTGTCATTGTAAGTCCATCAAAGCAGCGTACAGCGGAAGAAGCTGCTTTTCTTTGACTGGTTCTTGGCGGTGATTTTCACTTGACCACCTCCTGGAGGGCTGTTTTCATTCTAGAAACAGAAATGTATTGTTACAAATGTCTAAAGACAGACTGGTAAACAGCATTCATAAGATTTTAAGACTTTAAAGATACAGCGCGGAAACATGCTCTTCTGCCCACCAGGTCCGCGGCCAACCAGCGATCACACCGTACACTAACACTACCCCACACACCAGCGACCATGTTATAACTTACCAAAGCCAACAGACCAACAAAGCAGGGTGGAAGGGATGGGCAATTGAAGAAAATGAAACAAGGATGTTGCCAGGACTAGAGGGTCTGAGTTCCACGTACAGAATAGGTTGAGTAGGCTGGGTCTCTATTCCTTGGAGCACAGGATGATGAGGGGTGATCTTATAGAGGTGTATAAAATCACGAGAGGAATAGATCGGGTAGATGCACAGAATCTCTTGCCCAGAGTAGGGGAATCAAGGATCAGAGGACATAGGTTTAAAGTGAAGGGGAAAAGATTTAATAGGAATCTGAGGGGTAACTTTTTCACACATCGGGTGGTGGGTGTATGGAACAAGCTGCCAGAGAAGGTAATTGAGGCAGGGACTACCCCAACTTGTAAGAAACACCTAGATACATGGATAGGACAGGTTTGGAGGGATATAGGCCAAACGCAGGCAGATAGAAACATAGAAAATAGGCGCAGGAGTAGGCCATTCGGCCCTTCGAGCCATTCAATATGATCATGGCTGATCATCCAACTCAGTATCCTGTACCTGCCTTCTCTCCATACCCCATGATCCCTTTAGCCACAAGGGCCACATCTAACTCCCTCTTAAATATAGCCAATGAACTGGCCTCAACTACCTTCTGCGGGAGAGAATTCCAGAGATTCACCACTCTCTGTGTGAAAAAGGTTTTCCTCATCTCGGTCCTAAAAGATTTCCCCCTTATCCTTAAACTGTGACCCCTTGTTCTGGACTTCCCCAACATCGGGAACAATCTTCCTGCATCTAGCCTGTCCAACCCCTTAAGAATTTTGTAAGTTTCTATAAGATCCCCCCTCAATCTTCTAAATTCTAGCGAGTACAAGGCGAGTCTATCCAGTCTTTCTTCATATGAAAGTCCTGACATCCCAGGAATCAGTCTGGTGAACCCTTTCTGTACTCCCTCTATGGCAAGATTGTCTTTCCTCAGATTAGGAGACCAAAAGTGTACACAATACGCCAAGTGTGGTCTCACCGAGACCCTGTACAACTGCAGTAGAACCTCCCTGCTCCTATACTCAAATCCTTTTGCTATGAATGCTAACATACCATTCGCTTTCTTCACTGCCTGCTGCACCTGCATGCCTACTTTCAATGACTGGTGTACCATGACACCCAGGTCTCGTTGCATCTCCCCTTTTCCTAATCGGCCACTAGATAGGACTAGAGTAGCTGGAACATGTTGGTCAGTGTGGGCAAATTGGACCAAAGGGCCTGTTTCTACGCTGTTTCACTCTATGACTCTAAACAAATGATTTTGAGAATCACAAATGGTCCATTACAGAGAGTTTCCTGAAAAGTTCTCAAATAGTTTACCAAGCACCGAGCAGTGGCCTCTCCCCCCTCTTAGCAAATCCACAAGCAACCATTTAAACATCAGACAATCCTTTGGTTTGGAAAGACTGGGGATCCAGGAAGCACAACATCTACTTAGTACAAGCTGGATTACTGCAGCGTTTAAGTTTAATTAAAGGATTTCTGATGAAGCACAATTTCAACAAAGCTTTGCCCACATTGTTTTCTCTAGCATGCACAGGTTATTTGTAAATGGCAGTCTTTAGCATTGCCAGCCTAATTTAAACCAGAGTTGAATAACTTTGAAGGGCAGCATGGTGGTGCAGCGGTAGAGTTGCTGCCTTACAGCGCCAGAGACCCGGGTTGGATCCTGACTTCAGGTGCTGTTTGCACAGAGTTTGTATGTTCTCCCTGTGAGTTTTCCCTGGGTGCTCCGGTTTCCTCCCACACTCCGTACTCCCACAAGACGTACATGGTTGCAGGTGAATTGGCTTCAGTCAAAATTGGAAAACTGCCCCTAGTGTGTAGGATAGTGTTAGTGTATGGGGAGATCACTGGACGGCGCGGACTCGGTGGGCCAATGGGCCTAGTTCCGCGCTGCATCTGTATCTCTAAAGTCTAAGCTAGGAAACAGAAACAGAAACTGATCTTTCAAAACAGAACAGACCAGTGAGCCAAGTCACCATCCACTTGCCAGCTATGTCACAGGCAGTCACTGTGCAGTGTTTGCAATTTGATGGAATAGGATAGCAACATATAGAGCAGGTTCCCGCTTCCTACACTGGCTTGACCTTCATGGTATGAAGGGATTTTAAGTGGTAGATGGAAGATTTACAAGGATGTTGCCAGGACTTGATGCCCTGAGCTATGGGGATAGGATGGGCAGGCTGGAGTACCAAGGGATGAAGGGTGATCTTACAGAGGTGTATAAGATCATGAGAGGTATGGATAGGGTGGATGAACAATCTTTTACCCAGTCAAGAATCAGAGATGAGAGGGGAAAAATGTATTAGGAACCCGAGGGGCAACGTTTTCCACGCAGAGGGTGGTGGCTTTTAGAATGCGCAGCCAGAGGAGGTCGTTGAGGCAGGAACATTTAAAAGACATTTGGATAGGAACAGGGATGGGAAAGATTTAGAGGGACGTGGACCAAATGCGGACAAGTAAGACTATTGCAGATGGGGCCTCTTGGTCGGCACCGGCAAGTTGGGCCGAATGGCCTATTTCCATAAAGAGTCATAGTAATTCAGTGTGGAAACAGGCCCTTCGACCCAACTTGCCCATACCGGCCAACTTGCCCATGTCCCAGCTACACTAGTCCCACCTGCCCGCATTTGGTCCATATCCCTCAAAACCTGTCCTATCCATGTGCCTGTCTAACTGTTTCTTAAATGTTGGGATAGTATGACTGTATGACTCGGACTCTTGAAGATATCAACATTGAGAACACTTCTCTATTAAGAGCTTGGCATGATACCAACTCATGAGTAAGATTTACCAGCCTGACACCCTGCTGTGCTGGCTCACTGATTAGTATGAAGGCACATTCCTCGCAGCTCACTACATGTGAGTGAGACTATTGAAGACGGTTACATGGCATTAGCTGTGCGTGGCTACCCTGCCCATTGCACACAAAAAATAATGCAAAGGGTTCATTCAAGCTTCACCCATACTAGACCTGAGCTTTTCTGGTAAAGACACAATAACAGTAAAAAGGTAGAAGCCTGTTCTATACAATGCAGAATGCCACGGCTGTGTGCCTTGGTGCCACACAGCACTGGAGTCAGGCGGCCACAGAGACTCATGCCGCAGTGTTACAGCAGAGAAAGATCCCAGGAATGAGTGGGTTAACGTACGATGAGCGTTTGACTGCATCGGGCCTGTACTTGCTGAGTTTGGACGAGTGAGGGACAGTGGGACCACATTGAAGCGTACAGAATACTGAAAGGCTTGGACAGGGTGGATGTGGAGAGGATGTTTCCACTAGTGGGGGAGTCCGGAACTAGAGGTCATAGCCTCAGAATTAAAGGGCGTTCCTTTAGGAAGGAGACAAGGAGGAATTATTTAGTCAGAGGGCGGTGAATCTATGGAATTCATCGTAGACCATGGGCCGAGGTGCTTTCTCGTTCACATATCTACCTGTATTTATAACATATTGTGTAAAAATATTATAGACATCATACCTGAAACTCGTCAAGAACAAAACCTGAACATATTTTTAAAATATGAGAAAAACCTCCAAATTCCCGAGTAGCAACTGTCCAATTAAAGCACGTTTGACATTGAGTCGGATGCCAATTGACCAATCCCGCGCTTTGTTTCATGCTAGCTAGGCAGCAATCACACTGGGATCATGGCTGCCTCCTTGTTACAGCACAACAACAGCAAGGTATCGAAGGAAGAAAGGGAATGCAACCACTTGCTGATTATTTTGTTTTACAACTGATTTATCTTTGTAAAGTTATGATGTTGTGAACTGTGAAATAAAGATGCAATATAAAAATGTAGCGCTAGGGTTAGGATTAGGGTCAGGGTTAGGGTTCGGCATTCTCCTCTCAGTGGAAGAGGGTTATGGTTAGGGCAGGGGTCGTCAACCTACAGCCCACGGGCCAGATCCTGCCCTTAACCCGAAAACATCCAGCCCGCAGGCGTATTTTTTTTTCTTCTGAGGACTTCCGTGATGGAGCCGGCGCTATGGGGGTGCTGAAGGCGGGGCCCGGGCAGTGTGCAGGGTAGTGCTGCTCCCCACCATGTTGACATTCGGTGTAATCGTGGTGTCGGGTGGGCTGCTGCTGATGATCCAGAAAGGCATGCTGGCGGAGGTGGACGCGCTGAACGGCCACACTTATGGAGCCCGCAGCCGGTCCCAATGTGGTTCCAGCTCCAGCCGTGGGCAGCTCTGGAAGGGGGCGAGTTAGGGTTAGGGTTAGGCATTTTCCTCTCAGTGGAAGATGCCTTAACCTTCCCCCAGCCTGGCACTGCCCCAGTCCCACTATGGCCGTGAACCCCACTCTGCACACTGGCAGTCAGTGGGGTTCAGTAAACGGGGGAACGCACAGGATCTGCCCTCACCCATTAATTAGGCGGGTTCAGGAGCCGGTGAAACCCAGAATCTCTGCGGCAGTCCCGTATTCAATGTTCCCATATACAGCTATATATTGTGTTTAAGAAGGAACTGCAGATGCTGGAAAATCGGTCCACAAAAAAGCTGGAGAAACTCAGCGGGTGCAGCAGCATCTATGGAGCGAAGGAAATAGGCAACGTTTCGGGCCCGAAACGTTGCCTATTTCCTTCGCTCCATAGATGCTGCTGCACCCGCTGAGTTTCTCCAGCTTTTTTGTGTACCTACAGCTATATAATATTGAGCACGAGGGCTCTGTTACTTTTTCTAATTAGCTTAATTAATTAGTGTGCAACTTTTTACACTGTCGAGTTATGAATTACTTATCAGTGATGTTTCATCTAAATCTGTGCCAAATTTCAAGTAGATACCAGACATGGGTCACGAAAGTTAAAATCTAGAGCCCTTTTGGCACCTCGGCCCACAGCCTGTCGCCACAGAAGGCTGTGGAGGCCGTCAAAGGATATTTTTACGGCAGAGATAGATAGATCCTTGATTAGTATGGGTGTCAGGGTTATGGGGAGAAGGCAGGAGAATGGGGTTAGGACGGAGAGTTAGATCAGCCTTGATTGAATGGCGGAGTAGACTTGATGGGCCGAATGGCCTTATTCTGCTCCTAGCACTTATGACCTTGTGAGCAGAGTCAGGAAGAGTGGGTAAAGCACACAAGGAGGGTGCCGTTAAGCGGCAGTGAAGTCACAGCCTCTCCCAGTCCAGCAGTCCCAGTGGGAAGAAACACCTCTCAGCATTTTTAAACAGGTCCAAGCACCACATTTCGACAAGAGCATCTTACAGCCCCAGAAACATTTACGTACCATTTTCCTGTTTAGCTTTGTCATGATATCTCGTGCAAGTGTGATAAATGCCTGCAACAAAAGAAATAAGCGACTGTCATATGTAGCTGTGGTTACAGAAATGGAGTCAATAGACAATAGACAATTGGTGCAGGAGTAGACCATTTGGCCTTTCGAGCCAGTACCGCCATTCAATGTGATCATGGCTGATCATCCCTAATCAGTACCCCGTTCCTGCCTTCTCCCCATATCCCCTGACTCCGCTATTTTTAAGAGCCCTATCTAGCTCTCTCTTGAAAGCATCCAGAGAACCTGCCTCCACCGCCCTCAGAGAATCTTCCACTGAGAGGAAAATGCCTACCCCTAACCCTAACTCGCTCCCAGAGCTGCGCACGGCTGGAGCTGGAACCACATTGGGACCGGCTGCGGGCTCCGTAAGTGTGGCTGTTCAGCGTGTCCACCTCGGCCAGCATGCCCTTCTAGATCATCAGCGGCAGCTCACCCGATGCCACGATTACACCGATGCCACGATTACACCAGAGAATTCCACAGACTCACCACTCTCTGTGAGAAAAAGTGTTTCCTCGTCTCCGTTCTAAATGGCTTACTCCTTATTCTTAAACTGTGGCCCCTGGTTCTGGACTCCCCCAACATCGGGAACATGTTTCCTGCCTCTAGCGTGTCCAAGCCCTTAACAATCTTATATGTTTCAATGAGATACCCTCTCATCCTTCTAAACTCCAGAGTGTACAGAGTCACGGTTAAAAGCTGCACATTTAGCATCAAACCCCCTCCAAAAAATATACAGCTTCCTGACTGATCAAAGATTGCTATGCCACCTCTGCACTTGCTACACACAAGCACACAATCATGTACAGGTTTAACCGGTGGTCAGCTTCATGTGTGTACTATTCCCCCCAACAGCAGCGCTTCCTGAAATGGCGTGACAAGAACACTCGACTCTAACATGCCAGTCATTTAGAGAAATCACTTTTAGATGCAAGCAAGAAGCTGAAAACACTGAACGCTTTCACCTTTCAGAATCCCAACCATTTTTACTCAAAGATTCCAAACGTTTGGCATTTCTGAAGAAAAAAAAGATGAGAATAATCTTGATTTTTTTAAATGAAAACAAAAAAATCAAGTCACACAGCACTAGTATGCAGAAAAAGTGTACATGCTCATGTGATAGGAAGAGAATTAGGCCATCGGTCCATCAAGTCTACTCCCCCCCATTCAATCATGGCTGATCTATCTTTCCCTCTCAACTCCATTCTCCTGCCTTCTTCCCATAGCCACGGACACCCGTACTAATCAAGAGCTAATATTGAAGGTTGATGGACATTGTTGCTGCCTGCCTGACCCACTGAGTTACTCCAGCTCTTTGTGTATATCTTTAGTTTAAACCAGCAAACATTAAACCTGCACTTCCTTCCTACACATATTTCATAGGATTCGACACCAACACCATCGTGAAGTTTGCAGACGACACAACAGTGATTGGGCTGATCACCAACGGTGCTGAAACAAAATACAGAGCAGAGGTACAAAACCTGGCGGACTGGTGCGCACGCAACAACTTGTCACTAAACACCTCCAAGACCAAGGAGCTGATTATTGACTTCAGGAGGTCCCATAATGGAGAATACGCCCCAATCTCCATCTACGGGGACAGTGTGGAGAGAGTGTCCAGCTTTAAGTTTCTGGGCACTCACATTTCAGAGGACCTCACATGGTCCACCAACATCGCTGCGCTGGTCAAGAAGGCACAGCAACGACTGTTCTTCCTGAGGGCATTAGAAAAGACTGGTCTGCCCCAACAGCTGCTGACAACCTTCTACCGCTGCACCACAGAGAGCATATTAACGTATGGCATCTCTGTGTGGTATCTCAGCTGCACGGAGGCGGAGAGGAGAGCTCTTCAGCGCGTCGTCCACAGAGCGCAGAAGTTTATTGGGACACAGCTACAACCCATCTACCACACATGGTGCCTCAGGAAGGCCGTCAGCATCCATAAATACTCCTCACACCCTTGTAACGGACTGTTCGAACTACTTCCCTCCGGCAGACGTTACAAGGCCTTCTACGCCCAAACCTCCAGGCTCAGGAACAGCTTCATTCCCAGAGCTATAGCGGCTCTGAACCGGCCCTGCTGAGTGCCCCCCATCCTCCCTCGGATGGTCACATCGCACAGTTTATTCTTTTTTTTTTTTACATCGGATGGAAGCTGCATACCAAATCTCGTTGCACTGATGTGCAATGACAATAAAATATATTATTATTATTATTTGTCAACTTTTCCCCAGTTATTCTTATGCAAGGCCATTGACCTGAATCACTAGGTGTTGTAGAAACATAGAAAATAGATACAGGAGGAGGCCATTCGGCCCTTCGAGCCAGCACCGACATTCATTGTGATCATGGCTGATCATCCCCTATCAATAACCCGTGCCTGCCTTCTCCCCATATCCCTTGACTCCACTAGCCCCTAGAGCTCTATCAAACTCTCTCTTAAATCCATCCACTGCCCCCTGTGGAAGGGAATTCCATAAATTCACAGCTCTCTGGGTGAAAATGTTTTTTCTCACCTCAGTCTTAAATGACCTCCCCTTTATTCTAAGACTGTGGCCCCTGGTTCTGGACTCGCCCAACATTGAGAACATTTTTCCTGCATCTAGCTTGACCAGTCCTTTTATAATTTTGATATGTTTCTATAGGATCACCCCTCATCCTTCTAATTCCTGTCTTTTCAAATGTGTGCTGATCTGCAAAGTACAGCCATCATTTTGTTTCCATTTCACATTTTCAACTTCCACCGTATTTTGCTTGTGTGTCATTTTGGTTTCAGAGGTCACTAGACACAGCTATATTTCGAACGAAAGGTTGCAAACGTTACTTGTACAGAACCCAGAGCTGAAGTGTGATTCCATCATCTTTCATTATGAAGGTAGACAAAAATGCTGGAGGAACTCAGCGGGTGAGGCAGCATCTATGGAGCGAAGGAAATAGGCAACGTTTCGGGCCGAAACCCTGCAAGGGTTTCGGCCCGAAACGTTGCCTATTTCCTTTGCTCCATAGATGCTGCCTCACCCTCTGAGTTCCTCCAGCATTTTTGTCTACCTTCGATTTTCCAGCATCTGCAGCTCCTTCTTAAACAATCTTTCATTATGAATACTGCTTACTCTGTTCCACATTAGATTTCCTACCTGACAGTTATAGAAACTAAACTTGCAGACATAGACATTTAAATTGTAGCAGAAAAATATTTTTTAATGTTCTTTAGTGTATTTAGTGCTGCATATAATTTATGTTGGGTGGCACAGTGACACAGCTGCCTCATAGCACCGGAGAACCTAGCTCAACACCAACCTCAGGTGCTGTCGCAAGTTCACAAGTTATAGGAGTAGAATTAGGCCATTCGGCCCATCGAGTCTACTCCGCCATTCAATCACGGCCGATTTCTGCCTCCTCATCCCATTTTCCTGCCTTCTCCCCATAACGACACCCGTCCTAATCAAGAATTTGTCTATCTCTGCCTTAAAAATATCCACTGACTTGACCTCCACATTCCTCTGTGGCAATGAGTTCCACAGATGAACTGTTCTCTGACTAAAGAGGTTCCTCCTCACCTCCTTTCTAAAAGAGCGCCCTTTAATTCTGATGTTATGACCAGTGATCCTAGACTCTCCCACCAGCGGAAACATCCTCTCCACATCCACTCTATCTATGCCTTTCGTTATTCTGTAAGTTTAAATGAGGTCCCCCCTCAACCTTCTAAACTCCAGCGAGTACAGGCCCAGTGTTGTCAAACGCTCATCAGATGCTAACCCACTCATTCCTGGAATCATTCTTTTAAACCTCCTCTGGACCCTCTCCACAGCCAGCACATCCTTCCTCAGATATGGTGCCCAAATTTATCTCTAATTGTCCCTAATGTGTAGGATGTGGGATAATGTAGAATTAGTGTGAACGGGTGATCGATAGTCAATGTGGACTCAGTGGGCCGCGGGGCCTGTTTCCATGCTGTATCTTTCGATCAATCAATAATGTCACCATTACACCCAAATAACCTGCATCAGTGTTACCATATATAGAAATGTTCATCTCATCGGCTATTTAATTTAATTGGAGTTGATGCATGCATGGTACAAATTGAAACAAGCTTCGAGACAGAAAAGACGATGAGAAAACCAAATGAGCTGGGAACAGGGTCGACAAAGCAAAGGGTTTATGCAGAGCGGAGCTAGGGAAAATAAACAAGAGAAGGCAGCTGACCAAGGAACTAAAATCATCTTTGAGAAATTAATTTACAGTGGTGGATGTTTAGTTTAGTTTAGAGATACAGAGGTACAGAGATACAGAACAGGCCCTTCGGCCCACCGAGTCTGCACCGACCAGCGATCCCTGAGCATTAACACTATCCTACACACAGTGATAATTTCATTTATACCAAGCCAATTAATCTACAAACCTGTACGTCTTTGGAGTGTGGGAGTAAACCGAAGATCTCGGAGAAAACCCACACAGGTCATGGGGAGAACGTACAAACTCTGTACAGACAGCGCCCGTAGTCAGGATTGAACCCGGGTCTCTGGTGCCGTAAGACAGCAGCTCTACCGCTGCACCACCGTGCCCCCTCGTTGTTGGCAAGACTAGCCATTAATCTGATTGCTGGGCTATTTCAAGCGCAGTTAGCAGTCAAGCGTATTGCTGTGGGTCTTGAGTCACAAGGACAAAACCAGATTCAGGAAGGATATCTGTCCTCAAATACATGAATGAAGCAGCAACTGCTAGCTACAGTCAAAAGCAAACTGCTTGAGGAACTCAGCTAGTCACAGATAGCTACATGCATGTTATCCCCAATAAAGATATTTGTGTGTCACGGTCCCAATGCTGTATCATAATCACGATGCCACCATTGTCCCATGTCGTATATACAGAACTAGAGTTTAAAGAAATGGAATCATAATATCACACATAGGCTAGATTGGGCCAGATTTCACCCGAAAGAAATTGTTGAAATAATCGACAAGTTTTCACGGCAACACAAATTTCCGCAGTCATTGCAGTCCCAGACTCCACAAGTGAATATGAATTGTTCAGCTGCCTCAGGCAACCAGTTCAGTAAATTAACCATTACATCCATCTGCTGTTTACTTCTCTGCCCCATATTTCAAAGAAGTTCACCCCCTACTCAATAAATTGGGCCACTTCAATTATACCTCATCTTGCACCTCTTCTTTCATCATTCACTCTCTCCTACCTTGTCGCAGACACGATCAAGTCAAGTCAAGTCACTTTTATTTCTATAGCACATTTAAAAAACAACTCTCATTGGCCAAAGTGCTTTACATTGGTGCAGGTACTAACGTTATACAACATTCGTTCATAGATTACATAAATACATACATATAGTCCTCCCTCAGAGGACGTCAAGAAAGGCTTGAGAGTAAAGATGAGTTTTAAGTCTTGACTTAAAGGAGTCGATGGAGGGGGCAGTTCTGATGGGAAGGGGGATGCTGTTCCATAGTCTAGGAACTGCAACTGCAAAGGCGCGGTCGCCCCTGAGCTTATGCCTAGACCGCGGGATGTTCAGTAACCCTAAGTCGGCCGATCTGCGGGACCTGGAGGTGGTGTGGTGGGTAAGCAGACTTTTGATGCAGGGTGGGGGCAAGCCCGTTAAGGGCTTTGTAAACATAAAGAAGGATCTTGAAATTTATTCGGAACCGCACAGGGAGCCAGTGGAGAGAGGCCAGGATCGGGGTGATGTGGTCCCTTTTTCGGGTGCCCGTCGGGAGTCTCGCTGTGGCGTTTTGGACTAGTTGCAGGCGGGACAGGGAAGATTGGCTGATGTCAGTGTAAAGGGAGTTGCAGTAATCGAGGCGGGAGGAAATAAATGTGTGGATGATCTTTTCAAGGTCATCAAACTGGAGGAATTGGTTTATTTTAGCTATCGTCCGAAGCTGGATGAAGCTAGCTTTTACCACGGCATTGACTTGTTTGTCAAATTTCAATGCTGAGTCAAATATCACGCCAAGGTTTTTGACGTGAGGTTTGAGTAATGGGGTAAGGCTTCCAAGGCTGCCTGCTATCAATTTGATTGAGTCCGAGGGGCCGCGAAGGATGACCTCAGACTTACTCTTGTTTAGTTGGAGGAAGTTCTGGACCATCCAACACTTCATATCCTCGAGGCAGTGGATAAGGTCAAGTAGATTTGATCGGTTATGATGTCCTTTCCCTTCCTCCCCTTTCTGCAAACTTCACTGTCTCTAATGTTATTTGATCAAAGATCAGCATGGACTGCTCATTGTTTCGTCGCCTGCAGATGCTGCCGGCCCAGACAAATATTTGTTCTAATTTCAGAATTTTTGTAACAAATTCATTTTCAATATAAATTCGAACATAAAACAGTGCAACACTGGAACAGGCCCTTCTGCCCATGATGCCTGTGCCAAACGGGATGCTAAATTAAACATCGCCTTTAATCTTGCCCCCCTGATATTAAAGCTTGGCTATCTAATAATTGAAGATAGACACAAAAAACTCAGCGGGTCAGGCAGAATCTCTGGAGCAAAGGAATGGGTGACGTTTCGGGTCACCCATTCCTTTTCTCCAGAGATGCTATCTGTCCCAATGAGTTCTCCAGCTTTTTGTGTCTATCTTCGGTTTAGACCAAAATGTGCAGTTCCTTCCTCCACCCCTAGTACTTGACATTGCTATCCTGGGGAGATGGTACCCACTCAGTGGTTGGTAAGTTCAGGCTACACAATAAACACATACATTTATTTGTACATTAAATCAGTTTGCACAAATTTCTCCTGGTTTCTTACCTCTTCAACGTTTATGCTGGATTTTGCACTGGTTTCCAGGAACTTAATCCCGTAATCTATCGCTAACTAGTGGGAAAAGTAACAATAAGCATTAGCCAAAAGATAAATACACCTGAACAATTAGTCTTAAAAAAAAGGAACCATTTTTGTTGCCTTACCTTCTCCCCTCGCTCTTTTGACACTTGTCTTTTCTCATTCATGTCACACTTGTTTCCCAGGATCATCCTTTCCACATCCGATGATGCATGCTGGAAAATACAGATTACTTATTCAGTCCCAACAAATAATAATTTAACTGCATTCATTTCAGACCTTTTGGGATTCAAAAGATCTGAAGAAGGGCTTCGGCCCGAAACGTTGCCTATTTCCTTCGCTCCATAGATGCTGCTGCACCCGCTGAGTTTCTCCAGCATTTTTGTGCACCTTTTGGGATTCATACCTGGATAAGAATATATTTTAGCAACCTCAATGTTCAGCTTTCCAACTCGGAATACAATGACTTGAAAGCATTGCTATGTGTGTGTGTGTGTGTGTGTGTGTGTGTGTGTGTGTGTGTGTGTGTGTGTGTGTGTGTGTGTGTGTGTGTGTGTGTGTGTGTGTGTGTGTGTGTGTGTGTGTGTGTGTGTGTGTGTGTGTGTGTGTGTGTGTGTGTGTGTGTGTGTGTGTGTGTGTGTGTGTGTGTGTGTGTGTGTGTGTGTGTGTGTGTGCGTGTCAATTGTGCACTCCACAATTTGAGATTTGTAATAGAAAAAAAAATCACATGTGGTTAAAAATGCACATTGTCAGATTTTAATAAAGGCCATTTTTATACATTTTGGTTTCACCATGTAGAAATTACAGCAATGTCGCAGCACTCTGATACAAACCGTAGTAATGACCGCAGAAGGCAATTTTCAATGAAACAGCAAGAACATGTGAAATGCGGTCGGTGACACCTCGGACTTCTTGAGACCGATCAGTCTGAAGAAGGGTCTCAACCCAAAACATCACCCATTCCTTCTCTCCATGCTGCCTGTCCAACTGAGTTACTCAAGCATTTTGTATCTATCTTCGGTTTAAACCAGCATCTGCAGTTCCTTCCGACATAGAAAACAACAGCACAGGAACAGGCCTTTTGGCCCACGGTATCTGTGTCGAATACGATGCCAAGATAAACTAATTCCTGCACTTAAACTAATCTCATCTGTCTGCACATGATCCATATCATCGCATTCCCTGCATTTCCATGTGCTTAACTAAAAGTCCTATAAATGTCCCATCTGCCTCTAACCCTGGCAACATGTCCCAGACACCCACCACTCACTGTGTAATAAACTTGCCAAGTGTATCTCCTTTGAACCTTACCCCTCTCACCATAAAGCTAGGCCCTCTAGTCTTTGACATCTCCACCCTGAGGAAACTGTCTTGACTTGCTACTGTATCTATGCCTCTCATGATTTTATAAGCTGCTATCAAGTATAGGGTGGAGCAACGGTAGAGTTGCGGCTATACATACAGCGCCAGAGACACGGGTTCGATCCTGACTACTGTACGGAGTTTGTACATTCTCCTTGTAGGTTATCTCCAGGAGCACCGATTTCTACCCGCACTCCAAAGATGCGCAGTTTTGGGGGCTAATTGGCTTGGTAAAATTGTAAATTGTCCCTAGTGTGTGTGGGAAAGTGTTAATATTTGGGGATCGCTGGTCGGCGCGGACACGGTGGGCCGACGGGCCTGTTTCCGCACTGTATCTCTAAACTAAACTAAGTCTCGCTTCCACCTCCGGGGGTCCCAAGAAAACAATCAATTTTCTATTTCCCTCACTCTTGCTTCCCTCTCGTCTGTTAGTGGTAAATGTGGCAGAATTTAATGCATTTGCAACGTAATTTCATGAAACTTTCCACGTTAAATCAATTAACTTCCCAATAGTAAAATCAATGATGTAAATTCATAATCAACACTCTAATCCATATTGTTATTTAAATTGGAATCTCCCCTCCAACTCTGGGCAAGAACAGCGAGCAAATAAAAAGCTTTTTCATGAATGTGTCCCTTTGTTTAGTGTTGGTAATAGAAATGTTAGCCAATGTATAGTATAAATACTTCTTTGTGATCCACTGAACTCTGATATTCACAATGTGAACAGGAAAACAACAGTAAAAACCACTTTGTGCAGATTGCAATGAGTGACCCCAGAATGAATGTCTCTGCTCAGTTTAAAACACTGAAGACTGAATTTACTTTCTCTAAAAATAAAATTATATCCGAGCATTCAACTACTAACTGGTGACAGACACAAAATGCTGGAGTAACTCAGCAGGACAGGCAGCATCTCTGGAGAGAAGGAATGGATGATGTTTTGGGTCGAGACCCTTCTTTAGACTGACGCCAGGGGAGAGGGATACATAGATAAGGAACTGTAAGATGCGAAACCAGGACAGGGAATGGAGATCAAGGAAAATGTAGAATAGATCATTGTTAGCTGGGAGAAGGTAACAACAAAGCAACCAGAGATAAAATGTAGTCAGAGACAGTAAGACTGGTCAGAGAACAGAAAGAGGGAGGGATGGAGAGAGAGGGAAAGCAAGGGTTACTTGAAGTTAGAGAAGTCAATCTTCATACCGTTGGGGTGCAAGCTATCCAAGCGAAATATGAGGTGCTGTTCCTCCAATTTGCACTGGGCCTCACTCTGACAATGATGGAGGCCATGGACAGAAAGGTCAGTGTGGGAGGGGGAGTTAAAGTGTTTATCAACCGGGAGATCAGGTAGGTTTAGGTGGACTGAGCGGAGGTGCTCAGCGAAACGATCGCCGAGCCTGCGCTTGGTTTCGGGACAACTAACTGGTTCATTACCCTCAGCCTGGGTAACATCTTTGCATCATCTCCCCCATCCTGGTGACACAACAGCATACAGTTTGTTTGGCTATTAGTAGCTCCTAGCAAGCCTCTCAATATTTGAAAATGGACACAAAATGCTGGAGTAACTCCGCGGGACAGACAGCATCTCTGGATAGAAGGAATGGGTGACGTTTTGGGTGGAGTCCCTTCCTCAATATTTGGTTGTCTTTACTCCCATTTTGTTTAGTTTACGGATACAGCGTGGAAATACCACCAGGGGGCGCCGCACGATTGGCAGCCCCGCCAACAGTTTTTTCGTCTATTTAAATTTTTTTTAGTGTGTTAAAAGTTTGTGTAAATATTCTCCTGTTTGTTTTATGTGGGGGGAGGGGGTGGGGGAGGGGGAAACTTTTTTTCAGTTTCTTACCTTGCCGGAGATGTGATTATTTTCCGGATCGCATCTCCGGTCGCTCTGCGGCCTAACATCGATGGAGCTGGAGGCCTCCTCGGACTGACTTGAGCCCCACCACGGGGCGTGGACTTAACATCGGAGCCGATCCTTTGCCTGGGATCACCTGCGGATTTCACCATCGGGAGCTCACAGTCTCGGGAGACCGTGGATGTCGTGAGCTCCAACGATACAGAGGTTCGACCAGCCCTGACCCGAGGTCAGATCGCTCGGAGCGGGGGAGCTAACATCCCCCCCCCCCCGATGCAGAAGCTGATCACCCCGATGCGGAGGGCCCGACCGCCGGCCACAGGAGTCAAGATCGTCCCGTTTACGGAGGGCTCGAGTCCCCCGACCGCGGGAGAACAATGAAGGGAAGAGATTTGAACTTTTTTTCGCCTTCCATCACAGTGAGGAATGTGGAGGAGTCACTGTGGTGGATGTTTATGTTAAAATGTATTTTGTGTGTTCCGTTGCTTTTTATTTGGCAAATGAAATTCCTCGTATGTTGCAAAACATACTTGGCTAATAAAATATTATTATGATTGATTGCGATTGTGAAACAGGCCCTTTGGCCCACCGGGTCCGTGCTGACCAGCGATCCCCGTACACCAGCACTATCCTACACACTATGGCCAATTTAAAATGGTGTCAAGTGGATCTGACCCACTGAGTTCTTCCAGCATTGTTTTTGTGTGTGGAGTGAATAGAGAGAAACTCTTCCCATTGGCAGGAAGAAAAGCATAAGCCATTGAAGGTGAATGGTAAATGTAACAGTAAAAATAATGTGGTATTTAAAAAATGCATTTTTTTGGTCTGTGATGCATTGTAGTATTAGAGGCAGAATCAAATGCAGCATTAAAAAGGGAACAGGATATGCATGTGAAAGGAAAGAATTTGCAGAGCTGTTGAGAGAAAGGTGGGGGAGTGGGACTGAACCAGACACACTCTCTCTCACAAGCTCTCACATTCACTATTCTATAGACAAGAACACAGGATGGATTTGAGAGGAACAAAGTGGTCACTCTCGTGATATATCCTGTGCACCCACACATGATTTTGCTGGTGCATGCAAGATTTGAGTCTGCAAAGGAAGTTATTGAGAGTCTAAGTTTTGAAAGCGCTACAAATACAAAACAAAAAAAGATACAAAGTGCTAGAGTAACTCAGCGGGTCAGACCAAAGATCCTATAGCGGAGCAAGATAGATCAATCCTGCTAAATGCAATGGGCTGACGTGTAGTACGCAACGGAGCGGAACGTGGGCCTTTTTTTCATCCATTTCCGTAACCCGACCCGACCCGCAGTGTAATCAACGTTGCGGGGGAACAGTTTGTGTTAATAAATTTAAATTCTGAAAATGAGGAGAAGATTTTTACCAAATAACTTTTATTTTTACGAGGATGTTTCCGTAACCGGCTTCCGTCTCCGCACTAGTATCTTTGCTCCGCTATGATGGGATCTTTGGTGCGGAGACAGAAGCCGGTTACGGAAATGGGGCCGAAAATTACCCATGAATCTGCCCATGACCGTACTACGTCTTTTTCGTCGAGTGATCCATCTTGCTCGCTATAGGATCTTTGGGCCAGACAGCGTCAGTCTAAAGAAGGGTCCTGACCCAAAACATCATTACCCATGTTCTCTAGGAATGCTGCCTGACCTGCTGGGTTTGTGTCCTTGTTTTGTAAACCAGCATCTGCAGTTCCTTGTTTCTCCCCTCCCATCCCCACTCCATTTACATTCCTTCTTCTTGCTTCACAATCGTTATCTCTTCAATCCTTTTGCCTCGTACGTTGTCATTTCATCTCTGGCCTTTGTCCAACCATTTGTCTAACAAAAAGTCCCCTCACCTGCATCCATCCAGGCTTTGTCCTGCCCCCCCCCCCCCTCCTAAAATCATTCTGAAGAAGGGTCCCTGCGTAAAACGTCACCTCCATGTTCTCTAGGGATGCTGCCTGACCCGTGGGTTTGTCTCTTATTTTTGTAACAGCATCTGCAGTTCCTTGTTTCTACAAATAATTTGCCATCAATTTGCCTAACCCTATATTTATGAAATGCTAATAGCGCTTTCTCACGGGGCGACTTGACGCAAGATGTAACCAGAGTGAAGTGGTCGTGGTCTAGCACGATATCACACGATATAACGGGGGTAGATAAAGAGTTCCCACGGGTACTCGGCATTTCTGTTATTTGTGCGAGTGACTTGTCCGTCTCCCGAGCTTTCCCGTTAAATCTTGAATGAACATTGTGAATCCCCATTCATAAAAGAGAAGGTAATTGCACGGGAGGGTTAATAATTGACAATCTGCTGCTGCCTGCCCGCTGAGTTGAAAAGTTCCCACGGTAGACTCACGATATACAGTGTATCGTGAGTCTTGCGTGGGAACTTTTTAACTCAGCGGGCAGGCAGCAGCAGATTGTCGCTCTCTTCAGTTTCACCCCACCTACACCCCTCTGCTTCCCGGCCATGTGTGTGACCCCTTCCCTCCCCTCTCCAGCTCCCCGCCCATTGCAACGGCGCGGGGGCTTTGCACTGTCTTCACGTCGGCGATGCCAGCAGGTCAGGACCAACGGGACACCGACCCCCAGGCCCACTGCAAGCACTGAGATCCCAGAGACCCACAGCCAGCAGCAGCCCAGCCCCGTTCCAACTCCAGAGGAACACGCTCCCCGTAGGGACAGAAGCTGATGGTGTGCAAGGTACGTCTTGTTCTTGGGGTTGCGGATGAGGGGGTGCAGCTCGGGCTGTGACGTCTCCGGCCACCCCCCTGTACAGGAGCTGAGACTGGGAACTGTGGGGTTGTTTGCAGTTGCAGAGGGAGGGGGCAAGGGCGGTACAGTTCACAGTCTCAGCTCCAGTCCAGGGGGGTGGCCGGAGTCGTTAGGACCAACGGGACACCGACTGCAAGCACGGAGATCCCTTGTCGCTTGCCATTTGTCGCCGTAGCAGCCCATCGGGGAGCGGATTCCTCTGGAGTTGGAGGGACAGGGAGACACAGCGGCTTTTGAGAATGGTGGGCAATCACTTCCAAAGTTCTGCCCACACAGTCAGTACACCTCTCCTACACTTGTCTCCCGCACTAAGATCATCTCGCAGAGAATGATCCCAGCCTAACAGCATGTTCATTCCAGATTACTCACCTTCTGTCCCCTCTGTCCAGCTTCCGGGTTCACCGTTCGCAGGAGTTCCCACGGTAAACGCAAGAGTTATTACGGATATCGCACTGGCCACTACGTGCATATAATGTTGCAATCTTCAACCACAAGTGTACAAGTCACTCTTGGAGAAATTCAAACTTGCTTGAATTTTCTCCCGAGTCACCAAGTTACACGAGTACCTGCCGTTAGCGCCACGGTGGTCCACGAATGCCATACGGTTATCACACGGGGTTCCCACAATGTTCAACTCTGGTTAACTCTTGCGTCAAGTCGCCCCGTGAGAAAGCGCTTTAAAGATAGATTCGGGTGCTTTCTACAAGTTACCTGGCACACTGGAAATCTATAGGCAGCTGACACCCCAGCAGTATGAATATTGACTTGTCTAACTTTAAGTAACCCTTGCTCTCCCTCTCTCCACCCCCCCCCTCCTTCCCAGTTCTCCGATCAGCCAGCTGTGTCCCTGATTAAATTTTATCTCTGTATGCTTCATTGTCAGCTTCTCCAATGATCTATTCCACAGTTTCCTTGAGCTACATCTCCTTTGATGTTCAAGAGGGAACTGCAGATGCTGAAAAATCGAAGGTAGACAAAATTGCTGGAGTAACTCAGCGGGTGCGGCAGCATCTATGGAGCGAAGGAAATAGGCAACGTTTCGGGACGAAACGTTGCCTATTTCCTTCGCTCCATAGATGCTGCCGCACCCGCTGAGTTTCTCCAGCAATTTTGTCTATCTCCTTTGATCTCGTTTTCACACCTTACACTTCCTTATCTCCGTGTCTCCCACTCCCCTGACTCTCAGTCTGAAGAAGGGCCTCGACCCAAAACGTCACCCGTTCCTTCCCTCCGGAGATGCTGCCCATCCCGCGGTTACTCCAGCATTTCGTGTCTATCCATTGGAAATCTATATTGGTTAAAAAAAAGTGTCCAAGCGACGATGACAAAATCCCAACTCCGTGACAAGTGTTTACTTTATTCTGCAGTCAGCATCTTTGTCATAGGCCTGCCTCAAATAAATTGCCCAAACATGACATTTTAGCTGATGTTAACACATTTCCCAAGTTATCATGTATGAGGCTATTTTTTTGATATTTCATAATCTAAAATTCAAACTATGCCAACAAATAATCATGGAGCAGAGAAAGATATTGATCAAAACAATACTGTCTTTCATTTAAAAAGGTGGTGTAAACGTTGTATGGCAGACCTGGTCATCTGCACCACTAAACTGAATCATTATAAAACAGTAAACAGCCCAACAAGTTAATGTTGGTTTAGTTTAGTTTAGAAATAGGCCCTTCGGCCCATCAAGTCTGCGCCGACCAGAGATCCCCGCATACTAGCACTATCTTAGATAGTGGAAGACTGGATAGACTCGGCTTGAATTTAGAAGATTGAGGGGGGGATCTTATAGAAACGTACAAAATTCTTAAGGGGTTGGACAGGCTAGATGCAGGAAGATTGTTCCCGATGTTGTGGAAGTCCAGAACAAGGGGTCACAGTTTAAGGATAAGGGGGAAGTCTTTTAGGACCGAGATGAGAAAAAAAAATTTCACACAGAGAGTGGTGAATCTGCGGAATTCTCTGCCACAGAAGGTAGTTGAGGCCAGTTCATTGGCTATATTTAAGAGGGAGTTAGATGTGGCCCTTGTGGCTAAAGGGATCAGGGGGTATGGAGAGAAGGCAGGTACAGGATACTGAGTTGGATGATCAGCCATGATCATATTGAATGGCGGTGCAGGCTCGATGGTCCGAATGGCCTACTCCTGCACCTATTTTCTATGCTTCTATGTTTCTATCTTACACACGCTAGAGACAATTTAACCAATCCAATTAGCCTACAAACCTGTACGTCTTTTGAGTGTGGGGGGAAACCGGAGCACCCGGAGAAAACCCACGAAGTGCACAGGGAGAAGGTACAAACTCAGTACAGACAGCACCTGTAGTCAGGATCGACCCTGGGTCTCTGGTGCTGTAAGGTAGTAGCTCTACCGCTACGTCATCGTGCCGCCCCATGGATACAAGTATGCAAATGCTGGTGTACACAAAATGGGACAAAGTGCTGGAGTAACTCAGCGGGTCAGCCAGCATCTCCGAGAGCATGGGTAGGTGATGTTTTGAGTCTGCATCCTTCTTCAGATTGATTGGGTGTTTGGAGGTGGGGGGAGAAATATAGAAACATAGTAAATAGGTGCAGGAGGAGGCCATTCGGCCCTTCGAGCCAGCACCGCCATTCATTGTGATCATGGCTGATCGTCCCTGTTTTTATAAAATGTTAAATGGTCAGCTCGACATAGACTACAAGACCTACACCAAACCCAAACCAATTAGGAGCAGACGAGGGCATTCGATCCAAATTGTGATACCAGCTACAAAGACAGATGTGTACAGCAATTCGTTCTTCCCCCGCACAATTAAAGCATGGAATAATCTCCACCCAACTATAGTTACCCAACCAGATGCAACTACATTTAAAGTAGCTCTTTCTTCCCAATAACCCTTTCTGGCTTAAGCCCTCCCTTCACCACCTCCAGTTTAAATTCTATTTGGAATATTTTGGAGGACCAAGAAACCAAGAAACCAAGAAACCCCAATCAAGTAGAAGATTAACGAGTTGATACTGTTTTCTGTACAACAATGCAGAAAGTTCTGTTTACACAGTTCTTTTCTCATAGATCTGCAAATTAACTTCCCTCATGCCTATTCTTATGCCGTATAAATTGCCTAGGCTTATAAATACCAAAGGGAACGAGCTGGTTATAAAATTAGAGGGGAAGTGAGAATTGAAATGAGGTGACAAAGGCAGTTTTCTGCGACAAAAGTAAGCTGCAAATAGAAAAGAGAATCCACAAGTGTTCTGTAAATGGTAGATGAGAAGTAGAGGATTCTGTGGGAAGTAAAGGAGAAGCGTAGAGTGATATTTACAGCAATCATATGAGGGGAGGGGGATGGTGTGTGTGTGTGTGTGTGTGTGTGTGTGTGTGTGTGTGTGTGTGTGTGTGTGTGTGTGTGTGTGTGTGTGTGTGTCTTTGTCTGTCTCTGTGTTCTCCTTCAGTTATTATATTGTTTACAGAGTATTATGTTGACAAGTTCACAGAGAACAATTAGGCCATTCGGCCCATCGAGTCCACGCTGCCATTCAATCATGGCTGATCTCTGCCTCCTAATCCCATTTTCCTGCCTTCTCCCCATAACCCGTTCTAATCAAGAATTTGTCTCACTGTGCCATGGACTTTGCCTCCACAGCCCTCTGTGGCAATGAGTTCCACAGATTAACTACCCTCTGACTAAAGAAGTTCCTCCTCATGTTTACATATTCTGTTGTGCTGCTGAAAGTAAGAATTTCAATGTTCTATCTGGGACATATACCAACGAAACACTTGACTCTTGAGGTCAGCAATTGTAGGCTGCTCAATTTAACCAGTGAGTCTGAAGAAGGGTCTCGACCTGAAACATCGCCTATTCCTTCTCTCCATTGATGCTGCCTCACCCGCTGAGTTTCTCCAGCATTTTCTGTGTACCTTTGATTGTTCCAGCATCTGCAGTTCTTTCTTAACCAGTGGTAATGTTTTCCACCACTGATCAGGGACTGGATTAAGGCCAGCCAGCACAGATGCAAGGGTAAATGATGCTTAGTTCATTTGACACAATCGTTCAATGAGCTAATGGATAGAGCTGGAGGGGAATGCAATCTCGGTTTCAGGCTTCCAGCATCTGTAATTTATTTGATTTTTGGGAGAGTTTTAAAAAACAGGATAATGCATTGTACATGTATTTCCAGAAGGCTTTTGGTAAGGGACTGCATTACATATTTAGCAGCAAGTCAAAGCTTAGAGCTTAAAAGGGATGTTGATAGTAAGGGACATGAAGTGGTTCAGTAAAAGACACACGAGGGTCATGGTGAATGGTTAATTTTTGGACTGAGGATGAATGGCAGACTTCCCCAGGGAACAATGTTGGACCATTGCTTTTTTGATCCAATATCAACCTGTGGACCACAACGAGTCCAATTTGCAAATGGTACAAAATGTGTCAGTGTTGCCAATTGCGAAGAGGACAGTGCAAACTGCAGCAGGCTATCAACAGTATGAGCGAAATGAGGGGACACAAGGCAGATGAATTTTAATGCAGAGAAATGAGGCAACACAATTTGGTAGGAACAAGGAGAGACAATATACACGTGTGCAGAAACAAGAGGGTCTTGGGGGGGTATGTGTGTGAATTGATGCAAGTGGAAGGACAGGTTTAGAAAGCTGCTGATAAATTGTGCACAATTCTGGGCTTCAATAGAGGCTAAAAATTGATGAGAGCATCGATAGGGTAGACAATCAGACCATTTATCCCAGGGTGAAAATGTCTAAATTGCGAGGGCATAGTTTGATGGTGAGAGGGGCATAGTTTAAAGGAGATGTGTGGGCCAAGCCACAGAGAGTAGTGGGTGCATGGAACGTGCTGCCAAGGTGGGTGGTGGGGAATACATGATAGTGGCATTGAACAAGCTATTGGGTCGGCACATGGATGTGCAGGCAATGGAGGGACATGGAACATGTGCAGGCAGAGATCAGAATGACTTGGCATCATGTTGGGCATGAGTATTGTGGGCAAAGGTACTGTTCCATGTCACACGAGGCATGGAGCATAACATTAGACTCCTCACCTTCATGCAAACCAGCGCAGAAAGTTTTTACTTTCTGACCCTCAATCAGAATCTCAGTTGCTTCTGGGCCCCCCACCAGCTGTTGCTTTGCACCCACTTGTCTCAGATTGAGACAGCACTATGGTGGCAAGGTAGCGCAGCGGTAGAGTTGCTGCCTTTAAGCCCCTGTCCCACTTAGGAGACCTAAACAGCAACCTCTGGTGACCTTGCCCGCCACCCAAAAAAAAATCAAGATCGAGGTGACCTGCAACCTCCTACCACCTCCCACGCACATGTTGAAAACCTTCCTCGACTATGAAGAAAACTGGCTTCGACTAGACCTGCGACTAAAAAATGATCGATTTTTAAAACGGCAACCTATTTTTAGTCGAGGCCGGTTTTAATCATGATGAAAAAATAGCAGCAACCTAGATGAAGCCTCGACCACGCGGAAACCACTTTCGACCATTAGGGAGAGTGACCAAAACCTCCGGTGACCTCATGGAAACCTCGGGTGGCAGGCAAGGTCACCAGAGGTTGCTGCTTAGGTCTCCTAAGTGGGACAGGGGCTTGACAGTGCCGGATTCGATCCTGACCATGGGTGCTGTCTGTACGGAGTGACCACGTGGGTTTTCTCTGGGTGCTCCGGTTTCCTCCCATACTCCAAAGACGTACAGGTTTATAGGTTAATTGGCTTTGGTAAAAAAAAAATTGTAAATTGTCCCTAGTGTGTGCAGGATAGTGCTAGTGTATGGGTTTGGCGTGGGCTTGGTGGGCTGAAGGGCCTGTATCGTAAAACTAAAAACTGTTTTATGCCGCGTACTCTGAAACGTGAATAATTAATTTCACAAAGACCTGACAAAGTCAACACAATCTGAGGACTCAAAGCTGTAAAAAATAGCACAGCATTCTTCGTGGTTTAGTTATTTCAAACTTTCAGCAATGTACATCAAAAGAAATCCATAATTTCTTCAAATAACAGTCAAATGCAGTTAATTAATTTAGTATTAGGCAGCCTTTGGAAACCTGTGCAGGAAGGAACTGCAGATGCTGGTTTACACCAAAGATAGACACAATATGCTGGAGTAACTCAGCAGTTCAGGCAGCATTTCTGGAGACGTGTTAAAGCTCGAGACCCTTCTTCAGACATTTTTCGGGTCGAGACCCTTCTTCAGAATGGAAACATATGGGATGCATCAACCATTTAGTTACCACTGACAGATGAAAACCTTGAACAGATGTTACTCACCTCTTCTATATTCCTTATCCAGTTCTTTATGTTATCAAAGGACTTCTCATTTGTTATGTCATATACCAGCATTATTCCCTAGAAAAGGTAAATAAGGGCAGGGTTTATAACATGCTCGCACAGGGTTGCTCGCACAGAAATAGCAATTTATAGCTAAACAGCTACGTGACATACAATGTGAAACAAGGTTAAAGTGGTGGTTTTTAAAGGGACATTTTCCAGGTGGCAAGATTGAGAACCTGAGAAAGAAAGATTTTGAGTTTAGTTTTTGAGTTTTATTTTTTGTCATGTGTACTGAGGTACAGTGAAAAGCTTTTGTGGCATGCTAACTAGTCAGCGGAAAGCCGATACATGATTACAATTGAGCAATCCACAGTGCACAGATACATGATAGAGGGAATAACGTTTAGTGCAAGGTAAAGTCTGATCAAATGATGAGGTAGATGGTAGCTCAGGATTGCTCTCTAGTTGTTGTTAAGATGTTTACTGCACTCTAGTTGTTGGTAGGATTGTGGTTTATGTAGCAATACTATCTAGCTCTGTGTGAAACAATGGCGATTACATTATGTAGATTAGCGAGGAAGAGTAGCAATTTATTTTTGGAAATATTCCTCAAAGAGGCTCCAAAGTAATTTCACTAAAGGTTTCAGGGAACACAGCAAAACAAATCTGACGTTATTAAACGGCGTTTGTTGAAAGGATTAATATTTTCTGTTGGAAAACCAGGCAGAGGTGCAGAGTCTATGCAGAGTCCATTCACTGACTAACTGCTATAAAGGTACAAGAGAATACAGTACGCTGCTTAAATTGCCAGTAGTGAGTGGCCAAATGTACAGGCAGAGTGTAATGGCATACTGCCCCTGAACTTGGTGGTCTGATGCTCACTGGTTAAACCCGAGCTTACACTCGCCAGAGGTACATACAGACATCCAAACCTGGTGTTGTTCCATTGATGCCTGGACAATTGTGAACTGGACTTTCATGTTTCCCTACGAGTCACAGGGACAAGATTTTCGTTATCCCAACATTCCTAACACCATATCCCATCCAGCACTCTTGTCTGCATGTCACGAGTTTAATTGTGTACAAACTAATTCCGGTAACATCAGATTTGCAATGGAATATCTCAAACATGACTCAACCAGGAGCGGTGGAATAATAAAAGTCATTTAGCAGCAGAAAGTGGTGTTAATGTTTCCTATTGATCCAAAAATTAAAATTGTAAATATGACTTTGTACTTTTGTGCATGGTTAACATGGAAGAGGTGGACGGTACATATTTACCATAGCTCCTCTGTAGTATGCGGTTGTGATGGTACGGAATCTTTCTTGGCCGGCCGTGTCCCTGAATTGATTAAAAAAAAGTAAAGCTCAACATGAATGAACAGTTTCCGATGTTCCCATAATTGGACTGCGTACATGGCTTGCAGTAACTGATCTGCCTTCTCAAATATCTGTGACTACTTCACAGCACAGAGAAGATAGTAGAACAGTACTTTGTGTCACAATGGCTGCCCCAAACATTATGCCAAGACCAACCTTTTTCTGCACTTAATCCAAATACCTCCATTTTAGTTTTAGAGATGCAGTATGGAAACAGGCCCTTCGGCCCATCGAGTCCATGCGGACCACCGACCACCCATTCACATTAGTTCCATGTTATACCACATTCTCAACCACTCCCTACACACTTGGGACAATTTACAGAGGCCAGACCAACGCATCTGTTTCTGGGATGTGGGAGTAAACCGGAAAACTCGGAGGAAACCCACGTGGTCAAAGGGAGAACGTGCAAACTCCACACAGACAGCAGCCGAGGTCAATACTGAACTTGAGTCTCTAGCGCTGCGAGGCATTGTGCCGTCCTTGCATATCCATTTGCCTATCCAAGTGTAGACAACAAATAGAGTATGGTTAGCAGACCAGTTGCAGCTGTTATGCTGTCGTCATTGAAGGCATGTGATGGATTGGCAGTAAAATGGATCTTTTGATTTTGCCAATTGGAATAGACGCTAGAACCCCCAACAAAGGTTGTTAGGCATGAGATCTATAACTCAGTGTGGTGCCAATCATGCCACTGGGATTCCTCTGTATGGGAGATGGCATTCACCAGCTGGTGTAAAAGTGATCTAATGCTTCAATCAAATATTTTGTTTTAAAAGCGAAAGTGCAAGGTGAACTTTGGGTGTCACAGCGGGGCAGCGTAGAGTTGCTGCCTTACAGCGCCAGAGACACAGGTTCGATCCTGACTGTGGGTGCTGACTGAATGGAGTTTGTATGTTATCCCTTTGGCCGCGTGGGTTTTCTCTGGGCACTCCGGTTTCTTCCCACACTCCAAAGATGTACTGTTTGTAGGCTAATTGGCTTTGGTAAATTGTAAAATTGCCCCTAGTGTGTCGGATAGTGTTAGTGTACGGGTGATTGCAGACTTCGTGGGCCAAAGGGCCTGTTTCTACACTCTGTGCGTCTAAAATATAAATTTAAGATGCAAAGGGGGAAGAGGAGGGGAGAATGATAGATTGCAGGATAGATTCAATGCAAATAGAGGTTGATTACCCAGAGGGACAACCATGCAAAAAGATCTTTCCTTTGGTTCTAGTGAAACAGTTAAAGAACGGACATAGGTCTTGCACCCACCATTGTCCATGCTGCCCATCAAGTACCTACCAAGGCCAACCCCATTTACCAGAACTTGACCGTGGGCCGAGGTGCTTTTTCGTTTCATTTCGTGATCCACATCACGTGTCTACCTGTATTTATAACGTTGTGTAAAAATATTACAGAAATCGTCCCTGAAACTCGTCAAGAACAAAACCTGAACATATTTTTAAAATATGAGAAAAACCTCCAATTTTCCGAGTAGTAATTGTCCAATTAAAGCACGTTTGACATCGAGTCGGACGCCAATTGACCAATCCCGCGCTTTGTTTCATGCTAGCTAGGCAGCGAGCACACTGGGATCATGGCTGCCTCCTCATTACATCACAACAACAGCAAGGTATCGAAGGAAGAAAGGTAATGTAGCCACTTGCTGATCATGTTGTGTTACAACTGATTTATCTTTGTAAAGTTATGATGTTGTGAACTGTGAAATAAAAATGCAATATAAAAATGTGGAGCTAGGGTTAGGATTAGGGTCAGGGTCAGGGTTCGGCATTCTCCTCTCAGTGGAAGAGGGTTAGGGTTAGGGCAGGGGTCGGCAACCTACAGCCCACGGGCCAGATCCTGCCCGTAACCCGAAAACATCCAGCCCGCAGGCGTATTTTTTTTTCTGAGGACTTCCGTGATGGAGCCGGGGCTGAAGGCGGCCCGGGCAGTGTGCAGGATAGTGCTGCTCCCAACCATGTTGACATTCAGTGTAATCGTGGCGTCGGGTGGGCTGCTGCTGATGATCCAGAAGGGCATGCTGGCCGAGGTGCACGCGCTGAGCAGCCACACTTACGGAGTCCACAGCCGGTCCCAAAGCGGCTCCAGCTCCAGCCGTGGAAGGGGTCGGGTTAGGGTTAGGCGTTTTCCTCTCAGTGAAAGATGCCTTAACCTTCCCCCAGCCTGGCACTGCCCCAGTCCCACTATGGCCGTGACCCCCACTCTGCACACCGGCAGTCAGTGGGGTTCGGTAAACGGGGGAACGCACAGGATCTGCCCTCACCCATTAATTAGGCGGGTTCAGGAAACCCGGGATCTCTGCGGCAATCCCGTATTCAATGTTCCCATATACAGCTATATATTATTGAGCTGTTACTTTTTCTAACTAGCTTAATTAATCAGTGTGTAACATTTTGCACTGTCGAGTTATGAATTGCTTATCAGTGATGTTTTATCTAAATCTGTGCCAAATTTCAAGTAGATACCAGCATTGGGTCAAATGTCCCTTTAAAAAGTTAAAATCTAGATCCCCTTTGGCACCTCGGCCCAAGGCCTATACGCCGTGGCAATTTAAGTGCTCCTGTAAAACTTCATGTTATGAAAGTACCCTTCTCCGCCACCTCTTCACATAGCGCATTGCAGATTTCAATCACTCTCGGGATGAGAATGTTTCTATCCCCCCCTCAGATAACCGCTACGCGTCTTATCCGAAAGCTAAGATATACGCTCGATAACATCAATAGCTTAAATATTTCCTGCGGTTTGTTTAAGAAGGAACTGCAGATGCTGGAAAATCGAAGGTACACAAAAATGCTGTAGAAACTCAGCGGGTTCAGCAGCATCTATGGAGCGAAGGAAATAGGCAACGTTTCGGGCCGAAACCCTTCTTCAGACTGATGGGGGTGGGGGGGCTGGGAGAAGAAAGGAAAAAGGAGGAGGAGCCCGAGGGCTGAGGGATGGGAGGAGACAGCAAGGGCTAACAAAATTGGCAGAATTCAATGTTCATGCCCGCAGGATGCAGACTCCCCAAGCGGAATATGAGGTGCTGTTCCTCCAATTTTCGGTGTTGCTCGCTCTGGCCATGGAGGAGACCCAGGACAGAGAGGTCGGATGGGGAATGGGAAGGGGAGTTGAAGTGCTGAGCCACTGGGAGGTCAGGTTGGTTATTGCGGACCGAGCAATATTTATATAGCAAAATAAATATTTCTTGCATCTGTCCACAGGCGAGAAATACAGCACAAGTCACAGGTTAGTTAAAACGCTGTTCTTCAAAATGCTGCTCAGCATAAAGACAAAACAACATTTTTCAAAATTGTTTCAAATACATTGAGGTTAAGTAGTTGTGTGAATTCACACAAGGATGGTCTTCAAAGTTATTCATCGTCTGACTGTTCAATAAACTAATTAGCTGGAAACATCCACACAAGCTTTAAATTACCTAAAACAAATTAGCAGGTAGACAAAAATGCTGGAGAAACTCAGCGGATGAGACAGCATCCATGGAGCGAAGGAATAGGTGACGTTTCTCCAGCATTCTTGTCCACCTTCGATTTTTCCAGCATCTGCAGTTCTTTTTTTTTTTTTTAATTAGCAATCTAGAAGGAAGTGGAAGCTCTTCTTCCGTCGCCTCCGCTTCAAAGCGTTCTTCCATGGGAAGGAGTCCTTGATGATCCCTTTTCCCGTCTCCAACGGACCCCCCCCTCATGGCCATCTTCCAGCTTTAGACCGTTTTGTTTTAAACTGCCGGCGGGACATCAACCGCCTCAACTTCTCCACTCCCCTGTCTCACTCTAACCTCTCCCCCCCTGAACGTACAGCCTTCCACTCACTCTGCAACAACCCAGACTGGGTGATCAAACCCGCCAACAAGGGAGGTGCCGTGGTAGTCTGGTGCGCTGATCTCTGCAAGGCTGAGGCCACGCGCCAACTCTCGGACACCTCCTCCTACTTATCCTTAGACCATGACCCCACAGACGAGCACCAGGCCACTATCTCTAACACTATCACCGACTTCATCACTTCTGGCTCCCTGCCCTCCCAAGCCTCAAACCTCATCATTCACCAGCCCCGCACGGCCCGATTTTACCTTCTCCCTAAAATCCACAAACTTGACTGTCCTGGCAGACCCATTGTTTCTGCCTGTTCATGCCCTATACCTCACATACCTCAACTGCATCCTATCCCCCCTGGTTAAATCCCTCCCTACCTATTTTCAAGACACCTCAGATACTCTCCGTCGTCTCCAGGAATTCCATTTTCCAGTCCCCCATTCCATCATCTTCACCATGGACGTCCAGTCACTCTAGACCTCCATCCCCCACCAGGAGGATCGCAAAGCCATCAGTTTCTTCCTCGACCGGAGAACCCACCAATCCCCATCTACAGATACTCTCCTCCGCAAGGCGGAGCTGGTCCTTACCCTTAATAACTTTTGGTTTGACTCCTCCCATTTCCTCCAAATACAAGGTGTAGCTACGGGCACGCGCATGGACCCCAGCTATGCCTGCCTCTTTGTAAGGTACGTCGAACAATCCTTGTTCGAGACGTACCAGGATCCCATCCCCGACCTCTACCTCCGCTACATCGACGACTGCATTGGTGCTACCTCCTGCACCTGCACCTCACTGACTTCATCCATTTCACCACTAACTTCCATCTGGCACTCAAATGCACCTGGACCATTTCCGACACTTTCCTACCATTTCTTGACCTCACTATCTCCATCGCAGGTGTTAGACTTCTGACCGACATCCACTATAAACCTACTGACTCCCGTGACTATCTGGACTACACTTCTTCCCACCCTGCTTCCTGTAAGGACTCCATCCCCTACTCCCAATTCCTCCGTCTACAACACATAATGAACACAATTTAACACAAACATCCATCACAATGAATCTCCAGGCCGTGATGGAAGGCAAAAAGTCTTATCGCTTCCTTGCTTGTTCTCCCACTGCATCGAGGCGATCGAGGCTCTCGATGTTGAAGCCCCCGCCGGGCGATGGTAAATCCCCCGGCCGAATTTAAGCTCTGTGAACGGGTCGATTCAAACTCCGCAACTCAGAGTGGACGAAGCTGCCGCCGCGGGAGCTCCAGAAAATCGGTCATCAACCAGGGGACCGGCGAGCTCCCGATGTTACCGTCCACAGGGCCCGCGACCGAAGCCCTGAAGTCGGGTCGCAGCCACAGTGCCACCACAGCCTCCGAAGTCAGCCAGCGTGATGGTGAGTCCACAGGCTATGTCACCGGAGCCCCCAAGGTAGATTCCAGTTGGAGGCCGCCAGCTCCACGATATTAGGCCACAGCGCAGACGGAGACGGAGATACGACAAGGAAAAGGTCGACAGAGATGGGCTTTAGATCATTACTATGGATGCTGTCTGGAAAGAGTTTGGCCCTGTGACCACGTGGGCTTTCTCTGGTTGCTCCAGTTTCCTTCCACACTCCAAAGATGTACAGGTTTGTAGGTTATTTGGCTTCTGAAAATAGTAAATTGTCCCTAGTGTGTAAGATACCGATAGTGTACGGGTTGATCGCTGGTCGGCACGGACTAGGTGGGCCGAAGGGTCTGTTTCCGTGCTGTCTCTCTAAACTAAACTGGTATAGTTAAAAACCTCCAGTTTCTCATTGTGCTTACAATCACTGTGAACAATGAAAGATCATTAATTTGATTAATTAACTAATCATTAACTGTTTCTTCACTGACACTGTTAACTACTGAGTATTTGCAGTTTGGAATCAGTTATCTAACCTACGCACAATATTAAATCTAAATAACTCCCACATCCGAGCAAACAACAATTATCTTCATTAAACTGTCGCTACTTGCCATATCTGGAGCTTGATTTTCTTGCCATCGAGCTCTACCGTTCGTATTTTGAAATCAATTCCTGCAAAACAGAAGAACCAATGATGAGAAAGTGTAAAAATTGAAAATTTGTACATACGGTGCCCACCATAATGTTTGGGACAAAGACCCTTCATTTATTTATTTGCCTCCGTACTCCACAATTTGGGATTTGTAATTTTTTTTAAATCACATGTGGTTAAAGTGCACATTGTCAGTTTATAATAAAGGCCATTTTTATACATTTTGGTTTCACCATGTAGAAATTACAGCAGTGTTTATACATAGTCCCTCCATTTCAAGGCACCATAATGTTTGGGACACATGGCTTCACAGGCGTTTGTAATTGCTCAGGTGTGTTTAATTGCCTCCTTCATGCAGGTATAATAGCCCGGTCCCATGGTACGAGTTCATTCCAAGAGCTTAAAAAAAATCAAGCTCGGGGTAAGCACGGAGAATGTACGTAGCGGGTACGTCGGAGCTCGGGGACGTCCCTTAGCGGCTCGTAACGCTAACGGCGGGTACTCGGGAAGACTCGCTAACGGCAGGTAAGCACGGGAAGACACGTGATGATTTTTCAACATGTTGAAAAATGTCCACGAGAGCCCCGAGTACCGACGAGTGGCCATTACCGTAAATCTCCGAGTTTGAATCAGGGCAAACTCGGGAGAGCTCTTGGAATGAACTCGTACCGTGGGACAGGGCTTTTAAAGAGCTCTCAGCACCTAGTCTTTCCTCCAGTCTTTCCATCACCTTTGGAAACTTTTATTGCTGTTTATCAACATGAGGACCAAAGTTGTGCCAATGAAAGTCAAAGAAGCCATTACGAGACTGAGAAACAAGACTAAAACTGTTAGAGACATCAGCCAATCCTTAGGCTTACCAAAATCAACTGTTTGGAACATCATTAAGAAGAGAGTACTGGTGAGCTTACTAATTGCAAAAGGACTGGCAGGCCAAGGAAGACCACCCCAGCTGACGACAGAAGAATACTCTCGATAATAAAGAGAAATCCCCAAACAGATCAGAAACACTCTTTAGGAGTCAGGTGTGGATTTGTCAATGACCACTGTCCGCAGAAGGCTTCATGAATAGAAACACAGAGACTACACTGCAAGATGCAAACCACTGGTTAGCCACAAAAATAGGATGACCAGGTTAGTTTGCCAAGAAGTACTTAAAAGAGCAACCACAGTTCTAAAAAAAGGTATTGTGGACAGATGAGACAAAGATTAACTTATATCAGAGTGATGGCAAGAGCAAAGTATGGAGGCGAGAATGAACTGACCAAGATCCAAAGCATACCACCTCATCTGTGAAACACAGTGGTAGGGGTGTTATGGCCTGGGCATGTATGGCTGCTGAAGGTACTGGCTCACTTATCTTCATTGATGATACAACTGCTGATGGTAGTAGCATAATGAATTCTGAAGTGTATAGACACATCCTATCTGCTCAAGTTCAAACAAATGCCTCAAAAGTCATTGGCCGGCGGTTCATTCTACAGCAAGGCAATGATCCCAAACATACTGCTAAAACAACAAAGGAGTTTTTCAAAGCTAAAAAATTGTAAATTCTTGAGTGGCTAAGTCAATCACCCGATCTGAACCCAATTGAGGATGCTTTTTATATGCTGAAGAGAAAACTGAAGGGGACTAGCCCTCAAAACAAGCAAAAGCTAAAGATGGCTGCAATACAGGCCTGGCAGAGCATCACCAGAGAAGACACCCAGCAACTGGTGATGTCCATCAATCTCAGACTTCAAGCAGTCATTGCATGCAAAGGATATGCAACAAAATACTAAACATGACTACTTTCATTTACATGACATTGCTGTGTCCCTAACATTATGGTGCCCTGAAATGGGGGGACTATGTATAAACACTGCTGTAATTTCTACATGGTGAAACCAAAATGTATAAAAATGGCCTTTATTAAAATCTGACAATGTGCACTTTAACCACATGTGATTTTTTCTATTACAAATCTCAAATTGTGGAGTACAGAGACAAATAAATAAATGATGGATCTTTGTCCCAAACATTATGGAGGACACTGTATTTGCATGATGCACATTGATCCAACAGAATCTCTCCACGTTTTATTTTTGCACAATCGTGCAATCTCCCGGAACCATTACACATTTCACTGAATCTCCGTGACAGCGAATTTCAGTAAATGAATCTAAGGTCTTCTTTTAATAACCGGTAGCTTCCCACCAATGTTAGGCTCACTGGACTTCAGATCCTTGTCTTGTCACTTAAATAAAGGCACACATTACCCCCATCCAGTTTAATTTAGATTAGTTTAGAGGTACAGCGTGGAAACAGGCCCTTCAGCCCACTGACCAGCAATCCCCACACATTAACACTATCCTACACACACTCGGGACAACTTACATTTGTACCAAGCCAATTAACCTACAAACCTGTACTTCTTTGGAGTGGGGGAGGAAACCGAAGATCCCGGAGAAAACCTACGCAGGTCACGGGAGAACATACAGACTCAGTATAGACAGCACCCATAGTCAGGATCGAACCCGGGTCACCGGCGCTGTGAGGCAGCAATTCTACCAGTGCACCACCGGGCCGCCCCAGTCTTCCGGTACTTGGCTGAAGATGATACAAGCATCTCTGCCAAAGCCCCTGCAATTTCTTCTCTAACGTCCCACAATGTCCTTGGGTAGACTTGGTTGGGTCTCCAGGGATTTATGTGCTTTAAGATCTCCTCTTTAGTAATGTGCACATGCTTTAAGACATCACTATTCTTTGCCCCTGAATTCCCATGACCTTCTCCATGGTAAAGACAGATTAGAAATATTGATTTAAGACCTCACCCATCCTCTGTGGCTCCTCACACAGACAGATAAATTGATCCATTATGGGGGCCCTATTTTCTCCATGTTTATACTTTTGTTCATTTACGTACAATCTCTTCCTTTACCTTAACTATCAAAGCTATCACCCCCCCCCCAAATCTTTTGTGTACACCTACATCACTTACACAATTCAAAGGATTCATGATCCAACTGCTTAAACATTTGTGGCCTTTTTCCTCCCTCAGCAACCAGGGTTCCCTAATCTTGGCAGTAATTCATTATATTTCTAGCTGAACAAACACGACCAGACCATCCAACAAGGCATGTTGCAGCCTTCTAGATTCAATATTATTTTCAACTATTTCATATAAACAGCACCTCTGCCAATATTATTTCGGGTTCCAGTATGCACAATAATAATATTAGGTGTCGGATGGACCGGCAGATGCTGGTTTATACCAAAGATAGTCAAAAAGCTGGAGTAACTCAGCAGGTCAGTAGAAAACCTCTTGGAAGCTGGAAACAAACCCGAGTACTGAAGGTGAAAGCTACAGTAATGAAATGATGGGAAAAGTGCAAACAAAAGCTGTTCAAATTAGCAGCAGCATAAATTAGCAGCTTTGTAGGTTGAATGAGTTCAAATAATAAACTCAAAGGCTTGAACACATCACGGTACATTATTCAATTAAAGGGCTACTGCTAAAATTTGCTTTACACTGCAACATTTCAGTGAGGTCACCCACATTTTAAATTGCTTATTAAGTTTGTGCTATTATTGTTAATATAATTCAACAGCATGAATTTCTTCTGCTCTATGCATCTTCATTTTCAAATTTGCTGGCAAACCATTTCACAGCAACCCCACATTGCTGACTACTTAAGCCAACGCAAGTCACCGAGGTCGAACACAATGATTTACAGAACTGACTGCCGCTATACAAGGGACAAGATGCAGAAAGCTATTCTCGTAACAAATGCTTACAGAGGCTGTGGAACAAAGTCTCCAGTAAGCTTGTGAGTGTCAGCTGATCATGAATGAGAAGCGACTCTGTGCTCTCAAGTCTTTCACAACCCAAGATGATCAGCTGCAGCTTGTCACAGAGACTGCCCCATCATTTCCTCACAATGATAGGTCACGGCCCAGGTTTACACTGCCTCAGTGACAGATTAATTCACCATCATGGACCAACATACATTCTGCGTGCAAACTCAAATCATTTTTGCTCGACATCAGTGGACTGGAACATGTGCAAGACTACTCCGTCCAGCCTGAATTCCTCAGGCACCAAATTGTGGATGCAGCCCAGACCGTCACACAAACCACTGACTCTATTTATACCTCACGCTGCCTCGGCAAGGCCAGCAGCATAATCAAGGACGAGTCGCACCCTGGATACTCCTTCATCTCCCCTCTTCCATCAGGCAAAAGGTAAAGAAGTGTGAAAACGCACACTTCCAGATTCAGGGATAGTTTCTTCCCAGCTGTTATCAGGCAACTGAATCATCCTACCACAACCAGAGAGCAGTCAACTACGATCGACTTCATTGGTGACCCTCGGACTATTCTTGGTCAGACTTTGCTGGCTTTACCTTGCACTAAACGTTATTCCCTTATCATGTATCTATCTATCTATACATACAAAACTAAAACTCTGATCTTGTGCTCTTCCAGTTTGTGGGTTTTTTTCTATTTGTTTAAAAACAGTATGTGATAGCGCTATGATGTTTTTGCCAGGTTACTCACCGTTCTCCTGTGCTGTGAGTGCAACAAGTTTCGCTCCGATCGGTGGTATATTGTAAAAGTTATCGAGGTTTAAAAATCTTTATAAACCTCACGTGCGCAGATTCCTTCAGTCAGCGCCACGCAGATTGGTCTCTTCTCCTGTCAGTCAATGCGGCGGCCGGGATGGCGACGCCCCTTCCTGCCCCACTGGCAGCCGCCTCACTCAAACTCCTCTCTCCCCTCCTCACAGTAATGGCCCTGTCCCACTGTACGAGTTTATTCACGAGCTCTCCCGAGTTTTAAAAAAAATCAAACTCGGGGTAAGCACGGAGAATGAACGTAGCGGGTATGTCGGAGCTCGGGGACGTCTCTTAGCGCCTCGTAGCACTAACAGCAGGTACTCGGTAAGACTCGCTAACGGCAGGTAAGCTCGGGAAGACTCAAGAAGATTTTTCAACATGTTGAAAAATGCCCACGAGAGCCCCGAGTACCGACGAGCAGCCATTACCGTAAATCTCTGAGTTCGAATCAGGGCAAACTCGGGAAAACTCTTTGAATGAACTCATACAGTGGGACAGGGCTTTAACTTGTCTATCTTCTCCCCCACCACCAGCGGCCGCAAGGGGGGGGGGGGGGGGGTTCAGTGGAGGCCCTTGTCCCGTCTCTCTCTCTCCCTCATCACTCACCGCTCTCCCCCGCCCACTGCGGCAATGGCGGTCCCGTCTACCCGGGGCTGTCTCGTTCGCCGCAGTAACTCACCCTCACGGCCTTCTCAGAGATCTTCCCCCCCCCCCCCCCCCGCGGCGGCAGCGAGCAGGCAGGGACGGACCGAGCAGCAGGTCGGACAGGACACACGCATCAAGTCAACGGGATCTAAACCGCAGCTAACAATGAATGACCTGTGGAGGATGGAACTGCAGATGCTGCTTTTTAAGGATGGAGGGTGGGAGTGACTGTGGATAGCGGAAAGGAGAGGGGGGGAGAGGTGAGTGAGGGATTGAGTGGGGGAGGAGGAGAGGGGGAAAGAGTGGGGGGATTGAGGGAGAGCAAGGGGTTGGGAGGAAGAGGGGGGAAGTGGGGGAGGTGAGGAGAGTAGGGGAGGAGGGGAAATATAGTGAGAGGAGGAGGGAGGTAGGGAGTGGGGAATAGAGGGAGATGAAGGCAGTGGGGGTGGTCAGGAGGGATAGTGGGGGTTTAGGGGAGGCGAGGAGTGGGGGGATATAGGGATAGGAGGGGGTAGGGAGGGTGGAGGGAGGGAGGGAGTGACTGAGGGTAGGGGAAAGGAGAGGGAGGGAGAGGTGAGTGAGGGATTGGGGGAGGGGAGGAGGAGAGGGGAAAGAGGGAGGGTGAAGAGGAGGGGGAAGGAGCGCTGGGGGATGTGGGGAAATGAGCCGTGCCTGCACAGTTGGGGGCTATGCATGAGTGGTGCAATGTAGCGATGGGGGGTGGGTTGCATTAGGGGAATGGGTGAGTGGTGGAACATTGCATTGGGGAACGGGTTGCGTTGTGGGACCAGGCCTCCAGTGTAACAGGGACCCAACGGGTCCCACTTAGTCTAGTACACTGTAAATGGCCCGATTGTAATCATGTATTGTCTTTCCAGTCACTAGTTAGCACGCAACAAAAGCTTTACCTCGGTACACGTGACAATAAACTAAACTGAAACTGAACTGAGCAATACAATGACAACTGTGAGCCGACCAGAACCATTAACCAGAAACCTTGGGTAAACAGGGAGATACATTCTCTGTTAGTCTGATCAAAATCTTTCAAAGACACCCTCCATACTGTACAAAGTCAAGTTTAATTTCCGCAACGCTATCAGGGCTGCCAAGAGAGAAGTTCAAAACAAGATAGAGGCTGAATTCAATCAGTTCAGTTTAGTTTAATGTCACATGTACCGAGGTACAGTGAAAAGCGTTTTGTTGCGTGCTAACCAGTCAGCAGAGAGACAATACATGATTACAAGCAATCCAGTTACAGTATACATAGATACATAATAATAATAATAATACATTTTATTTATGGGCGCCTTTCAAGTCTCAAGGACACCTTACAAAAATTTAGCAAGTAGAGGAAAAACATGTAAGCGGAATGAAATAAATAGTAGAGACATGATTAGTACACAAATTAAAGACAGAATTCAATTCAAAACACAATATGAGGCAATTCAAGCACAGATGAAAAGGGAGGGGGACGTGGGGCTAAGGATAGGCAGAGGTGAAGAGATGGGTCTTGAGGCGGGACTGGAAGATGGTGAGGGACACGGAATTGCGGATCAGTTGGGGGAGGGAGTTCCAGAGCCTGGGAGCTGCCCAGGAGAAGGCTCTGTCCCCAAAACTGCGGAGGTTGGACTTGTGGATGGAGAGGAGACCGGCTGATGTGGATCTGAGGGACCGTGAGGGTTGGTAGGGGGAGAGGAGGCCAGTGAGATATGGGGGGGCCAGATGGTGGAGGGCTTTGTAGGTGAGGACCAGGATTTTGTAGGTGATCCGGTGGGAGATGGGAAGCCAGTGAAGTTGTTTGAGGACTGGAGTGATGTGATGCCAGGATTTGGTGTGGGTGACGAGTCGGGCGGCTGCGTTTTGGACCAGTTGGAGTCGGTTGATGTAGGTGGAGCTGATGCCAAGGAGAAGTGAGTTGCAGTAGTCCAGTCGGGAGGAGATGAAGGCATGGATGAGTCTTTCAGCAGCGGGAGGTGTGAGAGAGGGTCTGATTTTGACGATGTTGCGGAGGTGAAAGAAGGAGGTTTTAATGACATGGCGTATGTAGGGCTCAAGGGAGAGGGTGGAATCAAAGATCACGCCAAGGTTGCGGGCCTGGGGAGATGGGGAGACAGTGGTGCCGTCGATGGTGAGAGTGGGGTTATTGATACATGATAAGGGAATAACATTTAGTGCAAGACAAAGCCAGCAAGTCCAGTCAAGGATAGTCTGAGTGACACCAAAGAGGTAGATAGTAGTTCAGCACTGCTCTCTGGTTGTGGTAGGAAGACTCAGTTGCCTGATAACAGCTGGGAAGAAACTGTCCCTGAATCTGGTAGCATGCATTTTCACACCAATCAAGCAGATGGCAGGTGATAATGGCAAGCCCTGCAAAACATCACGGGCTACAAGCCAAATTGTATGTGGGGGTGGGGGCGAAGGGGATCTAGCAATGGCACATTTCTACCCAAGGTAGTTGTGGCAGGGGCTGAATACTATCACAGGCTACAAGTCAAAATGGGGTTGGAGTGGGGATCTTTAGTAAGTGGGCACATTTTTACTTGAGCCCAAGGACTTTTTGAACCATTTTAAAAGGCAAAAAGTATCTAAGGTCCCCCCCCCCCCCCCCCCCCCCCCCCCCCCCCCACCGGCTCTGTCCCTTACACCTTTGTGGCAGAAGTCAAATGTGTTTTCACAGGGTAGCTCTACGAAAGGATGCGGGCGAATGTGCTCGATTAACTACAGAGCTCAGAAGTTTTTCTTCAGAGATAAGAGAATGGGAAGATTTGGTACATTTTAAAATTATGAATGACTTTGCAAAACTAATGGAGAACGCACAGAGAAAAGTTGTTAATTAAGAAAATGACATACGAGCGTAAAAAGAACAAGTTAAAATGATTCAAAAATGAACAACCCAAAAGGGTGCAGAAGCAATTTCAGCTTGTATTGTGAAGCAATATGCTGTAAGAAAGAACAGTGGCACAACAGTAGAGTTGCTGCCTTACAGCGCCATAGACCCGGGTTCGATCCTGACTACTGGTGCTGTCTGTACAGAGTTTGTTCGTTCTCCCTGGGACCGCATGGGTTTTCTCCAGGTGCCCTAGTTTCCTCACACTATCCAACAACGTACAGGTTTGTAGATTAATTGGCTTGGTATAATTGTAATCTGCCCCTAGTGTGTAGGATAGTGTTACTGTGCAGGGACTGTGGTCAGCACGGACTCGGTGGGCCGAAGGGCCAGATTTCGCATTGTATCTTGAAGCTAAAATAAACTAAAATCAATACTAGAGATCCTACATATATAAATTACAGATCCCTCAAATAAGTAGGACATATGGATAAGATTGTTAAAGTATATGGAATACATACTCGTATAAACCATTAAGATATATGGAATAAATTCCCTTAGAATTTAGGAGGGGGGGGGGTGAAACATGTTCTCTGTCTCTTCCTTTGGGGGAATGCGACTTTTTCGTGTCGTATCCCCCTTCTCTGCCTCCGTCTCCGCTGAGGCCTAATGGCGGAGCTGGCGGCCTCCAGCCTGCGACTGACCCCGAGGCTCCGGAGGCAGAGCCAGCCAGGACTCACCAACGAGAGGCTGGCCGTCTTCAGGGCTGAGGCAGCGGTGGCCCGACTTGCTGGTGCGGCGTTCTGGCTTTCGGCGGCGGCCTGGAGCTGATGCGGCGGGGCTCGGAGCTGAGACTGCGGGACCCGGAGCTGGGGCAGCGGCCTGGAGCTGGGGCGGCTGCCCGGAGCTGGGGCAGCGGCCCGGAGCGGAGACTGCGGGACCCGGAGCTGGGGCTGCGGCCCGGAGCGGAGACTGCGGGACCCGGAGCTGGGGCTGCGGCCTGGAGCGGAGGAGCTTCGGGCCCCGGAGGCTGGGGCTTGCGTCCGGAGCGGAGGACTGCGGACCGGAGCTGGGGTGCGGGCCCGAGCGGCGGGAAGACTGCGGGACCCGGAAGCTGGGGCTGCGGCCCTCTGCGCGGAGACTGCGGGACCCGGAGCTAGGGGCTTGCGGACCCGGAGCGGAGACTGCGGGACCCGGGCTGGGGTGCGGCCAGGGAGCGGCGACTGCGGGACCCGGAGCTGGGGCTGCGGCCGATAGGGAGCTGGGACCTGGGGCGGCTGCCCGGAGCTGGGGCAGCGGCCCGGAGCGGAGACTGCGGGACCCGGAGCTGGGGTGCGGCCCGGAGCGGAGACTGCGGGACCCGGAGCTGGGGCTGCGGCCTGGAGCGGAGACTGCGGGACCCGGAGCTGGGGCTGCGGCCCGGAGCGGAGACTGCGGGACCCGGAGCTGGGGTGCGGCCCGGAGCGGAGACTGCGGGACCCGGAGCTGGGGCTGCGGCCTGGAGCGGAGACTGCGGGACCCGGAGCTGGGGCTGCGGCCCGGAGCGGAGACTGCGGGACCCGGAGCTGGGGCTGCGGCCCGGAGCGGAGACTGCGGGACCCGGAGCTGGGGCGGCGGTCCGGAGCGGAGACTGCGGGACCCGGAGCTGGGGCGGTGGCCCGGAGCGGAGACTGCGGGACCCGGAGCTGGGGCTGCGGCCCGGAGCGGAGACTGCGGGACCCGGAGCTGGGGCGGCGGTCCGGAGCAGAGACTGCGGGACCCGGAGCTGGGGCGGTGGCCCGGAGCGGAGACTGCGGGACCCGGAGCTGGGCGGCTGCCCGGAGCTGATGCTGTGGCGGGCCGTCTCGGAGCGGAGACGGCGTTCCGGCTTTCGGCGGCGGCGACATCACCATGGAGGTCTGCTGGACTGGAGGGCGGCATCTCCGGCCTGGATCGATCGCCTCAGTGCAGAGGGAGAACAAGGAGGGAAGAGACGGAGACTAAGACTTTGCCTCCATCACAGTGAGGATGTGCTTGGTGAACTCACTGTGGTGGATGTTTAATTTGAGTTTATTGTATGTTTTGTTTTTATTGGTTCTGTGTATGACTGCAGGCAACATAATTTTGTTCAGACCGAAAGGACTGAATGACAATAAAGGAATCTAATTCTAATTCTAATTAATGACCAAGGCAGAGAGTACAAGGATGATGAATGACACTCTGGCACTGCACAAAACATTGAACATAAAAGATCTTGCATCAGAGATGACAATGACCAGGAAACGTATTTAAAAATGGTGATATCTCATCTCTCTTTTAATTCTTCTATTTCACCCATAGGATGGTAGGGAACTGGAACTCAGCCCTCAAGTGTAGTGGAACAAAAAGGGCCAGCACATTGAAGTATTAACAAGACAAACACTTGAACAAGAAAGAAGTCAGCCATCAAACCACAGACCAAAGTTGAGAAATGGGTTTAGAATCTATTTAGGTCACTTTGGGCTCGGGGTGAACAACCTCTTTCTGCACTCTAGGATTTATGATGCTGCCTCAGATGGAATTTTCCATCACCTACATTCATTCTTTGCTGAGCAAAATATAAAAAAAGTTCAGAAAAGTTGATCTATATAAATAGGCACTGGTCTGTGACCCTACCAACTATGAAGAGAGGCAATTACAGATTATTTTAAAAATCCTTAAATTCCTACAAATATAGATACTCCCCAGATTACTAAGGCCTGACGAATGTCCAGCTCATGCATACAAACATGCATCTCGGTGGAATGGATTTGCTGGCTGCTTTGGGGCTGCAGGCATCTTCTGCTATGTGGGAACTTGGTTAGAATCAGTCATACAATATGGAAACAGGCACTTCTGCCCAACTTGCCCACACCGACCAACATGTCCCATCCACACCAGTCCCACTTACCTGCATTTAGCCCATATCCCTCCAAACCTGTCCTATCAAAGTACCTGTCCAATTACTTCTCAAACATTGCGATAGTCCCTGCCTCAACTACTTCCTCCGACAGCTCGTTCCACACACCCACCACCCCTTACGTGAAAAGGTTACCCCTCAGATTCCAATAAAATCTTTCCCCCTTCACCTTAAACCTTATGCCCTCTTGTTCTCATTTCCCCTACTCTGGGCCAGAGATTCTGTGCAAGAGACACGAGCTATTGCTCTCGTGATTTTGTACACTGTTGCGGTTCACGGCGGTATTTTGGATTATGAACTGTTCATAGGAACTGAACCCGACCGTAACCTGGAGAGGTGATAAGTGATAGGAGCAGAATAGGCCATTCGGCCCATGATCAAGTCTACTCCGCCATTCAATCATGGACCTGTAATGGATTTTCATATCACATGGACAAGTATTACAAGATATTTAATTGTACGGATTAAGTAAAATTGAAGAGAAGTATTGTGGAAGATAGCAAACAATCAAATGCTGACCATTCTTTGTTGTGGTCTATTCAAGGGTGAAGGCTAATTTTCATTTCTATCTACCATAGCGATATTTCTAATCAACTAAAACGGAAGGGCATTCAAATCTGAAGTAGGTACCAACTGTATTTATTGTCTACATTATGAAGTCGATGACTAGAAAAAACAACATCCTTCTCCCTGCCTCTGGCATGTCTAAACTTCCACTTAGATAGAAACATAGAAAATAGGTGCAGGAGGAGGCCATTCGGCCCTTCGAACCAGCACCGCCATTCATTGTGATCATGGCTGATCGTCCCCTATCAATAACCCATGCCTGCCTTCTCCCCATATCCCTTGATTCCACCTGCTCCTAGAGTTCTATCTAACTCTCTCTTCAATCCATCCAGTGACTTGGCCTCCACTGCCCTCTGTGGCAGGGAATTCCATAAATTCACAGCTCTCTGGGTGAAAAAGGTTTTTACTCACCTCAGTCTTAAATGGCCTCCCCTTTATTCTAAGACCGTGGCCCCTGGTTCTGGACTCGCCCAAAATTGGGAACATTTTTCCTGCATCTAGCTTGTCCATTCCTTTTATAATTTTATGTGTTTCTATAAGATCACCCCCTCATCCTTCTAAACACCACTTTTATATGTGATAATTCCTGTGATCATTAAACAGATCAGGAATATTTTTTGGGAAGGAGACCAAACATTTTTTGCAAACCCCATCTGAAAATGGAAATAAAGACAGAAATAAAAGAATGCAAAGCATTTTGAAATCTTCAACTCTGGCACGATACAATTATTTCACTATTTGTAGGACAATCTATTTCATGTACCATCGTGAATGTATGCAAAGGCAGGAGGTGCAGTGAGCAGAATGTAAAAACAAGGGCATGAGAGTTAAAATCAAGGGTTTGCTTGGCTGCAAGACTATGTAGGCCACCAAGCAATTGATGATCATTAACAGACACTCAGTACGGTTCAGACACGCGCAGGGAGTTTTGGAAAACTAGTTTACAAATGAGATGGGTCAGGCAGAAGGGCAGGTGATATACTTGTGCCTTGGAGGCAATAACAGACCAATGAATCAAACGATGGTAGATAAAAGTGCTGGAGAAACTCAGCGGGTGCAGCAGCATTTATGGAGCGAAGGAAACAGGCAACGTTTCGGCATGAAACGTTGCCTGTTTCCTTCGCTCCATAGACGCTGCTGCACCCGCTGAGTTTCTCCAGCACTTTTGTCTACCTTCGATTTTCCAGCTTCTGCAGTTCCTTCTTAAACAATGAATCAAACGATGTTTTGTTTAGATATACAGCGCAGAAACAGGCCCTTTCGGCCCACGCCGACCAGTGATCCCCGCACATTAACACTATCCTATACCCACTAGGGACAATTTTTACATTTATACCAAGCCAATTAACCTACATACCTGTATGTCTTTGGAGTGTGGGAGGAAGCCAAAGATCTCGGAGAAAACCCACGCAGGTCACGGGGAGAATGTACAAACTCCATACAGACAGCACCCCTAGTCAGAATCGAACCCGGGTCTCCGGCGCTGCATTCGCTGTAAGACAGCAACTCTACCGCTGCGCCACCGTGGCGCCCTAGATGCTAGATTTGTACGGAGGATATCCTCAAGGCAGCATTTATGGGCCAAAGTTCACCTCAAATTTAAATATGACACCTATATTGCTAACACTGTGTAGGAAGGAACTGCAGTTGCTGGTTTACACGGAAGGTAGACACAAAATGCTGGAGTAATTCAGTGGGTCAGGGGAGAGGGAAACTAGACATATGAAAAGGTACATTCATTTGTTCCTTGCACCTTTTCATACCTATAGTTTCCCTCTTGCCGACTCCCAGTCAGAAGGAAGCTCTCAACACAAAACATTGCCTGTTCCTTTTCTCCAGAGATGTTGCCTGACCCGCTGAGTCACTCTAACATTTTATGTCCATCTTTGTTGCTAACACTTTGGTTCACTTTCAGAAGGATGAGAGGGTATCTCATTGAAACATATAAGATTGTTAAGGGTTTGGACACGCTAGAGGCAGGAAACATGTTTCCGATGTTGGGAGAGTCCAGAACCAGGGGCCACAGTTTTAGAATGAGGAGTAAGCCATTTAGAGCGGAGATGAGGAAACACTTTTTGTCACAGAGAGTTGTGAGTCTGTGGAATTCTCTGCCTCAGAGGGCGGTGGAGGCGGGTTCTCTGGATGCTTTCAAGAGAGAGCTAGATAGGGCTCTTAAAGATAGCGGAGTCAGGGGATATGGGGAGAAGGTAGGAACGGGGTACTGATTGGGGATGACCACTCGAAGGGCCGAATGGCCTACTCCTGCACCTATTGTCTAGTGTCTATTGTCTGTGATGCCAGAGATAAGGATGGAGCCAATGACTTGGGAACAGAGTTTGTGATGTATTCAATAATTAGTTAACGGAAGATTTTACTCGTTCAGTGTCAAACCAACAGGCTGACATTTTTGCAGAGATCAGGAAAAGATGTGTCAGTGCAGATGAAAACCATGCCAAGAATCTGGAGGAGGAATTAGATTTAAAGTGTTTCTCTGTTCCAAACAGAACCTTGCTATGAATGTCCTTTAGCTATGCTTAATTCATTTTTCATGTGCAAACATTCCTTTCAATTTGATGTAGTATTTAATTTCAAACTAAATATATTTGGTGATTTTCATGATATTTGAAAACTAGTCCAGTGTATTGCCATGCAATCTAAAGCTGATAGTAAGCAACATTTTAGATTAATAGAGAGAAAATGCTGAAGTTCCCTCAAAACTCTGTCCTTAACAGGAATTACAACAGCATTTCTCATTCTCAGATTTAACTGCGATTTTAACTTGCTACAGACAGCGGCAACTGTCATTACTGAAACCTAATGACAATGCTGTTTGGATAAAGTTTTAATTTACAATGAGCAGAGAGATAAATAAGATGACAGGATGCAGGGATACAGGAAGTGGTGAACTTTGACAATTAGCTCAGGACATCAGCACAACTCACCACTTTCTGTAGATACAAACGATGGCATTTTCAGTTTCAACATCTCTAAAACTAGCAAGGCACACCTTGCACCACTGCAATAAACACATAAGTTGTGTTGTTTGATTATAAACTAAGAATAATGTGTTGTAATTAAATAATAAGGAAAACATTCATCAAGTGATCTTTCATTTGTGCAGTCGGGATTAAACCAAAAACTGACCCTTAAGTTAATACTGTTGATGCTTTGCTTTTGTGCTTGCAATTGTTCCTTCCAATCGGCCAAAGTCAGCTCCTCTCCTCTGCATTTATTTCCTTTCAATGGTATCCACTTCCTCTGGACTCCACTCTTTCCCCAACCCTTCCTCTCTCCCTGCGACCCCGCCTCACGAGAGTTGAAGTGCAACATTGTTTTGCATGAAACGTAATCGGAAGGAACTCAGATGCTGGTTTACACCGAAGATAGACACAAAATGATGGAGTACCTCAGAGGGATAGAGAGAGCATCTCTGGAATGGGTGATGTTTTGTGTCGAGACCTGTTCCTAGTTCTCCAACCATTCTGACTGTCCCCCTGAGTAAATGTTATCTCTGTATGCTTCGTTGTCACCTTCTCCTAGCTAACAATGATCTATTCTATATTTTCATCTCCTTTGATGTTTCATTTTCACACCTTGCGCTTCCTTATCTCTGTGTCCCTCTCCCGACTTTCAGTCCGAAGGGTCTCAACTCGAAACGTCATCCATTCCTCTCCAGTAATGCTGTCTGTCCTGTTGAGTGACTCCAGCATTTTGTGTCCATCTTTGATATAAAAAGTGGAACAGAGAGACTAAGGGAGAAGTAAAAATAACCAGAAATTGATGCAAAACAAATCAGCTTCTCCGCTCTTTAGTATCAATTTCATTCAGTGAAGCAGCACAAGAGACTTCTGATGAGACCCAGTCAACAAGTCTAAACACATTGTGGCTTCCCTCCTGTGCAGATCTCATTTACCAGCACTGGCTTATGGCCTGAAGGGCCTCTATTATATGCTCTCAATCCCAATCTCCTCTGAAAAGATACAATTATTGCCCAGGGAATTAAACCATTGAATGTGCACTGTGTCAACTCTTATTTTTGTAAGGAGACTTAAACAGCACACAATACTTCAAATCCTATTCAAGCCATTCCTTCTCTCCAGAGATGTTACCTGTTCTCCAGCATTTTGCGTCTACCTTTGATTTAAACCAGCATCTGCAGTTCTTTCCTTCTCAAAACCGTAACCATTCTTTTCCCACAGATGCTGTCCAGCTGACTGAATGTTACAAGCATGCGTCTTGATCGACAACTTTTTGCTCTTTACATTTGCTACTGTCCAATCCATTGGGACTAATCCTGAAACTTCAAATATTGAAAGGGTTATTTTTTGAAAATGATAGAAAATGGCTCTTTCTGATTTACGAAGAAATCCGCTTGTGTACAGTTCCCAGGAATGTCTAGTTTAGAGATACAGCACGGAAACAGGCCCTTCGGCCCACCGAGTCCGCACTGACCAGCGATCACCACACATTAACACTACCCTACACACACTGGGGCCAATTTTACATATACACCAAGCCAATTAACCTCCAAACATGTACGTCTTTGGAGTGGAAGCCCTGCGAAACCTGGGGACTGTTTCTATACACGATAAACTTCTGTGGTGTGGGAGTATGAAGCACACTGAAGGTGTAGGTGTAACTGACCTTCTCTGCACCCCTCCACATAATATCCAGGAACACATGGAGCTAATGGAACAGCAACATTTTCATCAACACCTTTAGTTTCACTAGTCTTGGGTACCATGCCCAATGCAGCCTCATTCATTTGAACAAATTTACTATTCTTTATAATAACTGAGGTCTTTTTGGGGGAAGAAAAAAACCCAAACCTAATGAGTGTTTAGAGAAACAGGCCCTTTGGTCTACCGAATCCATGCCAACCATATAGTAGGTATATGGTTCAACAATATACTAGGTAGATCACCCATATACTAGTTCTATGTTAATCTACTTTCGCATCCTTGGGGTCATTTACAGAAGCCAATTAACCTACAAACCTGCATATCTTTGGAATGTGGGGGGAAACTGGAGCACCCGGAGAAAACCAAGAGGGTCACAGAGAGAACGTACAAACATTCTGCTTTCCTTCTCTGCGGAAACAGGCCTTTCGGCTGACCGAGTCCGCACCAACCAGCGATCCCTGCACACTAACACTGCCACACACACCAAGGACAATATACATTTACACCAATTAACCTAAAAACCTGTATGTCTTTTGGTGGAAACCTAAGATCTTGGAGAAAACCCACACAGGTACAAACTCCGTACAGACAGCACCTGTGGTCAGGATCAATCCCGGGTCTCTGGCACCGTAAGACACCAACTCTACCGCTGCGCCATCTAGAGAAAAGGGAGAACGTACATGCTCCACACAAATAGAACCCAAGGTTAGAATTGAACCTGGTGTGAAAAAATATAAAATTAGATAGAAATTGTGGACTTAAAAAGTTTTGTCAACTGTTGATTCCCACAAGAGATTCTTCCTGTAAAAATCTTGAGTGCAGCATGCAATAAACAAACACTGTCTGACTATTCTTATTCTTAGCTCATGCCAGTAGTTTTGATGCTGTAATTCAAAATCTGATTCCGTTATATTAAACTGCCAGGTACTAACTCTAACCCAGAAACAGGCCGTGATTTAATGCAAGTAAGTATCAAAGAATCAGAATTAAAGGACGTTCCTTTAGGAAGGAGATGGAGGAATTTCTTTAATCAGAGGGTGGTGGATCTGTGGAATTCATCGCCACAGAAGGAGACAAAGTCAATGGATATTTTTAAGGCAGAGATTATATTCTTCATTAATACTGGTCAGGGGTTATGGGGAAAAGGCAGGAGAATGGAGTTAGGAAGGAAAGATAGATCAGCCATGATTGAATGGCAGAGTACACTTGATGGGTCGAATGGCCTAATTCTGCTCCTATCACTTATGAAATGACATCATATAAAGTATTGTTTTGAGAATTGTGATACACACATCTCAATAACAGCAGTACAACAGAAAATATACTGGAGGAATTCAGTGGGCCAGACAGTATCAATGAAATAGATGGGTCTATCTTTGCAATTAGGATCTAAAAAGCTGGAATAACTCAGCGGGTCAAGCAGGGGGAAAGGAATAGGTGACGCTTCAGGTCGAGACCCTTCTTCAGACTGTATCCAAGTCTCAAGGTCCCAACTCCAGTGGAGACCATTCATTCGGTCCAGATGAAGGCTCTCGACTCAAAACATTGTTTGTTCATTTCACTCCTTAGATATCGCCTGGCCTGCTGAGTTGCTGCAGCAGTTTGTTTCCAGATTCCAGCGTCTGCTGCTTTGTGTTAGCTGTAGGCGGCACAGCAGTACAGCTGCTGCTTTACAGCGCTAAAGACCCGGGTTCGATCCTGACTACGGGTGCTTGTCTGTACGGAGTTTGTACATTCTCCACGTGACCACGTGGGTTTTCTCCAAGACCTTGGGTTTCCTCCCACACTCCAAAGACGTACAGGTTTGTGGGTTAATTGGCTTGGTATAAATGCCAATTGTCCCTAGTTCGTGTAGGATAGTGTTAGTGTCTGGGGATCGCGGACTCGGTGGGCATAAGGGCCTGGTTCCGCACTGTATCACTAAATTAAACAATATTCTGTCGTTGCATGGGGTGCGATAGTTATAAGGGAGTGAATATGGAAGTTGTCAAGTTCCAGCAAGTGTGTTGAAATCTCTCATTCACAAAACAGCCTTGCAACCATCTACGAGATACATGTCAATACATCTCATCAGTTAAATAAAATGATGAACATTTCTCATCTACCATTTACCACTCCAGATGCCGCAGCAGGACCTGTAATATCGTGAAAGACATTACACATCCTTGTCACCACCTTTTCACACTGCTGCCCTCAGGAAAAAGGTACAGGTCGCTAAAGTCACGCACTGCCAGACTCAAGAACAGCTTTTACCCATCAGCAATCTTGGAACTGAACTCTGTCTCGGGAGCGGGTTATGGGGAAGGAGGGGGGGTGGGAGACAGTGTTAATTTATGTAAATGTGAATCCATGGGTGGGTTTGGGGAGGGAGGGAGTGTAAAAAGTATGAGTATGTGAATGTTTGAAGTTCTTTTAAATGGAGAGACTCAGTAATCTCGTTGTATGTGACACATGCAATGACAATAAAGCATTCTGATCTGATCGACTCATGCTGATCCCCATTGCCACCCAGACACCCACATATAACCTGCTCTTTTTCACATGCCCTAGAATTCTCCCCCGATTCTCCTATCAATCAGCCACAAGAAATTGCATCAGTCGATTAACTGCCAACTCACCCCTATCGGAAATGAAGACATCGCTTCAAAATGCTTCCTTTATCACAAAAACTATCAATTTTCTGCTGTTTATGATCTTCATTCATGGTCCCACGATGGATTCGAGGACCAGAGGACATAGGTTTAAGGTGAAGGGGAAAAGATTTAATGGGAATCTGAGGGGTAACTTTTTCACACAAAGGATGGTGGGTGTATGGACAATGTACATATCCATGTACAAAATCGCGTAACCCCGTGCACACTCGTGTCTCCCCGAGCACACCCGCGTCTCCCCGAGCACACTCGCGTCTCCCCGAGCACACTCGCGTCTCCCCGAGCACACTCGCGTCTCCCCGCGCACACTCGCGTCTCCCCGCGCACACTCGCGTCTCCCCGCGCACACTCGCGTCTCCCCGCGCACACTCGCGTCCCCGCACACACTCACGTATCCCCGCACACTCACGTATCTGTGTACACACTCGCGTATCCCCGCACACACTCACGTGTCCCTGTACACACTGGAAAACATATCAGAGCACGCCGTAGGGTGTTCCGCTCTCGATCACCTGGCACCATTGGCGACACGGTCCAAGGCTGGCGTCTCTCATCTGAAAGGGCGCCCAACACCATCCTTTATAGCATTCCATATTAGAGCAGACCTGGCCACTGCCCCCTCCCCGAGCCAATCTTAAGCCCCCTTGTCTGCAACGTTTCTGCACTACTAGCGGCAGGAGGTGGTCTACCTAACTATTATCGTTGTGTTTTGCTCACCAATGCTACGCAGGCAGGTGGAACAAATGTAGCTGGGGCATGTTGGCCGGTGTGGGCAAGTTGGGGCGAAGGGCCTGCTTCCATACGGTATCACTCAATGACTCTATACAAAATTATATTTTACTAGTCTAAGTGGGACCTGTTGGGTCCCATGTCACACGGGAGGGCTGGTCCCCCGACGCAATATTCCACCTCTCCACCAATTCCAATATTGGTGGCCAGTGGGGGGGCTTTCTGGAGTGCTGGTATGGGTTCTTGGGGTGGCAGCTCAGTCCCTCAAGCCTGATCTGCTGGCAGCTCACTCACGGCTGGTGGGCTGGCAGTTGACTCATGACTATTCCTTGAAATTCCATTTCAAGCAGGGTGCAAGTCCACCAAATTCAAATCCATGTTCCTACCATTTCAAGCAGGGTGCAAGTCCACCAAATTCAAGTGCATGTTCTTACCACTTCAGAGCAGGGTTCAAGGCCACCGAATTCAAGTGCAGTTTCCAACCACTATGAGCAGGGTGCAAGGCCACCGAATTCAAGTGCAGTTTCATACCACTTCGAGCTGGATCCAAGGCCACCAAATACAAGTGCAGTTTCATACCACTTTCAGCAGGGTGCAAGGCCACCAAATTTGGTGCAGTTTTATTCCACTTCAAGCAGGGTCCAAGGCCACCAAATTCAAATGCAGCTTCATACCATTGGTGTGAGCAGGGTGAAACCACCATAAAACCACACAAAACACCAAACTCATAGTTCAGTAGACATTCAGTGTGTTCAGTTGATTCACAGCTCAGAGTCATGACCTCTCCCTCCCCCATCATGCAGAGACTGAGCCACACCCACACTTCCGGGTTTTATAACCCCTCCCCCTCCCACCGGAAAAGGTGTGGCTTTCAGGGCGTGATTGACAGGAGAGTGATTCTCAACATTTTTTAAACACTAATAACACTTTTATTTTTCATTGATGGGAAGAATTCTCTGCACCTGCTCAGCGGAGGGGGGACTGAGTAAGATGGCCAAAAATCACAGCCGTAAGTGTAGCGTTTTATCTAAAATCATTATACAGTGCAAACAGGAAGTAAGTGCATTTGCAGTAGTGCCTTTTAACTTCAAGCCAAAGCACCCAAGCCGCCATTTGCAGTAAGTAGTGCCTTTCAACCTCAAGCCAAAGCACCCAAGCCACCATTTGCAGTAAGTAGTGCCTTTCAACTTCAAGCCAAAGCACCCAAGCCACCATTTGCAGTAAGTAATGCCTTTCAACTTCAAGCCAAAGCACCCAAACAACCATTTGCAGGCAGTGCCTTTTTACTTCAAACAAACCATATTTTCATTTTCAAACCACATTAAGGGTACTCACAGTTGTGTAGACATTGGTTCAGTGTTATTCAGAGCTCAGAGAGACGTGACCCTTGGTTTCATCCATCTTGCAGAGAGTGAGTGAGGCACACCACTTCCTGGTTTTATAGTCCCTCCCCCTCCCTCCAGCAGGGGCAGCAGAGAGAATGGTGATTTTTTTAAACTTCAAGCCAAAGCTCCCAAGGCACCATTTGCAGTAAGTAGCGCCTTTCAACTTCAAGCCAAAACACCCAAGCCACCATTTGCAGTAAGTAGTGCCTTTCAACTTCAAGCAAAGCAGTCAAGCCACCATTTGCAGTAAGTAATGCCTTTCAACTTCAAGCCAAAGCACCCAAACAACCATTTGCAGGCAGTGACTTTTTACTTCAAACAAACCACATTTTCATTTTCAAACCACATTAAGGGTACTCACAGTTGTGTAGACATTTGTTCAGTGTTATTCAGAGCTCAGAGAGACGTGACCCTTGGCTTCATCCATCTTGCAGAGACTGAGTGAGGCACACCACTTCCTGGTTTTATAGTCCCTTCCCCTCCCTCCAGCATGGGCAGCAGATAGAATGGTGATTTTTTTAAACTTCAAGCCAAAGCTCCCAAGCCACCATTTGCAGTAAGTAGTGCCTTTTGAACTTTAAACCAAAGCTCCCAAGCCACCATTTGCTGTAAATAGTGCATTTCAACTTCAAGCCAAAGCACCCAAGCCACCATTTGCAGTAAGTAGTGCCTTTCAACTGCATGCCATCATTTGCAGTAAGTAGTGCCTTTCAACTTCAAGCCAAAGCACCCAAGCCACCATTTGCAGTAAGTAGTGCCTTTCAACTTCAAACAAAGCACCCAAGCCACCATTTGCAGTAAGCAGTGCCTTTCAACCTCAAGCCAAAGCACCCAAGCCACCATTTGCAGTAAGTAATGCCTTTCAACTTCAAGCCAAAGCATCCAAGCAACCATTTGCAGTAAGTAGTGCCTTTCAACTTTAAACCAAAGCTCCCAAGCCACAATTTGTTGTAAATAGTGCATTTCAACTTCAAGCCAAAGCACCCAAGCCACCATTTGCAGTAAGTATTGCCTTTCAACTTCATTGCCACCATTTGTAGTCCCTCCCCCTCCCTCCAGCAGGGGCAGCAGAGAGAATGGTGATTTTAAAAAACCCATTAATATCTCTCTGATTTGTCATCGATGGGAAAAATCCTCCGCACCCGTAAGGCGGAGGGGGGCTCTGGGCGAGGTGGCAAAAAATGATGGCCGGCGTTCTGTCGGAAATCGCAGCACAGTAGGCCAAAAGCGGTCAAGATCAGAGATTTAGTAATATAGATAGAATTATGCTGGTGGCCTTGCCAAGACTCGATGAGCCTATATAATTGAAACATTGCTTTTACTTCTGAAAAATGGTCAATTGGACCATTCTACACTTATAGCAAAGAGATCTGTGGCCTTTGTATATCTGTACCTGCACGAGCAGCAGGTACGAGACAGCGAAGGTAAGCACTTTTACTTTGGCCGTTAGAAGGTGAAACACAGTCGAACTCGTGGAATGCCCTGGTTGTAATTTTGTGAAGTGATTGGCAGCATGAGAAGCAGCATTCAGGTTTTTAAATTCCATGCAACGAGGATACAGCGAGGTTACCGTGCTCCTCATCTCCGAGCCAAGAATGTTGTATTAAATCAGGAGTTAAACTGAATGTGTATGCCACGCGACAGCCAACATCCACATACAGCATGATTTACACCACTTATTTAACAAGACTTTGACAATTTAAATCACAGCTAAATCGTACTATGAGTATCAATCAACCTGGCACATTTCCAAAATTCTGACAATTTACTACTGGGAATGCTAGCTTCTGAAACAACCTGATATTGAAAGTTATGTTTGGATAATAAGCAGATTTTTTTAAAGTACACGTTTACAGCTGAAACCCAGACTCATAACTTAATTAGTGATAGGAGTAGAATTAGGCCATTCGGCCCATCAAGTCTACTCTGCCATTTAATCATGACTGAGCAATCTCTCCCTCCTAATCCCATTCCCCTGCCTTCTTCCCATAACCCCTGACACCCGTACTAATCAAGAATCAATCTCTGCCTTAAAAATATCCATTCACTTGGCTTCTACAGCCTTTTGTGGCAAAAAATTCCACAGATTCACCACCTACTGACAAAAGGAATTCCTCCTCATCTACTTCCTAAAGGAATGTCTTTCAATTCTGAGGCTGTGACCTCTAGTCCAAGACTCTCACATTGGTGGAAACATCCCATTCTATCCAGGCCTTTCACAATTCGATAAGTTTCAATGAGATTCCTCTTATTGAAAATGAAAAAAGATAGCTAACCAAACTGGCACAATAGTTTAGTTTATCGTCACATGTACCAGGGTACAGGCGAAAGCTTTTTGTTGCATGCTATAGAAACATAGAAAATAGGTGCAGGAGTAGGCCATTCAGCCCTTCGAGCCAGCGTCGCCATTTAATATGATCATGGCTGATCATCCAAAATCAGTACCCCGTTACGGCTTTTTCCCAGTATCCCTTGATTCCGTTAGCCCTAAGAGCTAAATCTAACTCTCTCTTGAAAACATCCAGTGAATTGGCCTCCACTGCCTTCGGTGGCAGAGAATTCCACAGATTCACAACTCTGGGTGAAAAGGTTTTTCCTCATCTCAGTCCTAAATGGCCTACCCCTTATTCTTAAACTGTGACCCCTGGTTCTGGACTCTCCCAACATCAGGAACATTTTTCCTGCATCTAGCCTGTCCAATCCTCTAAGAATGTTATACGTTTCTATAAGATACCCTCTCATCCTAAATTCCAGCGAATACAAGCCCAGTCGATCCATTCTTTCATCATATGTCAGTTACGGTGGTTGGCTTGTGTGATGGTCTGGGCTGCGTCCATATATCTCCGCAATTTCTTGTGGTCTTGGATGGAGCTGTTCCAAAATCATACTTGCCAACACTAAATTTAACAATTTGACAAAGCTCATGTCAAAATGGGACCAAACTCAAATCTTCTCAAAAACCCTGTTTTTTTTTTTTGCAGAAGCTATAGCAGTATTCACTGACACCGTTTCAGCTTTATAAACAACCACTTAAATGCGTAAATAAGTCAAATGTAAAAAGGATCGCCACGATTAAGAAAAGGATTACTTGCAGAAGCCTGAAAGGACAATGTTTGATTTAATGTGAAGAGTTTGCAATCTGACAGATGAGAATAAAGTGCAAAAAGAGTTCACAAGTGTTCAGTGTTTTTGAAGGCCCTGCATTTAGTCAGAGTCATACAGTGAAGAAGCAGGCTATTTGGCCCATCTTGTCCATGCCAACCAAGATGCCCCATCTACACTATAAAGCTATTTATCTGAAAACCACCTGCCCGCATTTGCCACATATCCTTCTAAACCTTTCCTATCCATGTACCCAGCCAAACGTCTTTTAAATGTTGTGATACAGGTAGTAACAACTCTGGTCACTTGTTCCACAGACCCAGTACCCTGGGTGCAAAAGTTGCCCCCTCAGGTTCCTGCTAAATCTTCCTCCTCACATCTTAAACCTATGTCCTCTAGTTCTTGATTTCCCCAACTCTGGGTAAAAGACTGTGCATCTACCTTATATGAACTTATACTCTTATATGCCTCTATAAGATCACCGCTCATCCTCCTGCGCTCCAAGGAATAAAGTCCTATCCTGCCCAACTTCTCCATATAACTCAGGCCCTCGAGTCCTGGCAACATGCTCGTAAATCTCTGCATGCTGTCTAGCTTAACGACATCTTTCCTATAGCAGGTTGACCAAAACTGAATGTTACTCTAAATATGGCCGCACCAACGTCTTGTACAACTACTTAGTACCCTGACTGATGAAGGCCAATGTGCCAAAAGCTTTCTTGACCACCCTATCTACCTATAATGCCACTTTCAAGCCACCTCCACCAGGATCCCACTACTGGCCAGTACTTCCCATCTCCACCTTTTCTGCTTTCTGCAGAGACCGTTCTCTCTGAAATTCCCCGGTCAACTCGTCCTCCCTTCCCACCCAAACCACCCCCTCCCCAGGTACTTTTCCCTGCAACCGCAGGAGATGCAACACCTGTCCCTTTACCTCCCCCCTCAACTGCATTCAAGGACCCAAACAGTCTTTCCAGGTGAGGCAGAGGTTCACTTGCACCTCCTCCAACGTCATCTACTATATCCGCTGTTCCAGGTGTCAACTTCTCTACTTCGGCGAGACCAAGCGGAGGCTCGGCGATCGTTTCGCTGAACACCTCCGCTCAGTCCATCTTAACCTACCTGATCTCCCGGTGGCTCAGCACTCCAACTCCTCCTATTCCCAATCTGACCTTTCTGTCCTGGGCCTCCTCCATTGTCAGAGTGAGGCCCAGCGCCAATTGGAGGAACAGCACCTCATATTTCACTTGGGGAGCTTACACCACGGCGGTATGAACATTGACTTCTCTAACTTCAGGTAGCCCTTCCTTTCTCTCTCCAACCCCTCCCCAGTTCTCCCACCAGTCTTACTACCTCCGATTACATTCTATCTTGGTCCCACCCCCTCCCCTGACATCAGTCTGAAGAAGGGCCTCGGCCCGAAACGTCACCCATTCCTTCTCTCCAGAGATGCTGCCTCACCCGCTGAGTTACTCCAGTAATTTGAGGAAGGACATTCTTGCTGTTGAGGGAGTGCAGTGTAGGTTTACAAGGTTAATTCCCGGGATGGCGGGACTGTCATATGCTGAGAGAATGGAGCAACTGGGGTTGTACACTCTGGAGTTTAGAAGGATGAGAGGGTATCTCATTGAAACATATAAGATTGTTAAGGGCTTGGACATGCTAGAGGCAGGAAACATGTTGGGGGAGTCCAGAACCAGGGCCACAGTTTAAGAATAAGGAGTAAGCCATTTAGAACGGAGACGAGGAAACACTTTTTCTCACAGAGAGTGGTGAGTCTGTGGAATTCTCTGCCTCAGAGGGCTATGGAGGCAGGTTCTCTGGATGCTTTCAAGAGAGAGCTAGATAGGACTCTTAAAAATTGCGGAGTCAGGGGACATGGGGAGAAGGCAGGAACGGTGTACTGATTGGGGATGATCAGCCTCGAAGGGCCAAATGGCCTACTCCTGCACCTCTTATCTATTGTCTATTTTGTGTCTGCCACTTTCAAGGAACTACGTATCTGCGCTCCTAGATCCCTTTGCTCTTTAACACTCCCCAGAGCAATGCCATCCACTGTGAAGATCCTACACTAGTTTGCTTCTCAAAATGCAACATCTATTAACCATTCCTAAGATGGCCGCACTTTGAAGTCGCTGCGGACGGACGGAGCTGAGCAGTCAAAATGCCACCAAAGAAGAATGAGGAAATTGAGGATATAAAGAAGGCGCTTGATTTTCTGTCTGAGGAGATTGCTACTGTCTCTAAGCAGCAGAAAATGATAATTAATTTGATGAGTGAAATTAAAGAACTGAAAAAACAAAATGAGGAAAAGGATAAGAGGATCGTCAGCCTAGAATGCCGTGTAACAGACCTGGAGCAGTACACCCGCATGAATGACATTATTGTCAGCGGACTGGAGACCAGGCCCCTGGTCCTACGCCAGGGCAGTAACAGCAACGGCCGATGGGGAGCCCACCGCTCCAGACATGGACTCCGTGGAGCAACAGGTAACTGCTTTCTTTCATAGCAAAGGCATATCCATATCCAACACAGACATTGAAGCATGTCATCCTTTACCTCGAAAAAACCAAAGTGTCAAACCAGCCATAATAATTCGTTTTACGAACAGAAAACACAAAAATGCATTGCTCAGACAAGGGAAAAAGCTCAAGGGATCTGATGTTTATGTGAATGAGCACCTTACAAAAAAAATGCAGATATCGCCAGAAGCGCACGCATCCTAAGGAAGCAGAAAAAAATCCAGTCAACCTGGACAACAAACTGTAAGGTGTTCATAAAGCTAAACGGGTCACCAGAGGAGGCTAAAGTGCTGACCATAAGATACATCGAGGAGCTGGACAAGTACCAGTGACTCCAGAACAGTGACTGTGTCTATCAGTGTGATTGACTTGAACTATTATGACCATGGACTCTTGTGAAGAGTTTGACTGTTTAAATTTGACAACAGCTGGAAATGAAAGGGACAATGATGACTGTGATGGTTGGAACTTTAAATCATTTAAATTCACTGATCATAATATGCATGATTTTGAACAAGATATTGACCCTGAAAATAATTTTCTTCACAATATAAACAATAACTGCTGTTATTACTCTGAAGATCAATTCAACATGAACATAAAATCAGATCATGGAATGTCAATAATTCATTTCAATAGCAGAAGTTTATATGCAAATTTTCACAACATCAAATATTATTTAAGTCATCTAAACAAACCATTCAATGTGATAGCCATATCTGAGACCTGGCTTAGTACTGAAAAGGGTGTGGATTTTGAGTTAAATGGATATGAACTGAATTACATAAATAGGAAAAATAAAAAAGGAGGAGGGGTGGCTTTGTATATAGATAAAAGATTAAATTATAAAATAGTGGAAAATATGACAACTAATATTGATGATGTGATGGAGATTATTACTGTAGAAATCTACCTGGAAAAAAAGAAAAATGTAATTGTAAGTTGTGTATACAGAGCACCTGGTTCCAATATTGAAATATTCAAGAATAGTATGGAAAGATTGTTTGCCAAGAAAGATCACAGAGTTGTGTTCATTTGTGGGGATTTTAATTTAGATCTCTTAAATCCCAACAAGCACTGATGAATTTATCGATGTATTGTTCAGTATGAGTTTTTTCCCACTTATCACCAAACCAAGTAGAATAACATCTCACTGTGCAACTCTAATAGACAACATATTTACAAACAGTATGGACAACAGCATAAAGAGTGGGTTACTACTAAATGACATCAGTGACCATCTGCCGGTTTTTGTAATGTTTGTTTGTGAATATGTTAAGTGTAAGGATGTTAATAAGATTAGATACAGGAGAGTAAGAACAGAAGAATCTATAAATAAATTTAGAAATGTATTACTGACCCAAAATTGGAAACAAGTGTTTAAAGAGACTGATACCAACAAAGCGTATGAAACATTCCTGATAATATTTAAATCATTATATGATGAACACTGTCCTTTGAAACAACACAACAAGAAGCAAAAATATATAGATAGGCCATGGATGACAAAAGGACTACAAAATGCATGCAAAAAAAAGAATATCTTGTATAAAGAATTCATAAAATTGAGAACTATAGAAGCAGAAAGTAAATACAAAAGATACAAAAACAAATTGACTAGTATTATGAGGATATGTAAGAAAGATTATTATAATAAAATATTAAACGATAATAAAAATAATATCAAGGGCATATGGAATGTGTTAAATAATATTATCAGGAATGGATCAATGAATATAAACTACATACACAGAGGCTGTGAGTGACTACATCAGCTGGTGCACATCTATATGTGCCCCTCCCAGAACTGTGCGTGTGTTTCCAAACCAGAAACCTTGGTTCAATGGAAACATAAAACAGAAGATCAGGAAAAGGCAGGAAGCTTTTACGTCAGGAGATCAAAGGGAGTACAAGAAAGCCCGGTACGAGCTACAGAAGTCCATCAGAGCTGCAAAGTGGACTTATTCCCAAAAACTTGAAAGCTTTTACCTAAGTAACAACACACGCAGTATGTGGCAGGGAATCCAAGCAGTCACAAACTACAAGAAAACAGTACCAACCACAGACCCCCAGGATGTCACCCTCCCAGACAGCCTTAATACCTTCTACACCAGGTTTGACAGACTGAACACAAACACCCCCTCAAAAGCCCCCTGCAACCCCACGGACACTGTCTTTCAGGTGACACCCACACAGGTCCTGAAAGCTCTGAGGCAGGTGAACCCCCACAAGGCTGTGGGACCAGATGGCTTCCCTCCTAAAGTTCTGAAGGCCTGTGCAGAACAACTCACTGGAGTGTATGTAGACATCTTCAATCTGTCTTTAAACCAAGCAGTGGTCCCCCGTATGTTTAAATATTCCACCATTGTACCAGTTCCAAAAAAACCTAACCCATCCACCCTGAATGACTTCAGGCCAGTGGCACTCACGCCAGTTGCCATGAAGTGTCTAGAAAAACTGGTTCTCACACACATCAATCACATGGTCCCGGGCACGATCGACCCCCTCCAGTTCGCCTACCGCCCCAACCGCTCAGTGGACGACGCAGTGGCCATTGCTCTACGTCAGAACGCTGTTCCTGGATTACAGCTCGGCTTTTAACACCATTTGCCCGGGCAGGCTGACTGAGAAGCTGACAGAACTCGGCGTCCCGACACCCACCTGCAACTGGATCTTGGATTTCCTGACTGAAAGACCACAGGTGGTGAGGATGGGAAGGAGGGTGTCTGCAGAGCTCACCGTCAGCACAGGATCACCACAAGGCTGCTGTCTCAGTCCCAAACTTTTCACCCTGTACACACACGATTGTGTCTCCACCCAGGAAAACACCATCATTATTAAGTATGCGGATGATACCACCATCCTCGGCCTCATTAAGGGGGGGGACGAGTCGGGCTACAGGAGTCTGGTGAACGGCATTCTTGCCTATGGTGAGGTGAACGACCTAAGCCTCAACACAGACAAGACAAGAGAAATAATAATGGACTTCAGAAAAAATCCACCCCCCCTGCAGCCCCTCATCATCAAGGGGACTGTGGTGGAGAGGGCTGACAGTTACAGATACCTGGGATTACAAGTAACATCAGATCTGAACTGGACTTTGAACACTGCTGCCACAGTGAAAAAAGCCCAGCAGAGACTGTACTTCATCAGGCTGCTCAGAAAAGCTGGTCTGCACTGTCGCCCTCTCACCCAGGTCTACAAAGGACTGATAGAGAGCATCCTCACCACAGGCATCACGGTGTGGTATGGAAACACCACACAGACAGAGAGGAAGGCTCTGCAAAGAGTCATAAAGACTGCAGAGAGGATTATCAGAACGGAACTCCCCTCCATGGACACAATCTACACACAGCGCTGTCAAAAAAGAGCAGAGAGAATCATCAGAGACACTACATCCAGCTCACTCCCTGCTCAAACACAAAAACTGCACATACAACCTCAGGCACAGACGAGCGGACAGCATCGCCACAAACAGAACACGCTTTTTTAAGAGCTTCTTCCCTGCCACAGTGAGACTCTTGGCCAAAACAAAATGAACTGATGTCCTGACCTACCTCATAGCATATCATATTATATCATATTATATTGTCTCCTGGGCCTGTGCAATTTACAATGCAATCGACACTTTTATATAGGGTTTGTGCAATTTACAATGCTCTCACTTTCCCCTTTATATAGGGTTTTAGGCACTTTCTTTTTTATTTCTAGAGAAGTATATGTTTTTATAGATTATGTGTCTTTCTGTGTGTCTTTTTAATTTGACTTGACTTGACTCTCTGAACAACCGCACAAGAGTTCCTATGTGTGTAAGCACAAATGGCAAATAAAGTTTTTGACCTTTGACCTTGACCCGCAGTATTTTAAAGACAATGATACAACTGTAAGCGATATGAATGATGTGGTTAATGGATTTAACAATTTTTTTGTAAGTGTGGGACCAAAACTGGCAGAAGAAATCGATAATCCAGTCAGAAGAAGGAGAGGGGAAGATTGTGGATTTGTTAGACAGCAACCCAAACTGAATGTTTTTGAAAGCAGCTGATGAAAAGGAGATTATTGACATTGTTAGTAATTGTAAGAATAAAAGGTCTACAGACTGGAATGACATTGATATGGCTTTAATCAAGGTAGTCATTGGTGTAATTGTAAAACCCTTAACATATTTGCAATTTATCTTTCAAAACTGGTGTATTTCCATGTAAAATGAAAACTGCCAAAGTCATCCCACTATACAAAGCTGGAGACAGAAATCAATTTACAAATTACAGGCCGGTGTCGTTACTCTCTCAGTTCTCAAAAATATTAGAAAAACTGTATGTAAGTAGATTAGATAACTTTATCGAGAAGCACGAATTGCTAGTTGATAGTCAATATGGATTCAGGTCAAACAGATCGACATCCATGGCATTAATGGAGTTAATTGAAGACATTACCAGTTCTATAGATAACAAGAAATATGCAGTGGGTGTATTTATAGATTTGAAAAAAGCATTCGATACGTAAACAATGTAGGATATCATGAACACACCAATATACTGTATTTAAAATTACACACCTTAAAGATTAAGGATATGGTAGAATTTAAGACTGCACAAATAATTTATAAAGCAAAAAATAAACTGCTACCTGTAAACATACAAAAACTGTTCAAAGACAGAGAGGGGGGTTATAACTTTAGAGGGAAACTAAACTTGAAACAGCATTATGCTCGGACCAATTTAAAAAGTATGTGTATTTCCATTTGTGGGGTGATTTTGTGGAATGGTCTTGACGAAACGATTAAACAAAGTATGAATATAATGCAATTTTAAAAAATGTACAAAAGATATATCTTTGAAAAGTACAGTAATGAGAAAGTAGAATGTAAATCTCACAGATGTTAATGGTGCTTGTTCTTTTTGTTCTTTTCTTTTTTTGTTCTTTTTTCTTAATAGCTTGATTGGAGTAGTTTTATTTGAATTGTCTGTTTAGTTTATTTTATTGAATTTTGCATTTGTTAATGGTGAAGAACGGGGGTAGGACTTGACAAGCATAGGCTTCTTCCTATCCCTTTTCGAACGAGTCTAATGTGTATTATGTTGAAATTGGCTTTTGATTTTTTAATTTATGTATGTACATATATGTTATGTATATGTGTATGTGTGTATATGTGTATATGTATGTATGTATATATGTATGTATGTGTGTATGTATTTATGTATATATATATGTATATATATAATTTTCCTTTTATTTATTCATTTTCATCTTTTTTTTTTTTCTTTTTTTTTTAATCGTTCGAAATAAAAGATATCATTCATTCATTCATTCCTCAGCCCAATTGATCACGATCCAGCTGTAATTTTTGAGAACAATATCATTTACTCACCCAAAACTTCCCCAACAGCTGAGGCAACTAGTCACTCCCACCCACAATGAAGGAAATAACCTTGAAGATGCCACGCTTTGAGTGGTCAAATTTGCATTTCATGAGAGGAAATACAATAACATCAAGAGTGATCTTACATACCAGCACCAAAATTCTTACATGCTGCAACTTAGAGGCCCATGTTTGCAACATACAGATAAATATAATAAATACAATACATTTATAACAGTTATACTAGGTAACCATAATAACGCAAAACTGAAGTGTGCAGTGCAACCAAAGACAGTCTATGTAAGATCATAGAAAGGGCTGAAGGGCATGTTCTTGTACTGTTCTATGAGATGATGGTTGAACAGAGTTCAGTAGCATGATGGTTGCTAGGAAGAAGCAGTTCTTCTATGTGATATTGTAATGCCACACCTGGCCTGTTTTTGAACTATTCTTTGAGTTTCCCACATGAATTAAGAACACTCCAGTTTTTAATTTAGGGTGGCTCGGTGGTGTAGCTGCTAGAGCAGCTGCCTTGCAGCACCAGAGACCCAGGTTAGATGCTGACCGTGGATGCTGTCCATGCAGTTCTCCCTGTGACCCCGTGGGTTTCATACGCGTGCTCCAGTTTCCTCCAGCATCCCAAAGATGTGCAGGTTTGTAGGATAACTGGCCTCGTAAATTGCCCCTCATGTGTAGGGATTGGATGAGAAAGTGGGATAACATAGTACTTGTATGAATTGGTATTCAATAGTCAGCATGCACTCAGTGGGCTGAAGGGCCCGTTTCCATGCTGCATCTTAGAAACATAGAAACATAGAAAATAGGTGCAGGAGTAGGCCATTCGGCCCTTCGAGTCTGCACCACCATTCAATATGATCATGACTGATCATCCAACTCAGTATCCCGTACCTGCGTTCTCTCCATACCCCCTGATCCCCTTAGCCACAAGGGCCACATCTAACTCCCTCTTAAATATAGCCAATGAACTGGCCTCAACTACCTTCTGTGGCAGAGAATTCCAGAGATTCACCACTCTGTGTGAAAAATGTTTTTCTCATCTCGGTCCTAAAAGACTTCCCCCTTATCCTTAAACTGTGACCCCTTGTTCTGGACTTCCCCAACATCGGGAACAATCTTCCTGCATCTAGCCTGTCCAACCCCTTAAGAATTTTGTAAGTTTCTATAAGATCCCCCCTCAATCTTCTAAATTCTAGCAAGTACAAGCCGAGTCTATCCAGTCTTTCTTCAATCTTCTAACTAAACTAATTGGATTATGCAGAAGTTTGTAGTAAAATGCTAATATTACAAGCTTAACTAACCTGGAATTGTCGACTGCATGCAAGATATTAAATATGGATTGTAATTATCAAACTTGAAAATAATTCTTAATTGTTCCTATCTGGGATATTTTAGTGGTTACTAAGTTCTTCAAATAGTAGATGCAGAAGGATAGTTTAAAATACGAGAATGAAACACATAAGTGGAGAATTTCAAATAAGCCCACAGATAATTGCTGCATTTAGAAATTTGCATATTTTGTGCTGTATTAATTTCATAGGGATGCTCACGTTATTTGCTTGTCAAATCACACCACTAAGCCCGGGGGGGGGGGGGGGGGGGGGGGGGGGGGGGGGGGGGGGGGGGAGAGAGAGTATGCATGATCGGGCAATCAGCATGTGTCGGAAAGAAATGCAGATGCTGGTTTAAATCGAAGATAGACACAAAATGCTGGAGTAACTCAGCAGGACAGGCAGCATCTCTGGAGAGAAGGAATGGGTGGCGTTTCGGGTCGAGACCTCCGAAGGTAGACACAAAACGTCACCCATTCCTTCCCTCCAGAGATGTTGCCTGCCCCGCTGAGTTACTGGAGAATTTTGTGTCTACCTTCGGGGGGTCTCGACCCAAAACATCACCCATTCCTTGTCCCCAGAGATACTGCCTGTCCCGCAGAATTACTGCAGAATTTTGTGTCTACCTTCGGGGGCTCCAACCCGAAACATCACCCATTCCTTCTCTCCATAGATGCTGCCTGTCCCGCTGAGTTACTCCAGCATTTTGTGTCTACCTTCGGAGGTCTCGACCCAAAACGTCACCCATTGCTTCTCCCCAGAGATGCTGCCTGTCCCGCTGAGTTACTCCAGCATTTTGTGTTTACCTTCAGGCAATCAGTATGCATACCATTGAGCATACCATACAGAACCCTCTTGTGGGAGATTTGAACCAGAACAAACTAATGATGACCTTCTCATTAAAGCTTGCCAACCACCTTCCATAAATAGTATCCATACCGATAACATGTTGGAATTGCGATTACTGCCATACCATAATAAATCAAGGATGGAAACTGGGTGGAAGAGAAATTATAGATGCAGCAATTCTCATTATTACTATCAGACCACCAATAATACAGAAAATTGGACCCATTCAAGGATATCTTTTAACTTCTGCTCAACAAATATGTTACCCACAAATATTAATTACAAACAAGTTGGCAAAGTTGAAATGTGTAGGAAGGAACTGCAGTCGCAGGTTTAAACAGAAGATACAGACAAAAAAAGTTGGAGTAACTCAGCGGGTAAGACAGCATCTCTGTGGAAAAGGAATTGGGACGTTTTGGGTCGAGACCCTTCTTCAGACTGAGAGTCAGGGTAAAGGGAAACGAGAGATATAGACAGTGATGTCGAGAGATATAGAAAAAATGAATGACAGATATGTAAAAAAGTAACAATGATAAAGGAAACAGGCCACTGTTAGCCGTGGCCTTGGTAAAAACAAGTACAATGAGACTCAACAAGACGACTTTGAAGCTGTTACGACTTGGGTGGGAGAGAGAGGGAATGCAGGGGTTTCTTGAAGTTAGAGAAATCAATATTCATACCACAGGGTTGTAAGCTGCCCAAGCGAAATACTAGATGCTGTTCCTCCAATTTGCATTTGGCCTCACCCTGACTTACAATGGAGGAGGCCTAGGTCAGACAGGTCAGTGTGGGAATGGGAAGGGCAATTAAAGTGTTTAGCATCCGGGAGATCAGGTAGGCAGGCCCAGGCAGGCTGAGCGAAGTTGAACGTTTTTGCCTTTTACCTTTTTCTTGGTCAGTTTCTCACCAACATAATTTGCAAATGTCTGGTCACAATCTCAATCACACTTGTCACACTGTCTACTGACAACTGCCCAAAATAATTTTTAGGCTAAATCTAATAAGCCTTCTGGTCAAAGTGGCTTTATATTTCACTCCTCTTCTCTTCGCAGTCGCTGCCTCAAAAATGCTGGCAGCATCATCAAGGAACCACACCATCCTGGCCACACACTCATCTCCCTGCTACCTTCAGGTAGAAGGTACAGGAGTCTTAAGACTGCAACAACCAGGTTCAGGAATAGCTACTTCCCCACAGCCATCAGGCTATTAAACCTGGCTCGGACAAAACTCTGATTATTAATAACCAATTATCTGTTATTTGCCCTTTATCAGTTTATTTATTCATGTGTGTATATATTTATATTACGGTATGTGGACACACTGATCCGTTTTGTAGTAAATGCCTACTATGTTCTGTATGCTGAAGCAAAGCAAGAATTTCATTGTCCTATCAGGGACACATGACAATAAACTCACTTGAACACTTGGACTTGAACACTTATCTGACACCCATTTGTCTCCCCTCCATCTCAAGCCTTTGTCCACCCATTGCCAACCAAAACCCACCTCACCTAAAAAACCCACCTCACCTATATTCGCGTAGACTCGGTGACCACTTTATTCAATAGTTGCGCCAAGACCTTCTGGATCTTCCGGTTGCTAACCATTTCAACTCCCCTTTCCCATTCCCACACTGACATTTCTGTCCTGTGGATGGCAGAGTGAGGCCACATGCAAACTGGAGGAACAGCAACTCATATTCCGCTTGGGTAGCTTACAACCCAACATTGAATTCTCCCGTGACTAAGTGAATTCTCCCATGACTAATTGAATTCCCTAATTTTAGGTAACATGTCACTCACTTCCCCTCCCCCCCCAAACCCTACCCCCTGTCCCCCACACTACACCACTATTCCATCCCTGTGCCTCACCTGCACTACCAATTATTTCTCCCCTCAGTCCCCCCGTCCCCCCCCCCCCTTCTACTTTCTGGCATCACAATCTACAACTGTTTAAACTGTCTCACACCTTCCTTTCTTATCTCTGGCATTTGTTCCTACTGTCTGCCGATCAAACCCACCCCCCCCCCCCCCCCCCCCCGCCCATGTCGCCCTATTGTCTGCCACGCTTTGTCGTACCTCTCCATTTTTCCAGCTTTCTTCTCCCCCCTACCCCCCCCCACACAAATCAGTCTGAAGAAGGGTCTCGATCCAAAATGTCACCGATCCATGTTCGCCAGAGATGCTGCCTGACCTGCTGAGTTACTCTCGCACTTTATTTTGTTTTGTTTATCACTTACCAAGGTTTGCCCCATCCTATCTCTTTACTAGCTTTCGCTCCTCCTCTACTACAAGCAGTTTGAGGGGTCCCACACTGAAAGATCGCCTGTCCATGTCCTCCAGAAATGCTGCCTGACCTGCTGTTACTCCAGCATCTTTTCTTTTGTAAAGTAGCATTTGTAATTTCTTGTATCTCTAGATAAAGTCACAAATGGAAGTTGGAGGCACTTCAGTCAATTTTGTTTAAAAAAAATACCTGCAAAATAGACACTACCTTTTGATAAGTTTGAATTAGCGAAGATTATAATAAGATAGACACAAAAAGCTGGAGTAACTCTGCAGGACAGAGCTCTAGGGGCTAGTGGAATCAAGGGATATGGGTAGAAGGCAGGCATGGGTTATTGCTTGGGGACGATCGGCTATGATCACAATGAATGGCGGTGCTAGCTCGAAGGGCCAAATGGCCTCCTTCTGCACCTATTTTCTGTTTCTATGACAGGCATTAGTTTATTATAGTACTTAGTCATATTTTCTTTGAAAGATAGAAAATAAATGAAACAAATTAGTTCATTCCGATCAAAACTACACATCTGGGATACCCACAATATTGTTTTTTATTTAAATTTCCCAACAGGATGTGAAATTCTCACAACAAAAAATACTTCAAACCACAGGTGAAACCGTATCTCATAGTAAACCCCTAAATTTCCCCAAAACTGGAAGTTTCAGTTTCAATCTCAGTGTACCAACAACAACATAGTTCATGACGGAAGACCACGTTAAGTATACCTGCCATTGGCTCTAATATTTCAAATTAGACCCAAAATATCAGGAAGGCAACAATTTCCTGCAAGTGAACATCAAGACCAAAGTTATAAAATCCATTCCTTAGCCACCTAACCTCACTCAAGCAATGCAAGTGCCAGAACAACATGTAAAAGACATTTGGACAGGTACATAGGAAAGGTTTAGAGCAAAGATGCTATAGCAAGCAAGATGGTCCACTCGACAAAAAAGACGTAGTACGGTCATGGGCAGATTCATGGGTAATTTTAGGCCCCATTTCCATAACAGGCTTCCATCTCCGCACCAAAGATCCCATAGGATAATAGTGCGGAGACGGAAGCCAGTTATGGAAACATCCTCGTAAAAATAAAAGTTATTTGGTAAAAATCTTCTCCTCATTTTCAGAATTTTAATTTATTAACACAACCTGATCCCCCGCAACATCGATTACACTGCGAGTCGGGTCGGGTCGGAAAATGGATGAAAAAAAAAGCCCATGTTCCGTTGCGTACTACACGTCAACCCCATTGCATTTAGCAGGAGTGGTCTATCTTGCTCTGCTAAAGGATCTTTGGTTTAGAGGGAATGTGTCAAAAGGAACAGCAGATGCTGGTTTATACCGCAGATAGACATAAAGTGGTGGAGTATATCAGCGGGTCATGCAACATCTCTGGAGAAAAAAGGATTGGTGACGTTTCGGGTTGAACCCTTCTTCAGGATCTGAAGAAGGGATCCGACCCCACGACACCCATCCAATCCACAATCCACAAAGGTTTAGAGGGATATGGGTCAAATGTGGGCAGGTGGGACTAGTGTAAATGGGGCATCTTGGTCAACATGGGCAAGTTGGGCTGAAGGGCCCGTTTCCATGCTGTATGACTGTGGCTCTAAGTGTCACATCTGATTGAAAAGTTAGAGGACAAAGCAACATGCGCTGGTGATTGTAAGTGCAAATGACGGGAGAGATTCTAGTATTTTTTTCCTCTTTCCCTCTTCTGACATAGGGTCCAGGACCTGAAATGTTAACTTTGTTTTTCCATAGATACTCCCTGACTGGCTGAATGTTTTGAGCACTTTTGATTTCATTTTAGTTACATTTACCATCCCAAAATCATAATCTTCACTTGCAAACTGCCCAAACCTGCCCAATCTCAAAGTAACTACTGTCCAAACTCTTATCCCAAACTGACAATATACTAGGTACACAAAATTGCTGGGGAAACTCAGCGGGTGCAGATTTGTATGATAGCAGATAGCATGATCTGTATCACCAGCAGCATTGTTAAATTACTTCAGATTCCTTCATCCAATATTCTAACCTACACTAATCATTTATTTTTGATGAGCTACATTGAGCTCATTCCGTCAACGCTCCTTTTAAAATATTCCATCTAGCAATTTAAAAAAACACCTGCTGAAAAGCCAACATGACAACTGGAGATAAAATACTGAAGATACTCAGCAGATCAGGCAGCATCTGTGAAATCTAAACATTTCAGATGAATGACTTGCTTCAGAACTCAGGTAGGTCAGAACTTTGGAACAGCACGGAGACACAGAGATAGAGTTGCTGCCTTACAGTGCCAGAGACCCAGGTTCGATCCTGACTAGGGGTGCTGTCTGTACAGTCTGCACGTTCTCCCCGTGACCTGCGTGGGTTTTCCCTGGGTGCTCCGGTTTCCTCCCACACTCCAAAGACGTACAGATTTGTAGGCTGATCAGCTTAATACAACTGTAAATTGACCATGTAGTTGTTCGTACTTTGTAGTCGAAGAAGACCATGACTTTAGTGTTTTTGTTTGTGGGTCCGGAGGTGACCGGTGAGACTGATCTGGGCCCGGAAGGCTCGCCTGCATATGGGACACAGTTGAGTGGCGCTGCAGTTGAAGTTGAAGTGGCTCGAGCCTTGCGCGCGGCGCGTTTCCCCAGAGATTCTGAGGTGCGCTTCTTGTCAGCTGCATGCAGCCCTGTGGTGATCTTGCTTCGCCAAATTGACCATAGTCTGTGTAGGATGGTGTAAGTCTGCGGGGATTGCTATTCGGTGCAAACTCGGTGGGCCGAAAGGCCTGTTTCCACGCTGTATCTCTAAACACTAAACTAAACACATCTATGCAACTACCCCCCACACATCCACCCACCCCCATTTCCTGAAGCATATCAGCAAACCCATCTCCTACACAAAGCTTGGTAATAGCATGATCTGTATCACCAGCAGACATTGTTAAATTACTTCAGATTCCTTCATCCAATTTGCTGAATAACTGGGCCTCAACACTCATGAGTCATAACCTGCCAACCGAGAAACAATGCATAAGAAGGAACACAGAAGTAACTCAGCAGGACAGGCAGCATCTCTGGAGAGAAGGAATGGGTCTGAAGAAGGCTCTCGAACCGAAACGTCACCCATTCCTTCTCTCCAGAGATGCTGCCTGTCCCACTGAGTTACTCCAGCTTTTTGTGTCTGACCTGGAAACTTGTATATTGCCTGGACATAGCGATTGCACAATTTCGTAATAGATTTTGGGCTGCATTTTCTCACCGATTCATTCCCAGAGAGGAACGCCCATCAAGTTTTTCAACATCACATAATACAAAATCTCTCTCTCAGCGAGTTGAAAAGAATTTACATTTCCACGAATTCAAATCAGAATGTCTGCCAAATAACTCAAGCGCCAAGTCCTTTACTTGCTCAGCTGCAAACAAATCAGATTCCAAATATCACTTTTTGTAAATGATTTAATATGACAGTGAAGATTAACTGAACTGGAAAATTATGGAAACACATTTGGCCTGACTTTGTTTAACTCAACGTCAGGAGCTGGCCTCCACCACGACCACGCCCTGGGTCATTGACCTCCCTTGGCCATTCCCTGAGCTTGCCATCTGCTCTCCAAACCCCCAATTCACACCACACTCATGAGCCAAATTGAAGGAATGAACTACAGTGCACCAAAGGATGTGGTCTGAAACAAAAACTGTAGTTAAAGTCCACAGATGTGACTCAAAGACATGTTTTAAAAATATAATGCATTTTTGCACGGTTTGAATGAATATATCTAATGTCTTTTGAAAATGATCAGAGTAAATAAAAATATTATTTCCCTGCACTTTTCTGCAACTCAGCTGCAAATTCTGCTCCTAAGTCTTATGAACCAACTTCATTTTATAAACAGTAAAATGAAGGCAGACTGCATAAAGTGACTGTACTTTGCAATTAAAATATTTTTGCATTTGAATTATGTATTTAAAGGTAATATTTCCAAAGCAGACCGTAATGTGCTATTGGAAATGATCTGAGAAGCATAAATATGTCCATGACATTAAAAATTAATGTACAAAGTCTGTCGTGTTCATCATGCTGATCCCAGTATGTGATACAAGGATCAAGTGGAATCTTTGCCTATTCCATGCTGACACCGCTACAGATGAATAATATGGGTATTATGGGATCAATCAGGAGCGGTGCCAAACGACAGGAGAGGGGATGAAAAAGGATGGAATGGTCAATTCTGTAAATGTTATGGCAGGGGTGTATGTTAGAATTAGAAAGCAGGCCTTGGGCATACATTGTCTTTGCAAGAAATAAAGGGCTATCATAAAACATTATATTTATATAAAGTATTCATTCAATCATACATATTTTCTAAAGCAATAAAAGTAGACCTTTGTAGACCCAATGCTACTTGAGTTCATTTCAAGTCAATTTACAATCTTTTGGTTACTGATGAAGGGTCTTGACCTATAATGTCACCCATTCCTTTTCTCCAGAGATGCTGCCTGATCCGCTGAATTACTCCAGCTTTTTGTATCAATCTTTTAGTTTCCTTTGTTTTCAAAATTGCATCAAAAAGGATCATCCACATTGTTCTGGGTAGAGAATTGCAATAATTCCACTTAGATGCACCATAGAAAGCATTTTATCGGGATGCATCACAGCTTGGTTTGGGAACAGCTCCATCCATGACCACAAGAAATTGCAGTGAATTGTGGGCGTAGCCCAGACCATCACACAAACCAACCTCCCTTCCATTGATGCCATTTATACCTCACGCTGCCCTGGCAAGGCCAGCAGCATAATCAAGGATGAGTTGCACCCTGGCCACTCCCTCTTCTCCCCTCTCCCATCAGAAAAAAAGGTCGAGAAGTGTGAAAACGCACACCACCAAATTCAGGGGCATTTTCTACCCAGCTGTTATCAGGAAACTGAATCATCCTACCACAACCAGAGACCAGTGCTGAACTACTATCTATCTCATTAGTGATCCATGGATTATCCTTGATCAGACTTTGCTGGCTTTACTGGGGAGAAGGCAGGAACGGGGTACTGATTGGGGATGATCAGCCATGATCACATTGAATGGCAGTGCTGGCTCGAAGGGCAGAATGGCCTACTCCTGCATCTATTGTCTACCTTGCACTGGACGTTATTCCCTTATCATGTAACTATACACTGCAAATGGCTCAATTGTAATCATGTATAGTCTTTCCGGTGACTGGACAGCACGCAACAAAAGCTTTTCACTGTACCTTGGTACACGTGACAATAAACTAAACTGAGAACTTTCCAAATTTTAAAAAACAAATCTCATCTAAGTTTATGGCCTGGAGACCAAGGAAAGTTCTGGTGCAGAAAATCAGAGGAAATAAACAGTGGATTGTCAGGTCAATCATGGAGAGCTTAAGCAGTGGCATTCTCACCCCATTTACTGCGATTTCCCATGCTATCTCTGTTTCAGTTCCTTTTCCCCTTCTTAGCTTCCCCCTCATCTTCCTTAATGCACTCTTCCAGAAATATCAACTTTAACAAGCATGCACTTCCTCTCAGAAAAGGCACCTACTTCATATCACCCAGATTCTCTTGACCTTCAATGGCATTTTCCTGGCACTCTCCAATCCTTGCCCTTCCTCCTCAGAAACAAAACACTTTTACTCCCACTTCTCCACATCTGAAGTCACTGACCTAAATATTAACTCTTTCTCTCCAATATGTCTGACCTGATTCACATATTCAGAACTTACTTTAATTCCACTGAAAAGTTATTGCAGTTCTAGGAAGTGAAACTATGAAGCAACAACTCTGTAATATTGTCATTTGTACCCTTAACCACATTAAAGACATAGGCTCTTCATTTAACTTTGGTCTGCCCTTTTTTGTCTCTCAACCTAAAGCATAAACACAGCTGCGAGATTGACATATTTTATCCGACCTGCGTTTTACCAAAGATCTATAGCTATAGGATCTTTGCTTTTAACACCATACGTTCATAAGTGATAGGAGCAGAATTAGGCCATTTGGCCCAAAAAGTCTACTCCACCATTCAATCATGGCTGATTCTCTCAACCCCATTCAACCCTCTCAACCCCATTCTGCCTTCTCCCCGTAACCCCTGGCACCTATACTAATCAAGAATCGATCTATCTCTGTCTTAAAATTATTCATTGACTTGTTGGGAGCCATTTTGAGCTGAAAATTATATTTATTGTAAAAGTTACGTAAGATTGGATCCCATCCATAAATTCCTTGATTTATCGTTTGGGCAAAGTCCATGTGTAAAGATCATTATCTTTAAAACGATCATTCAATTATGACTTCACCATGACAGATTTGTACAAGTGGACACATTTTGTATGTGACAAGAGATGCAGACACAGATTAGATTTCAAACAAATCAAATAGAATTAATACATTTACGTAGAAGGTCATTCAGCCCTTTATGCTCGCGAATGCTTTGGCAAATTAATCTAAAATTAACCCAACTGTTTCATTTGCCTTCCATACCTCGCATACACTTCTGCTTTGTAAATATCAAATTTCAACAATCTTGCACAAATGTGTTTAATAGTCAAACAGGAACTAACCAAACCATGTTTTTTTTTTAAATTCACCCAAACTTTTTGCCGGTGAAAATGCTGAAGTTTAACAAACTGAAAGAGAATACTCATTTAAATTTGCATTAACAGAATATGAAAGCAAATAGTGACCAGGAATCAAGGGACTAAGTTATAACCCATAACATTTTAATTTAAAATTCATTGGCAGTTAAGAAATGAACATATGTAACACTGATGGAGACACGAGAAACTGCAGATGCTGAAGTCATGAGCAAAAAAGAAAAAGTGCTGGAGGAAATCAGCAAGTCAGGCAGCAAGTGCAGGGAATAGACATTTGATGTTGCGAGTTTGCATCCTTCTTCAGACTCTGGTAATACTAATTATTGGGTGGCACCCTAGCGCAGTGGTAGAGTTGCTGCCTTACAGCACCAGAGACCTGGGTCCCAGGTTCAATCCGGGTGCTTCTCTATACGGAGTTTGTACGTTCTCCCAGAGACCCGTCTGAGTTTTCTCCGAGATCTTCGGATTCCTCCCACTCTCCAAGGATGTTCAGGTTTGTAGGTTAATTGGCTTGGTAAAATTGTAAATTGTCTCTAGTGTGTGTAGGATAGTGTTAGTGTGCAGGGATCACTGGTCGGTGCAGACTCGGTGGGCCAAAGGGGTTATTTCCGCGCTGTATCTGTAAACTAATCTATGAGTCGCTATTAAGAAACATTCAGAATTAACAAAAACTCATTTGGCCTACTGTATGTGTGCCTGTGGAAAAAGTGCTCTGGTGCTCCACCTTACAGCATTCGGTTCATATTCATAAATATACATCTTGATATCATTTAGATAATGTTGAAGTTTCCGTCACCAAGGGCAACAGATTGGCACAGTAGGTGGAGAACTGCTGCTTCACAGCTTCAGAGACACGGGTCAAATCCTGACCTCAGGTGCTGTCCATGCAGTTATTTGCCCATAAGAGGCAAAATCCTTTCTAAATCACCCTGTCGACCCTCAAATTCTTATCTTCCAATCTTGTTCCATTCCTTTTAACACATGGTTAAACTCAGCCTATCCAAACCTCACAAAATGCAGCCATTCCACATATTAATCTAGCCCCTTTCATACTTGACAAGCGAAATGAAAAGGCGATAAAACCAGGCAAAAAGTGATCTAGGTGAGAGTAAAGGAGAAAAATAAAGCACAACTGAAATCCAAGCTAAGGAACAGAGTGAAGCCAATGGGAAACAGTCCAGAGTTAAACTCTGTGGCATAAGCAGATTATTAGAAGTCAAAACTGAAAGGAAAAAAATAACAAACTTATTTTAGAACTAAAACACAGTAATTTAACCTTCCGTGTGGGTATAAGCAAAGCACAAATACCAAATGAAACCATGTGCAAACAAATTTTACACCCAGAGGTCACAGAACTAGGAATGCCAAGGATATCTGTACTTTCCTGGAAAGAGTTATTATTGCTGGCACAGAAAATAGAAGTCCTTATTGAATGGTGGTGAAGGGCCGAATAGCCTACTCCTGCACTATTTTTCTATGTTCTATGTTTCTAGAGTCAGGGAAACAAAAGATATAGATGATGAACGCAGAGAGATATAGATTCAAGATTCAAGATTCAAGAGAGTTTATTGTCATGTGTCCACAGATAGGACAATGAAATTCTTGCTTTGCTTCAGCACAACAGAATATAGTAGGCATGAACAACTTATCCATAGTAAAACAAATGAATGGATAATGGATCAGTCTGAAGAAGGGTTTCGGCCCGAAACGTTGTCTATTTCCTTCGCTCCATAGATGCTGCTGCACCCGCTGAGTTTCTCCAGCACTTTTGTCTACCTTCGATTTTCCAGCATCTGCAGTTCCTTCTTAAACAGTCTGAAGAAGGGTCTCGACCCGAAACATAACCCATTCCTTCTCTCCAGAGATGCTGCCTGTCCCGCTGAGTTACTCCAGCTTTTTGTGCCTACAATGAATAATGTTTGTTGTGCTCCCTTTTAAGTCAGCAGTGTCCAGTTCCCACACTCTTTCAACTGACAAAGACCACAATCTTGTGCATTCTTTAAATTTACTGGGCTCATTATAATACTATGTGACAACTAAAAAATATGAATTGAAATTGTGTTTACATATTCACAGGAATACTCCAACAGTCCAGAAAATCTGCAAGACTGGTATTGGAGTAATCAATTGTCCAATTATCAGAGTTTTACTGTACAAATCATTACCAGTCGGTAGCTGAAACTAAAAGTCTAATAGGAAACAAAATTCTATAGAGCTTGGAAACCTTTAAAAAAAAACTAGGGAAAATTCCACTGACGTTTTTGCTCCCCCCCCCCCCCCCCATGAACTGTCTCCCTCGGATGGTCACGTCGCACATCGACCCGGCACAGACCTATTTGCACTTTTTATACTGTTTTACTGGGAGTTTTTTTAATCTTGTTTCTCTGGGTGTCTACATTTTTAGTTAATTAAGTTATTACATCGGATGGAAGCTGCATACCAAATCTCATTGTACCTCTGTGCAATGACAATAGTGGCTTCGTGGCTTGGTTCGGAAATTTGAGCGCCCTGGAGAGGAAAAGACTACAAAAAGTCGTAAACACTGCCCAGTCCATCATCGGCTCTGACCTTCCTTCCATCGAGGGGATTTATCGCAGTCGCTGCCTCAAAAAGGCTGGCAGTATCATCAAAGACCCTCACCATCCTGGCCACACACTCATCTCCCTGCTACCTTCAGGTAGAAGGTACAGGAGCCTGAAGACTGCAACAACCAGGTTCAGGAATAGCTACTTCCCCTCAGCCGTCAGGCTATTAAACCTGGCTCGGACAAAACTCTGATTATTAGCAACCACTTTCTGTTATTTGCACTACCAGTTTATTTATTCATGTGTGTATATATTTATATCATGGTATATGGACACATTTATCTGTTTTGTAGTAAATGCCTACTATTTTCTGTGTGCTTAAGCAAAGCAAGAATTTCATTGTCCTATACAGGGACACATGACAATAAACTCACTTGAACTTGAACTTGATATTATTATTATATTAATATTAGCCACGTGGACATGGACCACAGATGCTCTGGACATCCATATTGGCAATGATCGTATTCTGTCAATTATTTCAATCTAAATGCTGAGTGAAATCCAGGCGGTTTTAACCGTAAGTGTGGAACGGCCCCACTTCCAGATTCCATCTTGCCATTAGTCAGGACTGGTTAGAGTGGATGAGGAGAGGATGTTTCCACTAGTGGAAGAGTCATGCACCAGAGGTCAAAGCCTCAGAATAAAAGGACGTTTCTTTAGGAAGGAGATGAGGAGGAATTTCTTTAGTCAGAGGGTGGTGAATCTGAGGAATTCATTGCCCCAGTAGGCTGTGGAGGTATATCAATAGATAGATTCTAGATTAGAACAGGTGTCAGGAGTTATGGGGAGAAGGCAGAAGGAGGGAGATAGATCAGCCATAATTCAATGATGGAGTAGATATGATGGGCCAAATGGCCTAATTCTGCTCCTATCACTTATTAACACGAACTTCTGAAGCTGCCTTAAATTAGTAGGGCTTTTCGCAACTTTAAATTTTATAAACCAAATTTTCTATGGGGTATCGAACACATAACACATAGCATGCAACAAAAGCTTTTCACTGTACATGTACACTAAACTGAACTATTTTGTCTATTGTTGTGATCGGGAGTTATACTTAACCCTGAGGGACAAAATGTTTTTCTCATCTTGGTCCTAAAAGACTTTCCCCTTATCCTTAGACTGTGACCTCTTGTTCTGGACTTCCCCAACATCGGGAACAATCTTCCTGCATCTAGCCTGTCCAACCCCTTAAGAATTTTGTAAGTTTCAATAAGATCCCCCCTCAATCTTCTCAATTCTAGCGAGTACAAGCCGAGTCTATCCAGTCTGATAGAAATGTCACCTTATCATCGACATAGTCTCATCTAAACTTTTGATAGTTCAAAGTTCAACTGGTAAGTCGCTGGTGAACAAAGTTTGATGCCTTAATGTCAAATGCAGGTGCCAATTTCAGTCAGGGTAGCCACAGTGATCTAACATTAAAGTTCATTCACTGTGGTGTGGAAATACTCAGGGCTCACAGTCCTCACCACTACTCTGTTAGCTGCAGCCACATATAATTTCAAGGTCAACAACTGAGTAGATCCACTCTTAACATTCAAATAACCTGCCAAAACCCGAGACTAACGTGAAGAATGGCCACATGCTCAAGTACTAGAGCTGGCTTGGTGCAATGGAACCCAGCACAGCCGTAGGCTAAGCTCAGGAAAAAGAGACAAGAAAATTAACTGGAAAACAAAACGTAACTGATTTAAAGTTCACAAAAAGATCACAGGAGCATTTGCCAAAATTCTTGTGCAATTTTCATCTCACAAACTACTGCCAAAGTTGGACAGTAATTGCTGGATTAACTTAGCGGGTCAAGCAGCACCTCTGGAGAACATGGATAGGTGGCATTTTTGGTTGAGTCCCTTCATCAGACTGACTGGGGCGGGGGAGAGGGGGAAAGCTAGAAGAGAGGAGGAGCAGGACAAAGCCTGACAGGTAATAGATGGATACAGGTGGGGGTGGGGGGGGGGGGGGGGGGGGGGGGGGTTAGAGGGTCTATAGGCAGACGGTTGGACAAAGGCCAGAGATGAAAAGACAGAAGGTATTAGAAGAAGGATTGAAGTGTTGAAAATTGTGAAGATAGAGGAGGGAATGGGAGGTGGAAGGGGAGGAAAGAAATAGGTGCGGGTCCAGGCGGGGACCACGGGGAGTGTGGGGGGGACCACGGGGGGTGGAGAAGAGAGGGGATGGAAGAAGGGGAAGGAGTTTTGCAATAAACCTAAAATTGGAGAATTCAACGTTCATATTGGTGGGTTGTATGCTACCCAAGCATAATAGGAGGCGCACATGGCTCACTCTGGCAGTGGAGGAAGCCCACGTCAGATCAGTATCAAAATGGGGAGGGGAGTAAAATAGATAGCAACTGGGAGATCCAGTCGGCCTTGATGGACTGAGCACAAGTATTCAGTGAAAGGTCAGAGTCTATGCTTGGTCTCGTTGAAGTACATCCCACATCAGGAACACCGGATGCAGTAGATGAGATTAGAGGAGGCACACTTGCATCTGTCTCACCTGCAAGGACTGCTGGGGTCCCTGGACGGAGGAGAGGCAGGTGATACAACTCCTGTGGTTGCAGGGGGAAGTACCCAGGGAGGGGGTGAAAGGAAAAGAGCAAACCAAGGAGTTGTGGAGGAAGCCCACTCCGCGGAAGGCAGAAAGGGAGAGGATGGGACAATGTGACTGGTGGTGGGATCACGTTGGATGTGACAGAAATGTCAGAACTGTGTTGGATGCGTAAGCTGGTGGAGTAAATAGGTGAAGACAAGGGGAACATTATCCCCGTTCCATCTAGATGGGGAGGAAGAACAGAACAGAGGAGTCGCAGGTGACAGATCCATCGACAACGGGGGGGGGGGGGAGGGGGGACCACATTTACTCAAAAAAGAGAACATCGTGGATGACCTACAAAGGAAAACCTCTCCCTGGGAGCAGATGTGGCGGAGACTGAGAAATTGAGAATAGGGATAGCATCTTTGCAAGAGGCAGGGTGGGAGGAGATGTGGTCCAGATAACTGGGAGATGGCAGGTTTATAGCAGATGTCAGTCTATTATGATGGAGACAGGGAGATCAAGAAAGGGGAAGGAAGTGCCAGTGATAGTCCAAGTGATTTTGAGGGAGGGGTGGAAGTCCAGAGTGTTTTATTGTCATATGTCCCAGATAGACCAATGACACTCTTACTTGCTGCAGCACAACAGAATATGTAAACATAGTACACTGTAAACAATATGATAAACGAGTGAGAGAGAAAAATTGAAGAAATCAATGAGTTCTACACGGGTGCAGGAGGCAGCCCTGATGTTGTCGTCGGAGGTTGAGGAGAAAGAGTTGGGGGATGGTGCCAGTGTATGTTTGGAACAAGGACTGTTTGACCTAATGGGGAAAAAAAAAGCAGACATAGCTTAGGCCCGTGTCTGTGCCCATGGCTACACCTTTAACATGAAGTGAGAGGAGTCTTATTTTAGTTTGGCGATACTGCAGAAACAGGCCCTTCGGCTCACCGAGTCCTCACCGACCAGCGATCCCCGCACATTAGCACCATGTACACACACTAGGAACTATTTACACTCATACCAAGCCAAATAACCTACAAACCTGAACGTCTTTGGAGAGTGGGAGGAAACCAAAGATCTCAGTGAAAACCCACGCTGTCATGGCGAGAACGTACAAACTCAGTACAGACAGCACCCATAGTCGGGATCGAATCCGCGTCTCTGGTGCTGCAAGCATTGTAAGGCGGCAACTCTACCGCTGCACCACCGTGCGAGTCAACAGAGAAGTTGAGGGCGATGTCAAATTCTGCCAGTCAGAGGGGATTCGCACCCATTTCTCCCCTCCCACTCCCTTTCCTTCTTCTAGCTTCACAATTGTCAACTCTTCAATCCTTTGTCTCACACTTTCTGTCTTTTCATCTCTGGCCTTGGTCCAACCATCAGCCTATCAAAAAACCCTCTCACCTGTATCCACCTATTTATTACCTGCCAGGCTTTGTCCTGCCTCTCCACTCTTCCAGCTCCCCCGCCCCCCCCCCCCACCATGTTCTCCAGAGATGCTGCCTGATCCGAGTGACTCCAGCACTTTGTGTCATTTTTTATAAACCAGCATCTGCAGTTCCTTGTATTCTACTGTAAAAGTTTAAGTTTTTTTTGCCAAGTGAAATGTACACATTATTTAAAACAAAAAGAAAAGAAAGTTAAAGTTTGTCAAGAGGAATGTTTTTTAAAACGCACGCAGTTTTGAACTGTCGACAAAGATGATCGATGAGGGTAGGGTGGTGAATAGACACAAAATGCTGAGTTACTCCATGCACGGCATCTGGAGAAAATGGTTAAGTGACATTTCAGGTCAGGACCCAGTAGGGTGGTAGAAGTTGTCTACATGGATTTTAGTAACACATTTGTAAAGTCTCCGTGGTAGGCTGATCTAGAAGATTAAGATACATGGGATTAACAGTAACTTGATCATATGGATTCAGAACTGACTTAATGCAAGAGGGTTGCGGAGGAAGGACAATATTCAAGCTGGAGGTCTGTGCCCAGTGGAGTTATGCAGAGTTCTGAGCTGGGACCTCAGATAGACACACAATGCTGGAGTAACTCAACGGGACAGGAGCATCTCTGGAGAGAAGGAATGGGTAACGTTTCGGATCGGGATCCTTCTTCAGACGTATGTGATATATTTAAATGACCAGCATAAATGTAGGTTGGTCAGTAAATTTGCGGATGGCACCGAGATTGCTGAGGTCGCAGACTGTGAGGAAGGCCGTCAAAGTATGCACCAGGATACAGACCAGCCACAGAAATAGGGGGGGAAATTGTGGATGTGGTTTAATCCGAGCAAGTGTGAGGTGTTGCACTAAGGGACACAAATATATGGCATGACCCTTAACGGCATTGATGTACAGTGGGACATTGAGTATAAGAATCAGGAAATCATGGTGCAGCTTTATACAACTTTGGTCTATTGGACATCTATGTCACGTGCAGTTCTGGTCACCCCCATTGCAGCAAAGATGTGGAGGCTTTGGAAAGGGTAGAGAGATGGTTTACCGGAATGATGCATGCATTGGGGGGGATTAGTTACAAGAAGAGGTTGGACAAACTTGGTTTGTTTTCTCTGCCCAGACGTTGCAGGGAGACAAGATGTATAGAATGATGAGAGGCATGAATAAGGTAGCTGTCTATTTCCCATGGTGGTAAAATCAAAATACTAGAGGGCACAGCTTTAAAGTGAGAGAGGCAAATTGTAAAGATGTGGGGGGAAAGTTAGTTTTGCAAAGAGGGAGCTGGGTGCCTGGGATGGTGATTGAAATAGATACGATAGTTGCATTGCAGAGACTTTTGGAAGGAAATATGGATGTGCTGGGAATGGAGGGATATGGATTTATGTGCAGGAAGATAAGAGTTGGTCTTGGCATCATGCTTGGCACGAACATAGTAGGGTAAGGAGCCTGTTTTGTGCTGTCATATTCTATGTTCAATGTATTTAGAAGCTTTACACAAGCTTAGACTGTTACTGTGCTAAAGATTCAAATTGGACACCATTTTAATGAAAATGTCCATGCACTGTACAGTTTACAAACGCAACAACTTCTTGTAAGTACTGGTTTAGTTATTAACATGCACTTCCACATGCTCACATAACCACAAACAACAAACACAAATCTTGCGTGGTTACTTTTTCAATTATGTAATAATAGCACAAAATTAATATGGAAGAAACAAATTAAACAATAAGGTGCAGAAACCAACTCATAAAACCTGTTTTCAATTTGAATTTTACAACTGAAAATGATTTACCAGTATGTTTAGTTTAAATTTGCAAGTGAAGGGTTTAAATACTTGAACTGCACTCATGTTTGGCTAAGCTCACAATTCCACTCGCTAACAAAAAACATAAAAAAACAAACCATCTGTGAAATATTTCCATAGTGGACCTATGGGTTTAAAATGACACAGCCCAAAGGAACTCTGTACAACAGTGTTCGTAATTGACATGGATCAGATTACTTTGTCTCATGTAGTCCCAATAGTGGTAAAGACAAGCTGGCATTAAATAATTTAGCTCCAGCATTAATCCAGGCTTCAACGCACACTTTTAACCAGATGTACGATTATGTAGCCAAAATTGCTGGAGAAACTCAGCGGGTGCGGCAGCATCTATGGAGCGAAGGAAATAGGCAACGTTTCGGGACGATAGATTGGAGTTGGGTTTGGGTAGAGCAAGTGGTGGATAGCAGATGGGTGAATGGCAATGAGGTATTGAAGAAGGGTTTCGGCCCGAAACGTTGCCTATTTCCTTCGCTCCATAGATGCTGCCGCACCTGCTGAGTTTCTCCAGCAATTTTGTCCACCTTCGATTTTCCAGCATCTGCAGTTCCTTCTTGTACAATTATGTGACAACATTCAGTTTGCTTCAATCACAATTCATCAATCTGAATGGAATTTCATTCCACAATGCTGTCGCTTCACCATGAATCTTTTCTTACTGAAAGAGGACAGATCAGTTCTCTACTATAATTCTATGATCCTAATAAATCCTCATTTCCAATTAATGGGACACATTTGAAATTTTAAAAGCAATGGTTTAATTGCAAACTAATCATCCAAACATAAATGCTGACAAAGATATTATTGTGTTTAAGAAGGAACTGCAGATGCTGGATAATCGAAGGTACAATCGAAGGTCTGAAGAAGGGTTTGGGCCCGAAACGTTGCCCATCTCCTTCGCTCCATAGATGATGCTGCACCCGCTGGGTTTCTCCAGCATTTTTGTGTACCCAAGAGATTATTGAATTGTGTAATTCCTGCACGGCCATGAATAGAGGCTCCACAACCTTCTGCGTTACTTCACCAGTCGATGAGATTAAAGCTGATCCTGGATCAGTTCTATCTTCCCCTTCAACCCTTATATACCTGGATTTAAGAGTACAGAAAGCTGTTGAGCACTGATCATAATCAAGGACTCTTCACAGCTCCCATTAAAAAAACCTCAGCTCCATCTTAAATGGCCAGTAAAATGTATTAACTGAAAGTGATGCTCATGATGAAGAGAACAATTGGCAATTGGAAATTTAAAGCAATAAATATTGTACAATGGTCCTCACAGGTTCAAACCTTTATCTGCAGGAGAAGAAGAAATTATGAGAATTTTCTAAAGCTACAATTTTCTAGTTTTCAAAACTGTCGTAAATTTTGGTGCCTAGCTGCATGTATAATTTTTAAGATGGAGACTGAATTATATGCTTCGCAGTCAAACCAAGCCTGTTCTAAAGCCCACATTTGCCCATCCATTCTCATCTGTGGCATCACAAAGTAGAGGGTGTTTTAGTTGGAAACGCACAAAGCAAGTTGTGAGTTCAACCTCTGCTCCATTTACACAGAACTACTGAGCATAATGCCAGTTGCATGATCTGCAACGCATTTAGCCGCGGGAGCTGTGCAAGTGTGTGGTTAGGCAACTTTGAGGGTTGAGAGAACAACCTGCTCTTATGTTAAATTAACTGTGGGCAGATTTTGTAAAATAATAAACCGGTCTGATATAGCATTATAGCTAAAATACAAGCAGCATCCCATGTGGAATCTGGTCAGAAGTAACATTTCTGTTGTGACATTTATACTAAACCTAAATTATCCATGCATCCTAATGCAAAATCTATACACAGTAAAACCAATCTGTGGTGTGTAGCCAATGTACATCACATTTTGCTGTAAATGCCAGAGTTATGTTGTGGTTTATTTGGTACACTTAAATAGGAAATGACGTTTTATTAGGCAAACCAGCAAACTAATACACCTTGACATGTGCAGGTCGTTGAAGCGATTTAAATTCACTTCAAAAGTGCTTTCACTGGCAAAATGACACTCAGCAAACTGATAGAAATTTGCCAGTTCGAAATGGACTAAATACAAATATTTTCGACTAATTATACACCATAATCCAAGAAGAATACATGGGATTACTCTTGTTGTAAGCAAGTGTTATGACTATCACAGGAAGTGCGCATACTTCACACGATACAACCAGAAACCGTAATCAACACCTGATGATCAATTTTATTCATACTGAAAGTTCAGTTTTGAGACTAAAATTGTAACGTCTTTGTAGATACCCTAAATGTAGAGACCAATAATAACAAAACGGAAGACATTTATATTCAGAATACATCTCAAATTAAGCTACATTCTCAATTTACGCAGAAGACAATTGTTAAATCTTGACAAGACACAAAATGCTGGAGTAACTCAGCAGGTCAGGCATCATCTCTGATGCCTATAAATCTTGGTATTAGTTCACTCGATTAACATTTAAAAACCACAGATGTTGGAAATATGCCAACAGGTGTTCTAGGGATACAGCAGGTCCACACAGAGAAAGGTGAAGCACCTCATATTTCACTTAGGCAGCTTACAACCCAGCGGTATGAATATTGACATCTCCAATTCCAAGTAACCCTTGCTTTCCCTCTCTCTCCATCCCTCGCCCATCCTAGTTCTCCGACTAGTTGTACTGTCCTCCAGATTAAATTTTACTGATTATATGCCGCTTATCACCTTCCCCATAGCTAACAATGATGTATTCTACATTTTCCTTGATCTTCATCCCCTTTGATCAGTTTTTACACCTTGCCCTACAAAATCTCCATGTCTCCCTCTCCCCTTAATCTTGCCAGAAGAAGGGTCTCGACCAGTAACGTCACCCATTCCTTCACTCCAGAGATGCAGCCTGACCTGCTGAGTTACTCCAGCATTTTGAGTCTACCTAAAGGCAGCAGAATCTCCTCAGCAATTTGTGTTTTAAGACAATGCTCCAACTCATTTTGAAATTCAAACCTTTGCACTTGAAGCAAATGTCCCACAGATAGCACTAGAATCCCAGACTGGTCCGAATCCTCCCAAAACACTGGGCTCAGATGATGATTTATAAAGACGTTAGAATTTTGCCATGTCAAAGATTTTGTCCAGGGAACATGCTGCACACATATTTCCAGCTGCACTTGCATAATCCAGATGTGCCGCAATATCTTCAACGTACTAATCTGACATGGTCTGAATGAAAGGCAGAACATAGTCTAGAACCATCTCCTCAGCCTATGATGAGATTTCTTGAGAACAACAATCCATAAATCCAACATCGATACAAAATGCTGGAGTAACTCAGCGGGACAGGGACCATCTCCGGAGAAGAATGGGTGACGTTTCAGATCGAGACCCTTCCTCAGTCTAAAGAAGGGTCTCAACCCAAAAGGTCACCTATTCCTTCTCTCCAGAGAGGCTGCATGTCCCTCTGAATTACTCCAGCATTTTGTGTCTGTCTTCAGTTTCAACCAGCAACTGCAGTTCCTTCCTACACAATCCATAAATCTAACATCGCAGTGGCACCAGTTTAGTTTAGTTTAGAGATACAGCGCGGAAACAGGCCCTTCGGCCCACTGGGTCCGCGCTAACCAGCAATCCCCACACGTTAACACAATCCTACACACACTATGGACAATTTTTTCATTTACCAAACCAATTAACCTACAAACCTGTACGTCTTTGGAGTGCGGGAAGAAACTGAAGATCTCGGAGAAAACCTACGCAGGTTACTGGAAGAACGTACAAACTCCGTACAGACAGCACCCGTAGTCGGGATCGAACTCGGATCTCTGGCGCTGCAAGCGCTGTAAGGCAGCAATTCTACCTCTGTGACACTGTGCCGTTGGCACAAAGAACAACATCCCACTGCCAGTCAGACTACCAGGGACCTTGAAAAAGAACCCCCGTGCTCTCCATGCACGACTTTGAAGCTTGAAAGCGCGCACCACCAAACTCAGGAACAGCTTTTTCCCTTCTGTTATCAGGTTTCTGAACAGTCCTACCATAAGCTAGGGTATTGTCCTATTCATCTCTATCCCTTTGCAGACATTGGACTTTGTCTATCGAACTGATACGCTGCAATGCTGAAAACGTAATTTTGCACTTTGTACCTTACCTTTGCTCTACCTATTGTACTTGAGTTTGACTTGATTATACGCTCGTATTTATGTAAAGTATTATCTGATCTGACTGGACAGCATGCAAAGCTAAGATTTTCACTGCATCTCGGTCGGTACACTAGACAATAATAAACCTAAACCTAAATTGTGTACTTAGAAGTTGTTTAAGAAGGAACAGCAAATGTTGGAAGATCGAAGGTAGACAAAAATGTTGGAGAAACTCAGCGGGTGAGGCAGCATCTATGGAGCGAAGGAAATTCGGCCCGAAACGTTGCCTATTTCCGTCGCTCCATCGATGCTGCCTCACCCACTGAGTTTCTAGAGCATTTTTGTCTACCTTGTGTACTTAGAATCCAGGTTACCAACTTTAATCATGGCTTGTGTAGCAAGGAACTGCAAATGCTGGTTTTAACAGAAGATAGACACAAAAGCTGGAGGAGCTCAGCGGGACAGGCAGCATTTCTGGAGAGAAGGAATGGGTGACGTTTTCGGTAGGGTCTCGACCCAAATCATCACCCATTCCTTCTCTCCAGAGATGCTGCCCGTCCCGCTGAGTTACTCCAGATTTTTGTGTTTAACCATGATTTGTAGCTGCCAACAGCGATACAGAAACAAAGAACTGCAAATGGGATTGCTGCGCCTAATTCAAGATTTGCAAATGGAAATGCCTAATTCAAAATCCAAGGACAGCTCAACAGTCCAAAGGAGGGAAGAAACATCACTGCGTATCTTTGGACCTTTCGATGACTTAACAGCCACAGATCCGTGGGTGGTGGATATGGGAGGGTACGGAACAGAATCATTGTGGATAGCAGGCCAGATGCTGGAAGTGATAACGGCAGTCCTTATGTGCCTTGACAACATGGGTGGGGACAGGCATACAAAACAACAGGCCCCAGGGAAGTCTCTTGACAGCAGATCAGTTGCCAAGGCTGGGTCACTAACAATAAATAACACACCCCGGGATAGGGAAGGGGCAGAGAACGGACAACAGCCAGGCCCCTCGGTGATGGGAGGAATGCAAAGGGAGGGGGTGAATAAAGGAGAATGCCCCATAGTAGCGATGATGGGGGGGGGGCATAATGGGGTAGGGGGAAGCAAAGGGTGGGAAAAGCCGCAGGATAGTGGGAGTACGAGCTCAGGAGCGGCAAGGCCCGGGGTAGCGGGAGCAGGTGGGAAAGCCCCCGGGATAGTTGAAGCAGTGGATGGAGGAAAGCCCCGGGATAGAGGGAGCAAAGGGTGGGGAAAGCACCGATGTGGTAGGAGCAAGGGGGAGGGGGAGAATGGTCCCTGCTCGCTGGACGGCGCAGGGGGTGAAGGCTCCGGGGTAAGAATGGTCGGGGGGTAATGGGTGGGGACAGCAGTAACTGGGTGAGGGGATGGTCCCGGGGTAGAGGGTTGGGGGCAGCGGGGTGAAAGCCTGGGGTGGTGGGAACAAGGGACGGGGTGGGGTTGGGGGTGAAGGCCCCGGGGTGGCGGGAGGATGGATGGAGGGGGCAGGGATGATGGGGTGTGGGGTGAAGGCCCCGGGGTGGCGGCGCCCCTCACTCACTCACTCACCTATAGTGGAGATGAAGGTGGTGTTGAAGGCGTCCTCCGAGAAGCGGAAGAGGAGGCAGGTTTTGCCGACGCCGCTGTCGCCGATCAGCAGCAGCTTGAAGAGGTAATCGTACGTCTTCGCCATGTCGGGCTGAACGGGCGGCGGCGGCGGGCGGAGTGACGGCAGACGCGGGGCGGCGGCGGGCGGAGTGACGGCAGACGCGGGGCGGCGGTGGGCGGAGTGACGGCAGACGCGGGGCGGCGGCGGGCGGAGTGACGGCAGACGCGGGGCGGCGGCGGGCGGAGTGACGGCAGACGCGGGGCGGCGGCGGGCGGAGTGACGGCAGACGCGGGGCGGCGGCGGGCGGAGTGACGGCAGACGCGGGGCGGTCTTTGGTCCTGCGTCATCCACAGCCCGACGTCATGCGCGACCGAATGCGGCCGACGAACAGCCTGCTGGGGATTGTAGTCCCATTGTGGAGGCACAATTCATTGTTAGAAGCAGAAACATAGAAAATAGGTGCAGAAGTAGGTCATTCAATATGATCATGGCTGATCATCCAAAATCAGTTCTTTACCTCTCTACATCATCGTCTATATCTCTCGTTTAAAAGACTAGGCTTGTATTCACTGGAGTTTAGAAGGACGATTCAGATTCAGATTCAACTTTAATTGTCATTGTCAGAGTACAGTACAGAGAAAACGAAATGCAGTTAGCATCTCCCTGGAAGAGCGACATAGAATATAATTTCAATAAATAAAACTATTTACATGCATACAGTCATAGTGTTTTTCCTGTGGGAGGAGTGTCCGGGAAGGGGGGGATTGGCAGTCACCGAGGGCGAGGGAGGATCTTATAGAAACATATACAATTATAAAATGACTGGACAAGCTAGATGCAGGAAAAATGTTCCCAATGTTGGGCGAGTCCAGAACCAGGGGCCACAGTCTTAGAATAAAGGGGAGGTCATTTAAGACTGAGGTGAGAAAAAGCTTTTTCACCCAGAGAGGTGTGAATTTATGGAATTCCCTGCCACAGAGGGCAGTGGAGGCCAAGTCACTGGATGGATTTGAGAGAGTTAGATAGAGCCAGGGCTGCCAACTCTCACGCTTTGAGCGTGACACTCTGCATTTCTGTCAATTCTCACGCTGAAGACAGAATTCTCACGATCAGTCCCTGCACAGCAAAGATCCTATAGCAGAGCTATATAGCAGAGCTATAGGATCTTTGCTGCACAGTTTGTCTCTTTGCGCCACATGACAGCGATCTGCACGGATTGGGGAAGCGCGTCGGTCCCGGGCAGCGGGTGTCAGTGCTTTTCTGCGCCGTCTGCGAGCGCTGAGCTTCCGGCTGCTGCGGCTACCTCGCTCCCTCCCTCCCTCCCTCCCTCCCTCCTGCCCTTCAACTCACACGGCAGCGCCAACGCCGCCAATCCACGCTGCACCGTGCCCGCCAGACTTGGGTGGTCGGGGAAAGAGTGGGAGGAGAGAAAGAGAGAGAAAGAAAAAAAGGGAGGGATGGAGGCAAAGAGAGACAGGGGGAGGGAATGTAGTAAGGGATTGAAGGAAGGGAAAGGGGAGAAAGAGGAAGCGTGAGGAAAAAGAGGGAGGGTGAGGAAAGAGAGGTAGAGGAGGAAAGAGAGGGAGGGGGAGGAAAGAGGGAGGGATGGGGGGGGGGGGGAGGAAAGAGGAAGGGAGGTGGAGGATGGAGGGGGAAGGAAAGGTGTGTGTGTGTCTGTTTCCCTGTGTGTGTCTCCTTGTGTGTGTGTGTGTGTACCTCCCTGTGTGTGTCTCCCCGTGTGTGTGTGTCTCTGTGTGTCTCCCTGTGTGTGTGTGTGTGTGTCTCCCCGTGTGTGTGTGTCTCCCCGTGTGTGTGTGTCTCCGTGTGTGTGCGTCTCCCTGTGTGTCTGTGTCTGTGTCTCCCCGTGTGTGTGTGTCTCTGTGTGTCTCCCTGTGTGTGTGTGTGTCTCCCCGTGTGTGTGTGTCTCCCTGTGTGTGTGCGTCTCCCTGTGTGTCTGTGTCTGTGTCTCCCTGTGTGTCTGTGTCTCCCTGTGTGTGTGTGTCTCCCCGTGTGTGTGTCTCCCTGTGTGTGTGCGTCTCCCTGTGTGTCTGTGTCTGTGTCTCCCTGTGTGTGTGTGTCTCCCCGTGTGTGTGTGTCTCCCCGTGTGTGTGTGTCTCCCCGTGTGTGTGTGTCTCCCCGTGTGTGTGTCTCCCTGTGTGTGTGCGTCTCCCTGTGTGTCTGTGTCTCCCCGTGTGTGTGTGTCTCCCCGTGTGTGTGTGTCTCCCCGTGTGTGTGTGTCTCCCCGTGTGTGTGTGTCTCCCCGTGTGTGTGTTGTCTCCCTGTGTGTGTGTGTGTGTGTGTGTGTGTCTGTGTCTCCCTGTGTGTGTGTGTCTCCCTGTGTGTGTGTGTCTCCCCGTGTGTGTGTGTCTCCCCGTGTGTGTGTGTCTCCCCGTGTGTGTGTTGTCTCCCTGTGTGTGTGTGTCTCCCTGTGTGTGTGTGTGTGTGTCTGTGTCTCCCCGTGTGTGTTGTCTCCCTGTGTGTGTGTGTGTGTCTGTGTCTCCCCGTGTGTGTGTGTCTCCCTGTGTGTGTGTTGTCTCCCTGTGTGTGTCTGTGTCTCCCTGTGTGTGTCTGTGTCTCCCCGTGTGTGTGTGTCTCCCTGTGTGTGTGTGTCTCCCTGTGTGTGTGTGTCTCCCCATGTGTGTGTGTCTGTGTCTCCCCGTGTGTGTGTGTCTCCCTGTGTGTGTGTGTCTCCCTGTGTGTGTGTGTCTCCCTGTGTGTGTGTGTGTCTGTGTCTCCCTGTGTGTGTCTGTGTCTCCCTGTGTGTGTCTGTGTCTCCCCGTGTGTGTGTGTCTCCCCGTGTGTGTGTTGTCTCCCTGTGTGTGTGTGTCTCCCTGTGTGTGTGTGTCTCCCTGTGTGTGTGTCTGTGTCTCCGTGTGTGTGTGTGTATCCCTGTGTGTGTATCTCCCCGTGTGTCTGTCTGTCTCCCCGTGTGTGTCTGTTTGTCACCGTGTGTGTGTGTGTGTGTCTGTCTCCCTGTGTGTGTGTGTGTGTGTCTGTCTCCCTGTATATGTGTGTGTCTGTCTCCCTGTGTGTGTGTGTGTCTGTCTCCCTGTGTGTGTGTGTGTCTTCCTTTGTGTATGTGTCTCCCTGTGCGTCTGTTGTCACATCCTGGCCTTAGACAGGGCTGCCAACTCTCACGCTCAAAGCGTGATAGTCACGCATTTCAGCCAATTCTCACGCTGGTGACAGAATTCTCACGCTGTCTTCAGTCCCTGCACAGTTTGTCTTTTTGCGCCATATCACAACGATCTGTGTGGTCAGGGGAAGCGTGTCAGTTGGCGGCTGTGAGTGACGTCGCATCTCATCTCTTCTCTTCTTTCTTGGTTGGATGTGCAGCCGCCGACAACATGAAGCAGCCGGAGATAAAACTAACCAGGTGAATCGGTTGTAAAACATGGGGAGGGCCACAATGAGGCCAAACATCTAGGACAGGGTTCGGCAACCTACGGCACACGGGCTGAATCCGGCCCGTAACCCGAAATAACGCGTTTTTTTTCAATTCGTTTTCGCAGGGTCGGGGCAGGCGAGCCGACCTGAGAACTGCAGCCAGTCCCTGGGACGCGAGCTGATCTGGGAACGGCAGCCAGTCCCTGGGCACGCAGAATGCCAACTTGATCATTATGGACAAATTGGGCCAGCCACGTACATGTTGTATAACTCTGACTCTATGAAGATCTGAATGGGCTTAGAATTACCATTTAAGCAAAATTGCCCCACTTTCCCCATTTTGATTCTTGAGATTAATATCCCTTTGCTCTGTTAACAGCGTTAAAGTACTTATGAGGTCGAGTCAGGAAAGGGAACATGTTATTTCTTTTTAGTTTGCTTTAATTTGTTAGTTGATTGTTTGTTGAGTGCCATCATTTCTGAAATGGTCTTAAAGTAACTTAACTGTTATAAAGCAGTAATAAGTGATTTGTGTCCAAACAATTGGAACTTGCATAAAATGTTTGCATTATTAGCAGGACTGCGAACTCTCACGCATTGAGCGTGAGACTCACGCATTTCACAAAATTCTCATGCTCTCACGCTGATCACAAAATTTCTCAGGCTCAAATATCTGCGGGTGCTGAAAGTTCAAAATAAAGCAAAAATTGTTTTAGAGGTGAGTAAAAACCATGAGGGGAATATCAGGTGAATGCATAGTCTTTTTCCCAGGATATGTGATTCAAGCACTAGAGGGGATTGGTTTAAAGCAGGGCTATCAAACTACCAGCACCAAACCCCCTCCCCCTTCCCCCCTGAGGCACGGCACACACCTCCCACCCTCACCTCCGGCGGTTCTATGTTTGTCGACCGCTCTGTCCACACCCCATGGAGTTTTAACCCCGGCCCGGAACTAGGAGCGGACCGGGTGAGTGGGGGCGTTGGTGCCACCTCCGGAGCCTACTATGGGAGGGGGAGCACCCCCTCCCACACCCTCCCCCTCTCGGTCGCTACGCTCCCTCGCAATTTCTCACTCTCAACTCTCACCCAATGTTGGCAGCCCTGATAGAGCTCTAGGGGCTAGTGGAGTCAAGGGATATGGGGAGATGGCAGGCACGGGTTATTGATAGGGGATGATCAGCCATGATCACAATGAATGGCGGTGCTGGCTCGAAGGGCCGCATAGCCTCCTCCTGCACCTATTTTCTATGATTCTCCATTTCCCTATTCCCTAACTAGTCTGAAGAAGGGTCTCGACCCGAAATGTCACCCATTCCTTCTTTCCAGAGATGCTGCCTGAGCCGCTGAGTTACTGCAGCATTTTGTGTCTATCTTCGGCTTAAACCAGCATCTGCAGTTCCTTCCTACACAGGTTATCTGGAAGATAGACATAAAATGCTGGAGTAACTCAGCCGGTCAGGCAGCTTCTCTGGATAGAAGGAATGGGCGATATTTCGGGTCAAGACCCTTCTTCAGACTGAGAGTCAGGGAAAGGGGAAACGAGAGATGTAGACGATGATTTAGAACAAACGAATGAAGTACATGCAAAAAAGTAACGATGATAAAGGAAACGGCATTGTTAGCTGTTTGCTAGGTGAAAACGTGTTACAGACAATGAGATTCATCAAGATGGCAGTTTATCCGGGCAGGAACGAACAGCAGATGCTGGTTTATACCGAATATAGATACAAAATGCTGGAGTAACTCAGCGGGACAGGCAACATCTCTGGATAGAAGGAATGCTTGAAATTTCGGTTCGAGACCCTTCCTGAGCGAGAGTCAGGGTCGAGGGACACACAGACATAAGGAAGCGTAAGGTGTGGAAACGAGACATCAAAGGAGATGAGGTTCAAGGAAAATATAGAATAGATCATTGTTAGCTTGGAGAAGGTGACAACGAAGCATACTGACATAAAATGTAATCAGGAGAACAGTTAGAATGGTTGGAGAACTAGGAAGGGGGAGGGATGGAGAGGGAAAGGGAAAGCAAGGGTTACTTGAAGTTAGAGAAGTCAATATTCACAACGCTGGGAATGTAAGCTGCCCAAGTTTATCTATGGATGGTATAAGGTGGCTAGTCTTGTTTCTCATTAGCTGCTATTATCCTATCGGCAATACATGTTGCCTAGGGCATACAGCCACTAACTATAACATTTGGTTATAAAATGAGCAGGAACCAGGTGTATTCCAACCTTTCTGTTCCTGATAAAAATTTGAGACTCACATTGTGTATAACTTCATGAAATTATACAATTACAGAGTGGTTATAGTACAGAGGCCATTGACATAGAAACATAGAAAATAGGTGCAGGAGTAGGCCATTCGGCCTTCAAGCCAGCACTGCCATTCAATTATGATCATGGCTGATCATCCAAAATTAGTACCCGTTCCGGCTTTTTCCCCCATATCCCTCGATTCCGTTAGCCCTAAGAGCTAAATTTAACTCTCTCTTGAAAACTGTTTGGCCTGTTATGTCTGCATTGGATCTTGTAAGATCAGTTCCATTGGACCCACTACCTTTTTTTCCCCACAGAGTTTATTTTTTGTACACATTTCACAGCCTGTTTATTTTTTAAATACTCTGTTGCAATCCGGTTTCATAACATTTCATCATCGTCTGATTGCAGTGCCTTTATTTAATACTTCTGCTCAGTATTCTTGCTATGCTTTGCGGACTTCAAGTCTAAGAGACTTCATGCGTTCTGCAGTCTGGTACACTCTTTACAGAGCTGACTATTTTTAATACTTCACTGCCTTTGGGGGTTTTGTTTTAAACAGCTGTACCTAATGCTTTGTTTATATGTTCCAGCCTGCTGGATCTTTATACTCTGCTGCCTGGTGTCTCTCATGCAGTTCTGCCTGCTGAATATTTTATGCGGCAGTGGCTACAGTTATTTTTATGCTCCGCTACCTGCTGGTTTATTCAGGCTTGCTCTTTCCTTGTTTTGTTGCCTCCTTTTTTAATACTCTGCCACCTCCTGGATTCCATGACACAATACTGTCTGCTAACGTCTGGAATGCACTGACAGCAATTGTAGTGAAGGCAGAATTTATTGATTTGTATCATGCAATGGGACAGAATCTTCAACACTGCTCTTGTTTAGAGGTTTCATTGACCTGTTAGTTTTAATACTGTATAGCTGGCATTTCACAGAGCTCTCTGCTGGACGATGTTAATACCGAGATAATGTATCTTGTTTTATATATATCTTGGTGCCTGCTATCCTGTTATGCTTTCTGTCTAAGATAGACACAAAGTGCTGGATTAACTCAGCGCGTCAGACAGCATCTCTGGAGAAAAGGAATAGGTGATGTTTCGGGTCGAGACCCTTCTTCACCGAGACGTCACCTATTCCTTCTCTCCAGAGATGCTGCCTGACCCGCTGAGTTACTCCAACCTTTTTGTGTCTATCCTCGGTTTAATCCAGCATCTGCAGTTCCTTCCTACACATGCTTTTCTGCCTGCTGGTTTATCTACACTTCCCCGCCTGTTGTTCCCTTCTTATAAGCTTTACCTCCTGGATTTGCCTGCCTGTTTGTTATATTTTACTGACTGCTCGCAAGCAGGGTCTGAAGAAGGGCCTTGGCCGGAAACATCACCTACCCTTATCATTCACAGATGTTGCCTGACCTGAATAGTTACTCCAGCATTTGTGTTTTATTTATAAACCAGCAGCTGCAGTCCCATGTGTCTGCTCTTAATGCTTTGCTTCCACTTTTTCTGTTAGTCTGTTGTATGATTTTGTGTGTGTGATATATATATATATCACACATATCATGTATATCATATGGTCTTGAAAACATCCAGTGTAAGGGAAAACTAGCAGGGAGCGGAGCAGAGTATATATATATACATAGATTTAGTTCTAAGGGCTAATGGAATCAAGGGATATAGGGAGAAAGCAGGAACGGGGTACTGATTTTGGATGATCTGCCATGATCATATTGAATGGCGGTGCTGGCTTGAAGGACCGAATTCTCTATCTTTCTATGTTTCTGTTACTGGGCTTTTTTTTCTCAGCTATCTTATCATTATGTTTTATTCCTTCTTTATGTATCTTTGATGTTTCTTTAATTGTTTTTATTTTTACTCTATTACCTTATGGGATTTTTTTCTCTTTGGTTGAATAATATTTTTCTTGAAACCTCAAATTCTATTGTATCTTTATTGTAGCTGGCGGCCTCCAATTGGGACCGACCTCGAGGCTCCGGAGGCAGAGCCAGCCAGGACTTACCAACGCAAGGCTGGTCGACTTCGGGGCTGCAGCGGCGGCGACCCGACTTCGGAGGCTCGGAGGCTCGGCCGCGGGCCCAGTGGACAACATCGTCGGGAGCTCGCAGGTCCCAGGTTGGTGACCTGTTTTTCTGGAGCTCCCGCAACAGCGGATTCGTCAGCTGGACTGGAGGGTGGCAGCTTTGACCGCCCCGGGCCGCGGAGTTTGAACCGGCCCGTTCGCGGAACTCGGATTCAGCCGCGGGACTTACTTACCGTCACCCGGCGGGGTCACAACATCGGAAGCCTGGATCGCCTCAACGCAGAGGGAGAACAAGAAAGGAAGAGACAAGGACTTTAAGACTTTTGCCTTCCATCACAGTGAGAAGGTGCCTGGTGAACTCACTGTGGTGGATATTAAATTGTGTTTATTGTGTGTTTTGTTATTTTATTCTATGTTATGACTGCAAGGCACGAAATTTCGTTCAGACTGAAAAGTCTGTATGACAATAAAGGATACTTGATGTTGACTTGATGTTACTCCTCAATTTGGGTTCATATCGAGCTGGTAGCTGTTTTATGTTTTAGTGAGCTGCCTGCTTTTTTTCCCCACAGAGCTGTTTGCTGTTCCTCTTCAGCTCAGTTGCAAAGATCCACACCACCCTGGCCACACTCTCATTTCACTCCTACCATCAGGAAGGAGGACTAGGGGCCTGAAAACCGAAAACGGTGACCACAAGTTCGAGAAGAGCTTCTTCCCAACAAGAACACTCTTGACCACAAACCTCAAGTACGAACTACTGGGCTTGGATAGAGTGGATGTGGAGAGGATGTTTCCATTAGTGGAAGGGTCTAGGACCGGAGGTCATAGCCTCATAATTAAAGGACGTTATTTTAGGAAGGAGATGAGGAGGATTTTATTTAGTCAGAGGGTGGTGAATCTGTGTAACTCTTTGCGACAGAAGGCTGTGGAGGCCAAGTCAGTGGATAAATTTAAGGCAGAGATAGATAGATTCTTGATTAGTACGGGTGTCAGAGGTTATGGGGGGGAAGGCAGGAGGGAGAGATAGATCAGCCATGATTGAATGGCAGAGTAGAATTGATGGGCCAAATGGCCTAATTCTGCTCCTATCACTTATGATGAACTTCTGTAAGGTGTCTTTGATTGCACCAAGGACTTTGTTTATTTATTGCTTGTGCTGTGGCAATTAGCTTATTTCTTTTTTTGAGTATTATACTATATATTATTAATGAACATTAGGCTTACAGATGGCACAATGGGCTAAGTGTTCGGCTGGCAACCGGAAGGTAGCTGGTTCGAATCCCGCTTGGAGTGCATACTGTCGTTGTGTCCTTGGGCAAGACACTTCACCCACCTTTGCCTGTGTGTGTCCTTGGGCAAGACACTTCTCCCACCTTTGCCTGTGTGTGTCCTTGGGCAAGACACTTCACCCACCTTTGCCTGTGTGTGTGGATGTAATTATGTGAAGCACTTTGGGGTCAATGCAAATTGACTAAAAATGTGCTATATAAATAAAGAAATAAAGAAATTTAATTTAATTTACAGTATTATACTATATATTATTAATGAACATTAGGATGACAGATGGCACAATGGGCTAAGTGTTCGGCTGGCAACCGGAAGGTAGCTGGTTCGAATCCCGCTTGGAGTGCATTCTGTCGTTGTGTCCTTGGGCAAGACACTTCACCCACCTTTGCCTGTGTGTGTCCTTGAGCAAGACACTTCACCCACCTTTGCCTGTGTGTGTCCTTGAGCAAGACACTTCACCCACCTTTGCCTGTGTGTGTCCTTGGGCAAGACACTTCACCCACCTTTGCCTGTGTGTGTGGATGTAATTATGTGAAGCACTTTGGGGTCAATGCAAGTTGACTAAAAATGTGCTATATAAATAAAGACATTTAATTTAATTTACAGGCCTGTTATGCTGCTGCAAGTAATAATTTAATTGTTCTGTTTAGTTTAGAGATACAATGCAGAAACAGGCCCTTCGGACCAGCGAGTCCGCGCTGACCAGCGATCCCTGCACACCAACGCTACCCAACGCACACTTTTACATTCATACCAAGCCGATCGACCTACAAACCTGTACGTCTTTGGAGTGTGGGAGTCACTCGTGCGGTCACGGGGAGAACGTACAAACTCCGTACAGACAGCTCCAGTAGTCAGGATCGAACTCGGGTCTCTCGGGTGCAAGCGCTGTAAGGCAGCGACTCTACCGCTGCGCCAAAGTGTGGCTCTGTGGTTGGCCCACATGACAGTTAAACACCCTTGATTTGACGAAGTGTTTAAGAAGGAATTGCAGATGCTGGAAAATCGAAGGTAGACAAAAGTGCTGGAGAAACTCAGTGGGTGCAGCAGCAGCATCTATGGAGCGAAGGAAATGTGCAATAGGAAATAGGAAATAGGAAATAGGCAACGTTTCGGGCCGAAACCCAAGGGTTTCGGCCCGAAACGTTGCCTATTTCCTTCGCTCCATAGATGCTGCTGCACCCGCTGAGTTTCATCAGCATTTTTGTGTATCCCTTGATTTGACTCGACTTTGCTCGTTGAATTTTGTTCTTACATTGCTGCCTGCTTTTTTATCACATTCTGCTGTGTCTTGGATATTCTGATGCAGTGCAGACCTGGTTTGTTATCCCTTCACTTCCTGCTATTTCAGTCACGCTCGGAGTGCTGCTCACTGACGGGATGGTTTTGTTCCATTGTCTGGTGTGTTTTCATGAAGTGCTATCTTTAAACACTCTCCTTCCTGTTGCTTTTCATTTCAATCCTTGCATTCTGCTGGCTCTTTATTGCTGTTTTATTGTTTAACAATGCTGCTTGTTACTTGTTTTATACTCCATTGCCTGTTTTTATGTATACTGTGCAGGGTGTTAGTTTTATTATACGACACTACTGTGTTTTTTACATAGTACTGGTTCATCTTTTAATTTACTAGTAATTTTTTACTTGTAGTTAGTTGGCTGTTTTTCTTAAATTAATCTGCAGGTTTTGTTTGGTAGTTGATCGCCTGAAGAATCTCTGCTAAGGCATTGCCTGTTTTATTTGATGTTACAGTACTGCCTGCTGGTTTCCTGTTCTCAACTTGAACTTGCAAGGTTCGTCACCTTTGCTGCATTTCCACCCACCTCTTATTTTCACTGGGTTCATTTCTGACCTTTCTCTTCCTTTCCTTGATTTATCTTTCTCTGTATCGGACCAGAGTATTGACCAGATTGCACAAGGATGCAGTGACGTGCGGTGAGGTCAATGGCTGGGGAGGCACTGGCTAGTATCAGTGGCCCGGCCCCCCTTTAATTGGTCACCGTGTCTCCCCGGGGAGAGAGAGGGTTGGAGCCGGGGCTGTGTGCATGAAGCACGGCGACTGGAGGGACGGGAGCGTTGCCCCGCATGGCCGGCCTTAGGTGCGGGGCCCAATTGGGAACAATTTTGGTGAGGCCCAGGTTCCCAGCCAAGGTCTGTAGAATCATAGAAATACAAATAAAGTCTATTATAGACTTTATATCTCTATGGTAGAATGGAAAGTAATCAGAATGTGCGCTTAAAAAGTGCCTGCGAGGGTGTGTGTGTGTGTGTGTGTCTGATGTGTGTGCGTGTTGTCTGTGCGTGATGTGTGTGTGGGAAGGAGAGAATGGCGGGAGGGAGAGAAGGGAGGAAGGAGAGGAGTGAGGGAAGTAGAAGAAGAAGAAGAAGGGAGGGAGGGAAGGAGAGAAAGAAGGGAGGGAGGGAAGGAGAGAAGGGAAAAGAGAGAGAGGAAGGAGGGAGAGGAGAGAAGGGAGGGAGGGAAGAAGGGAAGGGAGGGAGAGAAGAAGGGAAGGGATGGAGGGAAGGGATGAGGAGAAGGGAGGGAGAGGGCCGGCGGCAGGAGCGGATGCCGGTGACGCGTGTGAGCTGAGGCCAATGTTTGTAAAAGTTGCTCCAACCCCCGGCCCGGCCCTCCCTGTATTGTTCACCGCGTCTCCCTGGGGAGAGAGAGCGGTGGAGCAGGGGCTGTGTGCATGAAGCATGGCGACTGGAGGGGCGGGAGCGCTGCCCCGGGACCGTGAGGGACCCCTTTTCCCCTTCTCCATTCCCCCTCACATCCCCCTCCCCGCCTACCCCTTGCTTCCCCCTCCACCCCTCTACTCTCTCTCCACCCCTCTCTCCCCCCTCCACCCGGGGTAGATCTACCCGAGCCGAGAGTACATTACTCCAGCGCGGGGCCCAATTGGGAGCTCTCAGCGGCCCAGAGCCTCCGAATCGGCCGCTACTAATCAACGAATCAACCTACCAGTCAGCGCCGCCAGCGGTGGAACCCAGTGCTGCCCCACCGCTGCTGAAGCTAGCTAACATGGAGGGAGAGTGAGGCAGCGTCAATTACGTGGGCTCGCTCGCTGTCCCTCTCCTGGGCACAAGGCTGTAACTCTGTACATGTCATAGAATCATAGAGTGATACAGTGTGGAAACAGGCCCTTTGACCACACCGACCAACATGTCCCACCTGCCTGCGCTTGGTGCATATCCCTCCAAACCTGTCCTATCCATGTACTTGTCTAACTGTTTCTTAAATGTTGGGATAGTCCCAGCCTCAACTAGATTAGATTATATATATTTTATTGCCACACAGCCAGGCTGGTGGAAATTTGGGTTGTCTGCAGCGATACAATAATAAAGAACACACAACCACAATAAAACTGTAACACAAACATCCACCACAGCATTCATCATTGTGGTGGAAGGCACAAAATTTGGCCAGTCCTCCTCCATTTCCCCCCCGTGGTCAGGACCAGAGTCCAGAGTCAGTCCAGGATCGGCTCTTCCTCACCGGAGACCGCGGCTTTAAGTTATTGTAGGCCGCAGGCCGGCGGTCAAGATTTAAAGTCCCCGCCGCAGCCAGAAGCACCGTAGACTGCAGGGCCGGCGGTCGAAGCTCCCCTCCAGGGGTGATGGTAAGTCCATGCCGGCCCCGCGGTAGAAGTCGGCCGCGGGCCGGCAGTGATGGCTTCTTCTTCCCCCGGGTCCCCAACGTGAGATCCCGGGCTGTAGACGCCGCACCAGCTGGAGCTCTGCAGACCGCGGCTTCAGGCTGCGACTTCAGGCTGCCGGCTGCCCCGGGTCAGCGAAACGGAGCGCTCCCCTCTAGCGAGCCCCAGCGAGGGCTCACCCGCTCCACGCCGAGAGTCCACGCTGCGCCCGCCGCTGAAGCCCCGGGCGCGTCTCCGGGAAAGGCCGCGTCGATCCTTGATGTTAGGCCACGGTGGAGGCGACCTGGAAAAACTCGCCTCTCCGTGGAGGAGGCGACCGAAGCGGTTTCCCCCTCACCCCCCCACACCACCCCCCACATAAAACACACAAAGAAACATTCAATACACACTTTAAAACATACTAAAAAAAATTTAAAAGGTTGAAAAACTGACGAGCTGCATGACATGGCTGCTGCCAGAGCAGCACCCCTACAGAACCTCCTCTGGCAGCTTGTTCCATACACCCACCACCCTTTGTATGAAAAATTTGCCCCTCAGATTCCTAATAAATCTTTTCCCCTTCACCTTAAACCTATGTCCTCCAGTCCTCAATTCACCTACTCTGGGCAAGAGACTCTGTGCATCTACCTGATCTATTCCTCTCATGATCTTATACACCTCTATAAGATCATCCCTCATCCTCCTGCACTCCAAGGAATAGAGACCCAGCCTACTCAACCTCTCCCTATAGCTCACACCCTCTAGTCCTGGCAACATCCACGCAAATCTTCTCTGTACCCTTTCCAGCTTGACAACATGTTTCCTATAACACGGTGCCCAGAACTGAACACAATACTCTAAATGCGGCCTTATACAACTGCAAGTCTTATACAACTGCAAGATGACCTCCCAACTTCCACGAGTCATCCACAGTGTACAGATACATGATGAAGGGAATAATATGAAAAACATTTAGTGCAATATAAAGCCAGTAAAGTCTGATTAAACGTAGTCCAAGGGTCTCCAATGAGGTAGATAGTAGTCCTGAAGTACTATCTATCTGTTTAGGAAGGGACTGCGGATGCTGGTTTAAACCAGGGCTGCCAACTCTCACGCTTTGAGCGTGACACTCACGCATTTCAGCCAATTCTCACGCCCTCACGCTGAAGACAGAATTCTCACGCTGACAGGCTGTCTTCAGTCCCTGCACAGTAAAGATCCTATAGCAGAGCTATATAGCGGAGCTATATGATCTTTGCTGCAGTTTGTCTCTTTGTGCCACATGACAGCGATCTACACGGATTGGGGAAGTGCGTCGGTCCCAGGCAGCGGGTGTCAGCGCTTTTGTGCGCCGTTTGCGAGCGCTGAGCTTCCGGCTACCGCGGCAACCTCGCTCCCTCCCTCCCTCCTGCCCATCAACTCACACGGCAGCGCCAGCGCCGCCAATCCACGCTACACCCTGCCCGCCAGACCGGCCGGGGAAAGAGAGGGAGGGGAGAAAGAGAGAGAGAGAAAGAAAAAAAGAGATGGAGGCAAAGAGAGACAGGGGGAGGGAATGTAGTAAGGGATTGAAGGAAGGGAAAGGGGAGAAAGGGGAGAAAGAGGAAGCGTGAGGAAAAAGAGGGAGGGGAGGAAAGAGAGGGGGGGGGGGGAAAGATGGAGGGAGGAAAGAGGGAGGGAGGGGCAGGAAGGGGAGGAAAGAGGGAGGAGGGATGGGGGGAGGAAAGAGGGAGGGTTGGGGGGGAGGATGGAGGGGGGGGGGAAGGAAAGGTGTGTGTGTGTGTCTCCTTGTGTGTGTGTGTGTGTGCCTCCCTGTGTGTATCTCCCTGTGTGTGGTTGCGTGTCTCTGTGTGTCTCCCTGTGTGTGTGTGTCTCCCCATGTGTGTGTGTGTCTCCCTGTGTGTGTGTGTCTCCCAGTGTGTCTCCCTGTGTGTGTGTGTGTATCCCTGTGTGTGTGTCTCCCTGTGTGTGTGTGTCTCCCTGTGTGTGTCTGTCTGTCTCCCTGTGTGTGTGTCTGTCTCCCTGTGTGTGTGTGTGTGTCTGTCTGTCTCCCTGTGTATGTGTGTCTGTCTCCCTGTGTGTGTGTGTGTGTGTGTGTCTGTCTGTGTGCGTGTGTGTCTGTCTCCCCGTGTGTGTGTGTGTCTTCCTTTGTGTATGTGTCTCCCTGGGCGTCTGTTGTCACATCCTGGCCTTAGACAGGGCTGCCAACTCTCACGCTTTGAGCGTGAGAGTCATGCATTTCAGCCAATTCTCATGCTGATGACAGAATTCTCACGCTGTCTTCAGTCCCTGCAGTTTGTCTTTTTGCGCCATATCACAACGATCTGCGCAGTCTGGGGAAGCGTTTCAGTTGGCGGCTGTGAGTGACGTCGCATCGCTTCTCTTCTCTTCTTTCTTGGTTGGATGTGCAGCCGCCGACAACATGAAGCAGCCGATGATAAAACTAACCAGGTGAATCGGTTGTAAAACATGGGGAGGACCACAATGAGGCCAAACATCTAGGACAGGGTTCTGCAACCTACGGCACACGGGCTGAATCTGGCCCGTAACCCGAAAAACCACGTTTTTTTTCAATTCGTTTTCGCAGGGTCGGGGCAGGCGAGCCGACCTGAGAACTGCAGCCAGTCCCTGGGACGCGAGAGCTGATCTGGGAACGGCAGCCAGTCCCTGGGCACGCAGAATGCCAACTTTATCATTATGGACAAATTGGGCCAGCCACGTACATGTTGTATAACTCTGACTCTATGAAGATCTGAATGGGCTTAGAATTACCATTTAAGCAAAATTGCCCCCACTTTCCCCATTTTGGTTCTTGAGATTAATATCCCTTTGCTCTGTTAACAGCATTAAAGTACTTATGAGGTCGAGTCAGGAAAGGGAACATGTTATTTCTTTTTAGTTTGCTTTAATTTGTTAGTTGATTGTTGTGCCATCATTTCTGAAATGGTCTTAAAGTAACTTAACTGTTATAAAGCAGTAATAAGTGATTTGTGTCCAAACAATTGGAACTTGCATAAAATGTTTGCATTATTAGCAGGACTGCGCACTCTCACGCATTGAGCGTGAGACTCACGCATTTCACAAAATTCTCATGCTCTCACGCTGATCACAAAATTTCTCAGGCTCAAATATCTGCGGGTGCTGAAAGTTCAAAATAAAGCAAAAATAGTTTTAGAGGTGAGTAAAAACCATGAGGGGAATATCAGGTGAATGCATAGTCTTTTTCCCAGGATATGTGATTCAAGCACTAGAGGGGATTGGTTTAAAGCAGGGCTATCAAACTACCAGCACCAACCCCCCTCCCCCTTCCCCCCTGAGGCACGGCACACACCTCCCACCCTCACCTCCGGCGGCTCTATGTCCGTTGACCGCTCTGTCCACACCCCATGGAGTTTTAACCCCGGCCCGGAGCCAGGAGCGGACAGGGTGAGTGCCACCTCCGGAGCCTACTATGGGAGGGGGAGCACCCCCTCCCACACCCTCCCCCCCTCGGTCGCTACGCTCCCTCGCAATTTCTCACTCAACTCTCACCGAATGTTGGCAGCCCTGGTAAACTGAAGATAGACACAAAACGCTGGAGTAACTCAGCGGGTCAGGCAGCATCACTGGAGAGAAAGAATAAGTGGCATATCGGGTCGAGACCCTTCTTCAGACTCAGTCTAACCCGCTGAGTTACTCCAGCTTTTTGTGTCTATCTTCAGTTTAAACCAGCATCCGCAGTCCCTTCCTAAACAGGTAGATAGTACTTCAGGACTGCTCTCTAGTTGTGGTAAGGAGCAGTCCTGAAATACCATCTACCTAATTCGTCTACAATGAAAATGGCTTTGATTTGGGACATGAGAATGGGAGGAAGCCATTCAGCCCGTCAAACCTGTGAAGAACATCAGCGGAGGCCATTTAGCCCGTCGAAGATGCTCCACCATTAACCAAGATCCGGGCCCATCAATGCCTCGTTGCCCAAGAAAGATCTGCAGATGCTGGAAAATCGAAGGTAGACAAAATTGCTGGAGAAACTCAGTGGGTACGGCAGCATCTATGGAGCGAAGGAAATAGGCAACGTTTCGGGCCGAAACCCTTCTTCAATACCTCATTGCCATTCACCCATCTGCTATCCACCACTTGCTCTACCCAAACCCAACTCCAATCTATCCGTCTCTATCCTGGATCATCCCAACGCCCTCAATTTGTCTGGAAAGAGTTGCACCATTTCCACCATCTGCTGCAGGAAATATTTTATCCAATTTCACCCTTGAGATGCTCAGTTATAATTTAAAGATTATGATTATGCTTCCCATCACAGCAACCATCTCAATTGTGTGGAAGATGGATCGTCCCTGTGCAGGAGAGTTAAATCTTTACTGCCTACTTATGAAAGCCGATGCAGGTTGCACACGAGATTCATCACCATCTCTGTGCAAATGTGAATGTACACATCCTGATAATCACAACATCAATTCCTGTGATAGCTGCCATAAGGGATTCTAGTTAAATCATTGTCTGCTGCCTGCAATGAAACTGCTGCAAGATACACTGTGGAGGTGACGGAGTGTGGATCCGATTCTGAGCTGTGGAAGATGTGGAGAAACAAGAGAAGGAGTGGCGCAGCGGTAGAGTTGCTGCCTCACTGCGCCAGAGACCCGGGTTCCACCCTGACCACGGGTGCTGTCTGTACGGAGTTTGTACGTTCTCCCCGTGGGTTTTCTCTGGGTGCTCGGTTTCCTTTCACGTGCAAAAGATGTACAGATTTGTAGGTTAATTAGTTTCTGTAAATTGTCCCTCGTGTGTAGGATTGGACTAGTATGGTCTTGATGGGCCAAAGGGCCTGGTTCAAGTTCACATTTATTGTCGCATGCACCAATTAAGGTACAGTGATATTTGAGTTACCATACAAGTAAAAAGAACACAATCTATCTATCTATCTCTAACCTTTCTATCCTATCTAATCTGTCTAATTGATCTATCTCTATACTATTACTAAAACTCTCATCTTGAGCACTTCCAGTCTGCGTTGTAATTGAATTTGTGCAAAAGCGCTACCCTATATCGCTAGGATTTTTTGCCACCTTACTCACCGCACTTCTCTGCTCCAGGCCACCAAGTTTTGTTCCGATCGGTAAATATGAGAAAAGTTATGAAGGTTTAAAAAATCGTGTGATCAGCAGATTGGTCTTCTCGCCTGTACACAAAATTGCTGGAGAAACTCAGCGGGGGCCTGTCAGTCACCATGAAGGCAATGCCCCTTCCAGCACCCGCTGGAGAATAAAGTCCCGGAGGCAGGACTAAGTAAACAAACCTGTACGTCTTTGGAGTTGTTGGAGGAAACTGGAGGTCTCGGAGAAAACCCATGCAGGTCACGGGGAGAATGTACAAACTTCGTAGACAGCACCCGTAGTCGGGATCGAACCTGGGTCTCCGGTGCTGCCTTCGCTGTAAGGCAGCAATTCTACCGCTGCGCCACCTTGACGGCCCAAAAAGTTGAGTTGAGTTGAGTTTATTTTCACGTGTACCGAGGTCGAGTGAAAAGCGTTTGAAGCATGCTAACTTGTCAGCGGAAAGATATTACATGATTACAATCGACCCATCCACAGTGTACAGATACATGATAAAGGGATAAAGTGATTAACATTTAGTGCAAGATAAAGACAGTAAAATCCGATCATAGATAGTACAAGGGTCTCCAATGAGATGGATAGTAGCTCAGGACTGCTCTCTAGTTGTGGTGGGATGGTAACAGCTGGGAATAAAAGATTCGGACTGTCTTCGCTATCTATAATTCTATATATTTCTATCGTCTCCCCTCAACCTCTGACGTTTGAGAGAAAACAAACCAAGTCTATCTAACCTCGAACCTCTCCTCGTAGCTGAATCTAATCCTGGCAGCAGACTTGATGATGGATGTAGTGGTCGAACTGAGCAACAGTTTAGCCAATGACCACAAAGCCACTATTGCAAATCCTTCTGCCATTTACACTTGGAACTTAAGGCACCACATTCAGAAATAAAACAGCCAGTGCCACAAAGGACAGGCAGCATCTCTGGAGAGGAGGAATGGGTGACGTTTCAGGTCAAGACCCATCTTCAGACAGAGCTCAGTTCTCTCTTTCTGCAGATGGGTCTCGACCCGAAACGTCACCCATTCCTTCTCTCCAGATGCTGCTTGTCCCACTGAATTATTCCAGCTTTTTGTGCCTATTTTCGGTGTAAATCAGCATCTGCAGTTCCTTCCTGCACATTACCATAGAGGGTTTAAGAAGGAACTGCAGATGCTGGAAAATCGAAGGTAGACAAAAGTGCTGGAGAAACTCAGCGGGTGCAGCAGCATCTATGGAGTGAAGGAAACAGGCAATGTTTCGGGCCAAAACCCTTCTTCAGACTCAGATCACATAGGGGTTGACTTTATTCGAGTCCAGTTCATGGAACAATCATAAGGGATTGGAGAATTAAGTCTACTCCGCCATTCAATCATGGCTGATCTATCTCTCGCTCCGAACCCCATTCTCCTGCCTTCTCCCCATAACCTCTGACACCTGCACTAATCACAAATGTATCTATCTCTGCCTTAAATATATCCACTGACTTGTCCTCCACAAGAGTAAAGAGTGTTTTATTGTCATATGTTCCAGATAGAACAATGACATTCTTACTTGCTGTAGCACAACAGAATATGTAAACATAGTACATAACGGGAGTAAAACATTTTTTAAGTGTGTATATACACGCACACATACTCAATAAATAAACATAGTGCAATAATAATAATAGTATGTTGTAGTTCAGAGCTTATTTGTTGTTGTGTTTAATAGCCTGATGGCTGTGGGGAAGCTGCTGTTCCTGAACCTGGACGTTAGTTTTCAAGCTCCTGTACCTTCTTCCCGATGGCAATGGTGAAATGAGTGTGTGACCAGGATGGTGTGGGTCTCTGATGACGTAGGCTGCCTTTTTGAGGCAAATCCCTTTGATGGTGGGGAGGTCAGAGCCGGTGATGGACTGGGCAGTGGTCACAACGTTTCTGCTCCTGGACGTTCAAGTTGCCGATCCAGGCCACGATGCAACCAGTCAGTATGCTCTCTACTGTACACCTGTAGAAGTTCAAGAGAATCCTCTTGAGGCCAATTTTGGAGTATGGTGTACAATTTTGGTCGCCAAATTTATAGGAAGGATGTCAACAAAATAGAGAGAGTACAGAAAAGATTTACTAGAATGTTGCCTGGGTTTCAGCAACTAAGTTACAGAGAAAGGTTGAGCAAGTTAGGGCTTTATTCTTTGGAGCGCAGAAGGTTAAGGGGGGACTTGATAGAGGTCTTTAAAATGATGAGAGGGATAGACAGAGTTGACGTGGACAAGCTTTTCCCAATGAGAGTAGGGAAGATTCAAACAAGGGGACATGACTTGAGAATTAAGGGACAGAAGTTTAGGGGTAACATGAGGGGGAACTTCTTTACTCAGAGAGTGGTGGCTGTGTGGAATGAGCTTTCAATGAAGGTGGTGGAGGCAGGTTCGTTTTTATCATTTAAAAATAAATTGGATAGTTATATGGATGGGAAAGGAATGGAGGGTTATGGTCTGAACGCAGGTGTATGGGACTAGGGGAGAATACGTGTTCGGCACGGACTAGAAGGGTCGAGATGGCCTGTTTCCGTGCTGTAATTGTTATATGGTTATATCGACTCTCCGTAATCTTCTCAAGATTTTTGCCACAAAACCTTCTATGGCAAAGAATTCCACAGATTCACCACCCTCTGACTAAGAAATTCCTCCACATCTCCTTCCTAAAAGAACATCCTTTAATTCTGAGGCTACAACCTCAAGTACTACTCTCCCACTAGTGGAAACATCCTCTCCACATCCACTCTATCCAAGCCTTTCACTATTCTGTACCTTTCAATGAGGTCCCCCCTCATTCTTCTGAACATTCTTCTAATCGATGGTAATATTAAATTATTAGTCGGGGCACCTCACAAGCATTTGTACTGGGAAATAATAATTCATGCGCTCAGAATACTAATAATATGTACAATGGAGTCTTGTATTAAACATGTCACTCACAGAGGGGCAGTGATAAATATTGAGTGACTGCTCCATTTGAAATCTCTATTTAAAAGGCATATTCTGTCATTTCTTATGAATCAACCTTGTAATTATATTGGAGCGGGGAGACTGTAAGGATTTAACTCACGATGTCCTTTCCAATGTTTGCCCACAGCTAAAGTGCAGCGTAGCAGCACCAGTGATTAATCCTCTGCCTTCAGCACTGAACAGGAGCTCCTTTTCATTGCAAAGGCAATCAGTGAGACGGAAAGTTTGCTGCTGCTGCCAAATGGTTAAAGCAGTGGTTTGGGCAAAGAGTTCACGGAGCTCGTGTGGGACCCACTCATCTCCGAATGGATTCACCCTTCCCGCTCCTCCCCACAGCAAAGTCAAACGGGAAGCTCTCAGACAATCCAACTATCAAGAGTTGTGTGAGAAGGAACTGCAGATGCTGGTTTACACCGATGATAGACTGGAGTAACTCAGTGGGTCAGTCAGCATCTCTGGAGAAAAGGAATAGGTGGCGTTTCGGGACGAGTCCCTTCTTCAGACTGAGTCAGGGGAAAGGGAAACGAGAGATTGGAGGGATATGGACCAAATGGTGGCAGATGGGACATATTGGCCAGTGTGGGCAAATTGGGCCGAAGGGCCTGCTTCCACGCTGTATCACTCTATGATACCGAAAGATATAGAATAAATGAATGAAAGATATGCAAAAAGTAATGATGCTCAAGTAAAGGTGGAGCTCACTATGGTCCATTGATGGCTGCGGGTTAATTGTCATAAGCAGTAGGACTGGAACAATGACATTCTTACTTGCTGGAGCCTTGCAAGCACCTTCACGCAATAACAACACAAATAAATACATGATCATTATTAGTAATACCAAAGATCCTATAGCGGAGCAAGATAGACCACTCCTGCTAAATGCAATGGGCTGAGGTGTAGTACGCAACGGAGCGGAACGTGGGCCTTTTTTTCATCCATTTCAGTAACCCGACCCGACCCGACTCGCAGTGTAATCAACGTTGCGGGGGAACAGTTTGTGTTAATAAATTATAATTCTGAAAATGAGAAGACTTTTACCAAATAACTTATTTTTACGAGGACGTTTCCGTAACCGGCTTCCGTCTCCGCACTAGTATCTTTGCTCCGCTATGATGGGATCTTTGGTGCGGAGACGGAAGCTGGTTACGGAAATGGGGCCGAAATTTACCCATGAATCTGCCCATGACTGTATTAAGTCTTTTTCTTCGAGTGGACTATCTTGCTCACTATAGGATCTTTGGTAGACCATAGACTGAGGTGTGTAATGCAACCAAAACAAGGTCTATAGTAAATCATGGCTGAGGTAGGGCTGTGAAGTAAGCAACAGAGCGGCTTAATATTAAAATATAGATGAATTACATAAATGAGTCAGGCCTGGCAGGTGATCACAGTGTGTGGCAACTGATGGAAACCATTGGCTTTCAGGGTGACCATAAGCACCAAGCAGTTTTGAACTATGCAACGTTATTGGGAAGTCTGCATTGAGATGGAATACTCCCTTGACATTGTTGGGGAGGTAGTTCCAGTGGTAACAAAGACCCAGTAATCTATTTCCAGTTTCAGTTTAGTTTATTGTCACATGTACTGATGTACAGTGAAAAGCTTTTGTTGCTGCTAGCCAGTCAGCAGAAAGACAATACATTACAATCAAGCCATTCGCAGTGTACAGATACAGTGCATTCAGAAAGTATTCAGACCCCTTCACTTTTTCCACATTTTGTTATGTTACAGCCTTATTTTAAAATGGATTAATTTTTTAAAAAATCATCAATCTACACACAATACCCCAGAATGAAGAAGGGTAAACAGGTGTTTAGAAATTTTTGCAAAGTAATTAAAAATAAATAACAAAAATATCACATTTACATAAGTATTCAGACCCTTTGCTATGACACTCAGAATTGAGCTTAGGTTCATCCTGTTTCCATTGATTATCCTTAAGATGTTTCTACAACTTGATTGGAGTCCACCAGTGGTAAATTAAATTGATTGGACATGATTTGGAAAGGCACACACCTGTCTATTAAGGTCCCACAGTTGACAGTGCATGTTAGAGCAAAAACCAAGCCATGAAGACAAAGGAATCGTCCATAGACCTCCAAGACAGGATTGTGTCGAGACACAGATCTGAGGAAGGGTATAAAACAATTTCTGCCGCATTGCAGGTCCGGAAGAGCACAGTGACCTCCGTCATTCTTAAATGGAAGAACTTTCGGAACCACCAGGACTCTTCATAGAGCTGGCCGCCCGGCCAAACTGAGCAATCGGGGGAGATGACCAAGAACCCAATGGTCACCCTGACAGAGCTCCAGTTCCTCTGGAGATGGGAGAACCTTCCAGAAGGACAACTATATCTGCAGCACTCCACCAATCAAGCCTTTATGGTAGAGTTGCCAGACGGAAGCCACTCCTCAGTAAAAGACACATGACAGTTTGCCAAAAGGCATGAGAAACAAGATTTTCTGGTCTGATGAAACCAAGATTGAACTCTTTGGCCTGAATGCCAAGCGTAACGTCTGGAGGAAACCAGGCACCGCTCATCACCTGGTCAATACCAGACCTATGGTGAAGCATGGTGGTGGCAGCATCATGCTGTGGGGATGTTTTTCTGCGGCAGGAACTGGGAGACTGGTCAGGATCGAGGGAAAGATGAACGGAGCAAAGTACAGAAAGATCCTTGATGAAAACCTGCTCCAGAGTGTTCTGGATCTCAGACTGGGGCGGAGGTTCACCTTCCAACAGGCCAAGACCCTAAGCACACAGCCAAGACAACGCAGGTGCAGCTTTGTGACAAGTCTGTGAATGTCCTTGTGTGGCCCGGCCAGAGCCCGGACTTGAACCCGATCGAACATCTCTGGAGGGACCTGAAAATAACTGTGCTCCCCATCCAACCTGACAGAGCTTGAGAGGATCTGCAGAGAAGAATGGGAGATATTACCCAAATACAGATGTGCCAAGCTTGTAGTGTGATACCCAGGAAGACTTGAGGCTATAATTGCTGCCAAACGAAGTACTGAGTAAAGGGTCTGAATACTTATGTAAATGTGATATTTCAGTTATTTCTTTTTAATTACTTTGCAAAAATTTCTAAACATCTGTTTTCACTTTTTTATTATGGGGTATTGTGTGTAGATTGATGACAAAAAAATGAATTTAATCCATTTTAAAATAAGGCTTTACCGTAACAAAATGTGGAAAAAGTGAAGGGGTCAGAATACTTTCTGAATGCACTGTAGATGATTCAAAGGTTCAAAGGTTGATTTATTGTCACATACACCTAGGTGTAGTGAAATTCTTTTTGCCAATGCAGCACATAAAAAAGAATACAAACATAGCAATAATAAATAGCTTCAACATAAAAACATCCCCCCACAATGGTTCCCATTATGGGGGAAGGCACAAAGTCCAGTCCCATCCCCAATGTTCACCCATAGTCGGGCCTATTGAGGCCTCCACAGTTGCCTTCACAGAGGCCCGATGTTCCAGGCCGTTCTCGCCGGGTGATGGTGTTCCGGCGTTGGGAGAGTCCTCTCAGCGGCCTGGGAACCCTGGAATGGCCGCCTCCCTACTCGAGACCGTGGCTTCCGGAGCCGACAAGGCCGCGCCGAATGGAGCTCAACTGGCGATCTCGTCGAGAGATCCCAGGATCTCTTGATAAGGGAATAACTCTTAGTGCAAGGTAAAACCAGCAAAGTCCAATCAAGGATTTACGTGGAGACTATTTGCATACCTTGGGTATCCAAGCAAAGAATTTCACTGTGACTTGCACGTGTGAGAATAAAGTATTCATTCATTTAGTGTGGCAAGATCCCTTCTCTTTGCTAACTTTTCCCCATTGTTTTTTTTAATCACAGCTACCGTGACCTTCTCCATCACTGCACCTACCCATCTTTTTCCATTTTGCTATCAGCTGAGATCCTTCATATTTATTCACCAACCTTGGTTACTTTGCAACCATGTCTCTGCAAGCTTCACACCCTCTAGGGCACAGTGGCCAAGTAGATGAGCACCTCACCCACCACCAGTGCACAGTGGCTGCAGGGTGCATCATCTGCAACGTGTACTGCAGTTAAGGGCCTGTCCCACTTGGCCGTCATTTGCGCGTAAATTACGCGGCATCATTTACGCGTCACGACGCATGCGACGTGACATGCACGTGATGCGCGCATTACGCACGCATGGTGCGCGATGACATAGGCAGTGACGCGCGGCCACGAAGGATTTTGTGATGTACAAAATCTTTGCGCGCCAAATGCGTGACGTGCAAATAACGTCCAAGTGGGACACGCCCTTTACTCACCTCGGCTGCTCTGACAGCACCTCCCAAGTCTGTGACCTGTACCAATGAACCGGACCGGATAAGGGCAGCAGGTGGAAGGAACATTACCCATCCAAATAGACACAAACAGCTGGAGTAACTCACCACCCACTCCCCAGGTACTTTCCCCCTGTAACTACAGGTGTAATACCTGTCCCTATAGGGTGATTTCACGAAAGGTCACTGGAGCGTAAATCCCCACTCACGTGACCGAAAATTTTAACTGGGGGACAAGGGTCACTTCCGGTACATGTTAGTGAATGGGAAAACACGCACTTTCACACCCGTTAAAAACATCGAAAACGGCCAGGTTTTGAGCTGTAATTTACTGTGCCAGTCGGGGTGACAGTGAGGCACAGCTACCTAAATTTACAGTAAAAAAAAGATAGAAACTAAGGTAAATACAAGAGGGAGATGAAGGGGCAAAATAAGCGGAAGTTGATAGCGGACATTTTTCGTGGAGATTTAAAGATCCAAAATATCGGGAATTATCGCGTTTGCTCGCTGCATTTCATCAAAAGTGGCATTATTGACTTTGTTATCTTTATTCATTTGTTAGATGTTAGAATATATTTCTCAATGTTTCTTGTTTAACCAAGAAACATTGAGAAATATATTCTGGCAAATAAAAAATCTCCTGATTTTGTCCAACAGCTGAGAATTATCCCATTCCTTAGCTTGCATCTGAGTAAAATTGATTTCCAAACGCATTGAGAGTTTACGATTATTTAAATGGTAAATGGAGCTTCAGAAGCGTGTTCATTTTGCATGTTAAAACCCACCCGAGAACCATGGGCGATTTTGCAATTTTACTGAAGGATTTTTCACTTTTAATACTTTTCATATAACAAATGAATAAAGATAAAAAGTCAATAATGCCACTTTTGATGAAATGCAGCGAGCAAACGCGATAATTCCCGATATTTTGGAACTTTAAATCTCCACGGCAAATGTCCGCTATCAACTTCCGCTTATTTTGCCCCTTCAGCTCCCTCTTGAATTTACCTTAGTTCCTATCTTTTTTTTTACTGTAAAATTAGGTAGCTGTGCCTCACGGTCACCCCGACTGGCACAGTAAATTGCAGCTCAAAACCTGGCCGTTTTCGATGTTTTTAACGGGTGTGAATGTTTTCCCATTCACTAACATGTACCGGAAGTGACGCTTGTCCCCCAGTTAAAATTTTCGGTCACGTGAGTGGGGATTTACGCTCCAGTGACCTTTCGTGAAATCACCCTATACCTCCTCCCTCGACTGTGTCCAGGGACCCCGACTTGAACAACAGTTCCTGCTTACACGTAACCTCCTGCAGATTGGCCTGCATGTCGCATATCTTCCACACTTGATGCTCGGCAAGGCCAGCGGCATAATCAAGGACTAATCGCACCCCGGCCACTCCGTCTTCCCCCCTCTCTCATCGGGCGAAAGGTATAGAAGTGTGAAAACACACACCTCCAGATTCAGGGACAGTTTCTTCCCAGCTGTTATCAGGCAACGGAATCATCCTACCACAGCTAGAGAGCAATCCTACCTCATTGGGGACCCTCGGACTATCTTTGATCGGACTTTGCTGGCTTTACCTTGGACTAAACGTTATTCCCTTATTATGTATCCGTACACTATGAATGGCTCGATTGTAATCATGTACTGTCTTTCTGCTGACTTGATAGCAGCAACAACAGCTTTTCACTGTTCATCGGTACACGTGACAATAAACTAAACAGAAACTCAACTGGAAATGGAAATATCGAAGGTAGACAAAAATGCTGGAGAAACTCATCGGGTGAGGCAGCATCTATGGAGCGAAGGAATAGGTGACGTTTCAGGTCGAGACCCTTGGTCTGCCTGACCCGCCGTGCATTTTCTGTTTATTTCAGAATTCCAGCATCTGCATTTTTTTATTGATTCCAAGGTCACATGTGCGTCGGGTGATGATCGGAGCTGGCAAACCTGTTCCTTCTCTGGAATGTGTAAGGAACTGCAGACGTTGGTTTACAACGAAGGTAGTCACGCAATGCTGGAGTAACTCAGCAGGTCAGGCAGCATCTCTGGAGAGAAGAAATAGGTGACGTTTTGGGTCGAGACCTTTCTTCAGACCGACTTGGGAAGGGGGGCCATTCCTTCTCTAGAACGTCAACAATGAGCGACTGAAAGCTTCCTGTGGAGTTATTATTAAAACATTTTGCCTATCAGGCAATTGAATCATCCTACCACTACCAGAGAGCAACGCTGAACTACTATCTACCGTGTTGGTGACCCTCGGACTATCCTTTGCTGGCTTTACCTTGCACTAATCATGTCACTATACACTGTAAATGGCTCGATTGGAATCATGTATTGTCTTTCCGCTGACTGGATAGCACGCAGCAAAAGCTTTTCACTGTACCTCAGTACACGTGACAGTAAACTGAACTGGAGATGAGGTTGGAGGAAGTGCAAGTCTCTAGAATACCAGCCAGTGAGCGACTGAAAGCTTTCTGCGGAGTTACTATTAAAACATTCTGCCTAAATACGTGACAATTCTCATTCCAGTCTTCCTGCTTTCAACAATCAAGAGAGTCCAGAGTGTTTTATTGTCATATGTCCCAGATAGAACAATGAAATCCTTACTTGCAGCAGCACAACACAATGTGTAAACATAGTACACTGTGAACAATATAATAAACGAGAGGGAAGAGTTCAATGTATGTATCTATACACATACTCACAAATACACATATGCAGTATATAGATATAACCATATAACAATTACAGCACGGAAACAGGCCATCTCGGCCCTTCTTTTCCGTGCCGAACACTTACTCTCACCTAGTCCCATCTACCTGCACTCAGACCATAACCCTCCATTCCTTTCCCGTCCATATACCTATCCAATTTATTTTTAAATGATAAAATCGAACCTGCCTCCACCACTTCCACTGGAAGCTCATTCCACACAGCTACCACTCTGAGTAAAGAAGTTCCCCCTCATGTTACCCCTAAACATTTGTCCCTTAATTCTCAAATATATCATATCATAGATCGTATCACAGATCACATATATATATATATATATATACACACACGTACACACAAAAAACAAACTATAATCGTGTAATAATAACAATAATAGTCTATTGTAGTTGAGAGGTTATTTGAGGTTGTCGTGTTTAATAGCCTGATGGCTGTAGGGAAGAAGCTGTTCCTGGACTTTACAGTTTTCAGGCTCCTGTACCTTCAATATAGGGTCTGGAGAAATCCCTGGACTGCTGGAGTCAAGTTGTGCTGATCCGACACGAGTATTTAAATCCGTTGATGCCAGGCTTATGTTGGTTCCTTAATAGTTGAACATCCATAAGGGGCCAGAGCACTCTGACCTTGACAAACTAACTAAGCACGAGCAGGCAATGATGTGTAGAACGTTAGTGGCCGGCAGACAAATGATGATAAAATATCTCTGGGTGCTGAAACAATAGCTGTACGTCTTGTGTGACATATTGCATCACTTCCAGGCTTTGAATCACAGGCCATTTATTTTGAATCTGCATTCAATGATGTTTTATTGTCATAATAAAACAACTGCCACAGAGAGGGGGATTTTTATCGTGTCTAATCTTCAAGTTGTTATATTATCTTCACAGCTCAGAAATCAGGGGATTCAAATTTATCCTGATAATAAGTGTCATTAAAATAATGAAATCAATCTGGAAGGACTGACAGCAGAACCTGGTCGTGAAAATGTACAGCTTGTGCTGATCCTGTCCATGGCAGCTGAGAAGGTGTAGTGAGCGGGGGCTGGGTCCGTCTCAGCCTGGTCCGTAGCACCAGTACCTCAGGGGCCGTCGCTGTCAGACGGGCTTCACATGAAGACACGTGCAATATGTTGACAGGAAAAATAACTGCAGATGCTGGTTTACACCGAAGATAGACCCAAAGTGCTGGAGAAACTCAGCGGGACAGGCAGCATCTCCGGAGAGAAGGAATGGGTGACGTTTCGGGTCGAGACCCTTCTTCAGACTCATCTACATGATGTGCATGACATGTATGCACAGAGTCTCTTGCCCAGAGTTGGGGAATCAAGGATCAGAGGACATAGGTTTACGTTGAAGGGGGAAAGATTTAATAGGAATCTGAGGGGAAACTTTTTCACACAAAGGGTGGTAGGTGTATGGAACGAGCTGCAGGAGGAGGTAGTTGAGGCTGGGACTATCTCAAAGTTTAAGAAACAGTTGGACGGGTACCCGGATAGGACAGGTTTGGAGGGATGTGGTCCAAACGCGAGCCGGTGGGACTAGTGTAGCTGGGACATGTTGGTCGGTGTGTGCTAGTTGGGCTGAAAGGCCTGTTTCCACACTGTATCACTCTACGACTCTATGACATGTACAGAGACACAGTGAAATATTTGTTCTGCGTGCTATCCAGTCAAATACAAAGCATCCTTCTCTGGAATGGCCGCAGAGATTCACCACATTCTGGCGCCATCTTGCAACTTGACTATGACTATGTCTCATATAAGATTCAGATACATGCGGACAAACACAATATGTTGAAAGTCAAAAAAACTGCAGATGCTGGAAATATGAAAAATATGGAGAAGTTGCTGGAAACACACACTAAAAGCCCTGTCTCACGTGCGAGCTGACCCACGAGGTACCCCGAGTGAAAGACTCGTGGTTGTGTACGAGATTCCAAGTGTATGATCAAGAGTTTAACCGAGTTCCCACGGGTATGACTAAGTTTGCCGTTTACTTGTAATTTCTGCGATGTTCCAAGTTCCTCTCCCGAGTTACTCTTGAGCCAAACGTGAATGAAGGTCTGTTTTAATAAGCAACATTGTTAAAGAAGACATCTCCATCCTGCGGCTTTGAGTTAAAGATAAAATTCAGCGCGGCCGCATCTGTTGATGTGACCTACAGAGGGAAAATGCGCACCGTCCAGTGCCAGAGCAGTTATACTTATGATTTGTTTGAAACACACATCACGTAGTTAGAAGACCAGCGGGCGGAGGTTTGCTATATTTTAATTGAATTTACTGCCAGGTCTACACACTGCGGGGAGACGGGAGATTAAATCTTTGAATGTGGACGGATGTCTCCGCGCCTGCTCGTTCTAAGCGGAATATATTTTTAGTTGCCTTTCAAGCCGGGCTTTGGTTTTATTCCTTGTTTTTGTTTATTCGCACACACTATTCGTGTGTGAGAAGTCCATGCCGGGTGCCGGCCGGCCGCAGCTGCTGTTCTTTCACATCAGTTGCGCATCAGATTGTTGGGAGATGGAGCTCAGGGTCCGCCTCCTGAGCTGCTTTGGTGCCCAGGTGTGAGTTGAGGTGGAGGGAGGTTGGGGGGGGGGGGGGGGGGGGGGGGGGGGGGATGCGCGGGCATCATTAATCTGTCTGGGGTGACAAGGCTCTTGGGCTAGGCTGGGATCATTCTCTGTGGGATGATCCTAGTGCGGGAGACAAGTGTAGGAGAGGTGTACTGACTGTGTGGGCAGACACTTTGGAAGTGATTGCCCACCAGTCTCAAAAGCCGCTGTGTCTCCCTGTCCCTGGGATAGCAGGAGGCGATCAAACAGCACAATACCCCCCTCCCCCTCCACGCCAACACGAAGGGCAACGATCCCAAGGCTTTAGCGTCAGAAACAGCGGGCAGGCGACAATCACCTGCCATAACGCGAGAGAGATCATGCACTGTTGTAGGTCTCCTTTGCACGTCGGTGTTTCTGTCTTTCTCCACTCATTGTGTGACCTCTTCCCTCCCCTCTCCAGCTCCCCGCCCATTGCATCGGGCGCGGGGGCTTTGCACTGTCTTCACGTCGGCAATGCCAGCAGGTCAGTGCCAGTCGCCCCAGGGCAGGTGCTCGGGGGCTCTCTCCCAAGTGGCCCCGGACCGGCGGGGGGGAGATGGGAGTCAGCGGGCACGCCGGCTCTGCCACACCATGGGCCGCCGCCAACCAAGCCACCCGTCCACGTCCACACGCTCGGTAGAACAGGTGCTGAGACTGGGAACTGTACCCCCTCCCTCTGCAACTGCAAACAACCACACTCTCCTGCTCACCTAACCTGCCCATCCCTTCTCTCTGGGTATCGAAGACGCTTCTGGTCTGCAGTGTACAATAGTCACCAAAATACACTGCATCTTTAGAAAGGAAAAATACAAAACATGTCAAATCCACTGGATAGGCCTTAGTCATGGTGCTGTACAACACAAAACAGGTCCTTCGGCCCAGCTTGGCCGTGCCGTCCAAGTTGGAGTCTTGGGGTAGTCCTATTTGCCTGCATGTGGCCCATAGCCCTCTAAACCCTTCCCATCCATTTATCTGTCATTAATAATCTCAAGAAAATTCCTGCTTCAGTTTCCTGTGTCCAACTCAGAGAGAAGTCTCTCCCCTTTCCAGGGTTAATCGCTCCACTGTTTATAATGCTCTCTGCATTATGAAGTCCTCGACAGTGAACGCCATGGGCAATCACTACCAAAATGTCTGCTCACACAGTCAGTACACTTGTCTCCCGTACTAAGTCACCCCAAACCCCCCCCCTCCTGCCCCCTCCCCCCCCACCTTTCCCTCCCAACTCCACTCCAGTCCCGTCAGCGACAATCAACTGCCACGGATACAAATAATATAATACACAAGAAAGGGCAGATGCTGGTTGACAAAAAGTGAACACACGGTGCTGGAGTTACACAAAGATGCAGCAGAAATATGGAAACGTCATCCCGTCACCCATTCCTTCCCTCCAGAGATGCTGCCTGCCCGCTGAGTTAACGAATGCCCACGGTAGACTCACGAGTCACTAAGGTAAACTCACGGGCCACTACGTTCTTACACCGAGTTTAAATGTTTCGATTTTTAACTTCAGCAGTACATTTTACTCGTGGAAAACTTTAAATATGTGTGAATTTTTTCAAACGTTAACAAGTTTCACGGGTACATGTCGTTAGCGCCACGAGTCGCTAAGTTGCGTTCACGAGTACCGACGTTCCCACTACGTTAAATGTACCTGATTACCACAAGTTAAATTTATTTTAAACTCGGGGTACCTCGTGGGTCAACTCGTACCATGAGACAGGGGTTTAAATCTGTAGAAATGGAAACAAGGTTAATGTGTAGGAAGGAACTGCAGATGCTGGTTTAAACTGAAGATAGACACATCAAGCTGGATTAACAGCGGGTCAGGCAGCATCTCTGGAGAGAAGGAAGAGGTGACGTTTTGGGTCGAGACCATTCTTCAGACTGAGAGTCAGGGGAAAGGGAAACGAGAGATATAGACGGTGATGTAGAGAGAGATATAGAACAAGTGAATGAACGATATGTAAAATAGTAACGATGATAAAGGGAACTGGCCATTGTTAGCTGTGGCCTAGGTGAAAATGAGTTACAGTTAATGAAACTCAATAAGACGACTTTGAAGCTAGTATGGATGGGGGGTTGATGGAGAGATGGGGCTGCAAGGGTTACTTGAAGTTAGAGAAATCAATATACATTGTTTTGGATATTTGTAGGAAGGAACTGCAGATGTTGGTTTAAACTGAAGATAGTCACTTAAAGCTGGAGTAACTCAGCGGGTCAGGCAGCATCTCTGAAGAAGGGTTTTAACCTGAAACGTCAGCCATTCCTTCTCTCCAGAAATGCTGCCTGACTCGCTGTGTTACTCCAGCTTTTTGTGTCTATCTAAGGTTAATGCTTTATCTGAAAAAGGTTTCTAAGCCTTTCTCCAGAAGACAACCTGTTATTCCGAATATAGGAGCAAAGAGGCCCTTCTGCAGTTGTACAGAGCCCTAGTGAGACCACACCTGGAGTATTGTGTGCAATTTTGGTCCCCTAATTTGTGGAAGGACATTCTTGCTATCGGGGGAGTGCAGGGTAGGTTTACAAGGTTAATTCCAGGGATGACGGGGCTGTCATATGCTGAGAGAATGGAGCAGCTGGGCTTGTACATTCCGGAGTTTAGAAGGATGAGAGGTAATCTCATTGAAACGTATAAGATTGTTAAGGGCTTGGACACACTAGAGGCAGGAAACATGTTCCCGATGTTGGGGGAGTCCAGAACCAGGGGCCACAGTTTAAGAATAAGGAGTAAGCCATTTAGAACAGAGACGAGGAAACACTTTTTCTCACAGGGAGTGGTGAGTCTGTGGAATTCTCTGCCTCAGAGGGCGGTGGAGGCAGGTTCTCTGGATGCTTTCAAGAGAGAGCTAGATAGGGCTCTTAAAGATAGCGGAGACAGGGGATATGGGGAGAAGGCAGGAACGGGGTACTGATTGGGGATGATCAGCCATGATCACATTGAATGGCGGTGCTGGGCCGAATGGCCAAATGGCCTGCTCCTGCACCTATTGTCTAAACCTTCATCACCAGCTATCCCACAGTGGATGAGCTGGATTCATAAACTCAGTGAGCTAAGAGGAGAGAGAAATATCACCATGATAACGCTGGGAAAAGGGTCAATTGTCACAACAGGCTGAGTGAGAAACATGTTGTGGTCACGAGGAGGTGAACTTGCTGAATTCGAATCCACGGAGAGAAAGGTCAATTTTCAAACCTCGCAGCTTGTGAAAAACACTTCAAAAGGACAAAAAACAAGACTTCTGAAATAGTACTTGTGCACAAAAAGAAAAAGGTACAATAATAAAAGAAACCTTCATGAACAACAAAAGTGTGGCACCGTGTCGCAGCTGGTAAAACTGCTGCCTCACAGCGCCAGAGACCCGGGTTCAATCCCAACCTCGGGTGCTGCCTGTGTGGAGTTTGCACCTTCTCCCAGCGTGGGTTTCCCCTGAGTGCTCCGGTTTCCTCCCACATCCCCAAAACGTGCGGGTTTGTAGGTTAATTGGCCTTTGTACATTGCCCCCTAGTGGAGAAAATGGGATAACATAGAACTAGTGAACGGGTGATCGATGGTCTGAGGGGACTCGGTGTGCCGATGGATCTGTCTTCAAGCTGTCTCTCTAAAACTAAAACTAAGACAGAAAATACACAAAAGACAAACACGGAATTGAAACAATGATGACTATACGGGACAAATCATAAAAAATGACAAACTGTCAAGAAAAAGACTGAAGGAAAATCCAAGACAACCCCGACAGAACACACAAAGGGTTAACGATACCAAAAAGACCCAGAAAGAAATCTGTCAAAAATAACACCCCGAAAGGCACCGAAACACAATAAAAAGAACAGAACAAGAGGCAAATCATAAGGGATAGGAGTATAATTAGGCCGTTCGGCCCATCAAGTCTATCCCACCATTTAATCATAGCTGTTCAATCTCTCCCTCCTAACCCCATTCTCCTGCCTTCTCCCCATAACCTCTGACACCCGTACTAATCAAGAATCTATCTCTACCTTAAAAATATCCACTGACTTGGCCTCCACAGCCTTCTGTGGCCAAGATTCATCACCGTCTGACTAAAGAAATTTCTCCTCATCTCCTTCCTAAAAGAACGTCCTTTAATTCAGAGGCTATGACCTCTAGTCCTAGACTCTCCCACTAGTGGAAACATCCTCGCCACATCCACTCTATCCAAGCCTTTCACTATTCTGTACATTTCAATGAGGTCCCCCCTCATTCTTCTAAATTCGAAATGAAACTCAAAATGATCAAAAAAAGACACTTCTGTGGACACAGAATGGACACTGTGACAGCTTAAAAAGAACAAAACCCACTCAAAACGACACATGGGAAGGAAGGTTCTGAAAGGCACTCAGAAAACCAGGCAAGGGATACAGAAAGCCAGAAGCTCAGGAAGATAGACACAAAATGCTGGAGTAATTCAGCGGGGCAAGCAGCATCTCTGGATAGAAGAAATGGGTGACGTTTCGGGTCGACACCCTTCTTCAGACTTAATATACTTCGGATATTCAGACTTCAGATACTTAAAATATACAAAACAAATTTAAAATTGCACTCTTGAAGATAGCCAAGGAGAATCTCAAAAAGATTCAAAATTATATTCAAATATGCACTCTTCAAACAGAGGTGCTGAGTAAGTGTTCCACAAAAAATATCTAGATTAAACTCCATTTGTATTTTTATGTCCATAGTTCCAACCAGTCTATACCCTTTTGACAACCTTCCTCACTATCCACAACATTGACATTTTAGATGTTCTTTGGAAACTAACTAATCAGTTCATCTGTGTAAGAAGGAACTGCAGATGCTGGTATAAACCAAAGATAGACACAAAAAGCTGGAGTAACTCAGCGGGACAGGCAGCATCTCTGGAGAGAAAGAATGGGTGTCGTTTCGGGTCGATACCCTTATAACCATATAACAATTACAGCACGGAAACAGGCCATCTCGGCACTTCTAGTCCGTGCCGAACACTTATTTTCCCCTAGTCCCATCTACCTGCACTCAGACCATAACCCTCCATTCCTTTCTCATCCATATACCTATCCAATTTATTTTAAAATGATAAAATCGAACCTGCCTCCACCACTTCCACTGGAAGCTCATTCCACACAGCTACCACTCTCTGAGTAAAGAATTTCCCCCTAAACCTCTGTCCCTTAATTCTGTAGTCATGTCCTCTTGTTTGAATCTTCTCTACTCTCAATGGGAAAAGCTTATCCACGTCAACTCTGTCTAGCCCTCTCATCATTTTAAAGACCTCTATCAAGTCCCCCCTTAACCATCTGTGCTCCAAAGAATAAAGACCTAACTTATTCAACTTCTTCAGACTGGTGAAGGATATCATTTCGCGGAACACCTTCGCTCAGCCCACGTGAACCAACCTGATCTCCCGGTTGCTGGACACTTTAATTCTCCTTCCCATTCCCACACTGACCTTTCTGTCCTCGGTCTCCTCCATTGTCAGAGTGAGGCTAAACGCAAATTGGAGGAACAGCATCTCATATTTTGCTTGGGCAGCTTGCAGCCCAGTAGTATGAATATTGATTTCTCTCACTTCAGGTAGCCCCGGCATTCCCTCTCTCTCTGTATCCCTCCCTCACCCAAGTCTAATTTTCACCCTACGAACAGCTTACAGTGGCCCGTTTCCTTTATCATCGTTACTTTTTTGCATATCAATTCATCTACGTTTTTGTCAAAATCATTTCATTTCTATAGATCACAAAGAGTAGCGGTGCTGGCACTGCTTCTTGTGGAACTCCACTCGTCATAGACCTCCAGTCAGATTAATACTCCTCTCACTATCCACTTCTTCTAACACTAAGCCAATTTTGAATCCAAACAACCCATTCTCCATTCATCTCAATGTGCCTTCATCTTCTGGATCAACCTGACGGAGCTTGTCGAAAGCTTTACAAAAGTCCACTCATAACATCCACTCATCAGTCATCATTGCCACCTCCTCAAAAATTTCAATCAACTTTCTAAGAAGTTGTGGCGGCACGGTGGCACAGCGGTAGATTCACTGCCTCACAGCGCCGGAGACCCGTGTTCGATCCCGACTACGAACGCTGTCTGTATGGAGTTTGTACGTTCTCCCCATGAACGTTGCCTGTTTCCTTCGCTCCATAGATGCTGCCGCACCCGCTGAGTTTCTCCATCTACCTTCGATTTTCTAGCATCTGTAGTTTCTTCTTGAACACTCCCCATGATCACGTGGGTTTTCTCCAAGATCTTGGGTTTCCTCCCACACTCCGAGGCCGTCCAGGTTTGTAGGTTAATTGGCTTGGTATTAATGTGAAATTGTTCCAAGTATGGTAGGGTGTGTGTTAACGTGTGGGGATCGCTGTGGACTCAATGGGCTGAAGGACCTGTTTCCGCGCTGTATCTCTAAACTAAACTAATGCCCCTGTCCCACTTAGGAAACCTCAGGTGACCTTGCGCCCCACCCAAGGTTTCCGTGAGATTCCAGGAGGTTCCCGGAGGTTTTGGTCACTCTCCTTAACGGTCGAAATTGGTTTCCGCGTAGTCGAGGCTTCTTCTATGGTCCTGCGATTATTTCAACAAATTTAAAACCGGCCTCGACTAAATATAGGCTGCCATTTGGTCAAAGCCAGTGGAGTGGGGTTGCTATTTACTTACAGGCAGTCGAAGGCCATCTCCTTAGATGACCGGACATTTTGATTGGCTCATTGGAGTTTTCAGCAAAGATCCTGTAGGATCTTTGGTTTTTAGGACCTAGAAGATCCGCCGGAAGGTAAAATGTCCGCTAACGTTATTAAACTTCTTAAAACCGTCTCCACTCCTTTCCCCCCCCTTCTCCCCCCTTCTCTCTCCCGTTCTCTGTCCTTCTCTCCCTCCCTCTCTAAAGGACTTACCGTGCTCTGTGGTAGTCGTTTACGTTCCTCTTCATCGCGCAGACAGCGCTCCTCTGCTGTCCCTGGCCCCCACCTTCGCGATGTGTGTGTATGTGTGTGTGCGGTCGGCAGCAAAGATCCTGTAGGATCTTTGGTCAGTAGATGCAGCTCATGCTTCGGTCGAGGCTTTCTAAGCAAGTGACCAAAACCTCTGGCGACTCATGGAAACCTTGGGTGGGGCGCAAGGTCTCCAGAGGTTTCCGTTCGGGTTTCCTAAGTGGGACAGGGGCATAAACGTGACCAAAGCTGAACTACTAGCTACCTCATCGGGGACCCTCAGACTATTTTTGATCGCACTTCACTGGCTTAACCTTACACTAAACGTTATTCCCTTATCATGTATCTGTACAGTGTGAATGGCTCGATTGTAATCATGTATTGTCTTTCTGCTGGCTGGTTAGCACGCAACAAAAGCTTTTCACTGTACACGTGACAATAAACTAAACTGAACTCTGGACAAAGCCATACTGATTATCACTAATAAGTCTGTCTATGTTTTTCCAGAAGTGATTCTATCCTACAGGATCTTTGCTGAAAACTCCAATGAGGCAATCAAAATTCAGATTCAACTTTAATTGTCATTGTGCAGTGTACAGTACAGAGACAACGAAATGCAGTTAGCATCTCCCTGGAAGAGCGACATAGAATATGATTTTAATAAATAAATCTATTCACAAGTGATTCTATCCTACTCTTAAGAAACTTCTCCAAAAATCTTTTCCTATTCTCAAACAGCCGAACATCACAGGCTAAGGTACACAAAAATGCTGGAGAAACTCAGCGGGTACAGCAGCATCTATGGAGTGAAGGAAATAGGCAACGTTTCGTCCAGAAACGTTGCCTGTTTCCTTCGCTCCATAGATGCTGCTGCACCCGCTGAGTTTCTCCAGCATTTTTGTGTACCTTCGATTTTCCAGCATCTGCAGTTCCTTCTTGAACATCACAGGTTTATCTCCAGTCCTGTGAGCCTCACCTGTAGCTAAAGAGGATAATTGAAGAGGAATTGTCTCAGATAATTGAATGCGCAGAACAAAAGGGCCCGATCCTGATTACATAGCTTGCTCATAAATTACTAGAGAGTATTCTGTGGGACAGGTTACACAGGCATTTGGATGGGCAGGGGCTGATTTAGGATAGTCAGCATGGTTTTGTACGTGGGAGGTCGTGTCTCACAAATCTGATTGATTTTTATGAAGACGTGACCAAAAGGGTCGATGAGGGCAGAGCTGTAGATGTTGTGTACATGGATTTCAGTAAGGAGTTCGGCAAGGTTCCGCATAGTATGCTGCTCTGGAAGGTTAGATCGCATATATTAATGATCTGGATGAGGGAATTGAAGGCAATATCTCCAAGTTTGCGGATGACACTAAGCTGGGGGGCAGTGTTAGCTGTGAGGAGGATGCTAGGAGACTGCAAGGTGACTTGGATAGGCTGGGTGAGTGGGCAAATGTTTGGCAGATGCAGTATAATGTGGATAAATGTGAGGTTCTCCATTTTGGTGGCAAAAACAGGAAAGCAGACTATTATCTAAATGGTGGCCGACTAGGAAAAGGGGAGATGCAGCGAGACCTGGGTGTCATGGTACACCAGTCATTGAAAGTGGGCATGCAGGTGCAGCAGGCAGTGAAGAAAGCGAATGGTATGTTAGCTTTCATAGCAAAAGGATTTGAGTATAGGAGCAGGGAGGTTCTACTGCAGTTGTACAGGGTCTTGGTGAGACCACACCTGGAGTATTGCGTACAGTTTTGGTCTCCAAATCTGAGGAAGGACATTATTGCCATAGAGGGAGTGCAGAGAAGGTTCACCAGACTGATTCCTGGGATGTCAGGACTGTCTTATGAAGAAAGACTGGATAGACTTGGTTTATACTCTCTAGAATTTAGGAGATTGAGAGGGGATCTTATAGAAACTTACAAAATTCTTAAGGGGTTGGACAGGCTAGATGCAGGAAGATTGCTCCCGATGTTGGGGAAGTCCAGGACAAGGGGTCACAGCTTAAGGATAAGGGGGAAATCCTTTAAAACCGAGATGAGAAGAACTTTTTTCACACAGAGAGTGGTGAATCTCTGGAACTCCCTGCCACAGAGGGTAGTCGAGGCCAGTTCATTGGCTATATTTAAGAGGGAGTTAGATGTGGCCCGTGTGGCTAAGGGGATCAGAGGGTATGGAGAGAAGGCAGGTACGGGATACTGAGTTGGATGATCAGCCATGATCATATTGAATGGCGGTGCAGGCTCGAAGGGCCGAATGGCCTACTCCTGCACCTAATTTCTATGTTTCTATGTTTCTATGCATGGGATCCAAGGAGAGATAGCTGAAAGGATCGCAAATTGGCTTCATGGAAGGAAGCAGAGGGTATGTTAGCATTCATAGCAAAAGGATTTGAGTATAGGAGCAGGGAGGTTCTACTGCAGTTGTACAGGGTCTTGGTGAGACCACACTTGGAGTATTGCATACAGTTTTGGTCTCCTAATCTGAGGAAAGACATTCTTGCCATAGAGGGAGTACAGAGAAGGTTCACCAGACTGATTCATGGGATGTCAGGAATCATATGAAGAAAGACGGGATAGACTCGGCTTGTACTCGCTAGAATTTAGAAGATTGAGGGGGGATCTTATAGAAACTTACAAAATTCTTAAGGGGTTGGACAGGCTAGATGCCGGAAGATTGTTCCCGATGTTGGGGAACTCCAGAACAAGGGGTCACGGTTTAAGGATAAGGGGGAAGTCTTTTAGGACCGAGATGAGAAAAACATTTTTCACACAGAGAGTTGTAAATCTCTGGAATTCTCACCCGCAGAAGGTAGTTGAGGCCAGTTCATTGGCTATATTTAAGAGGGAGTTAGATGTGGCCCTTGTGGCTAAGGGGATCAGGGGGTATGGAGAGAAGGCAGGTACAGGATACTGAGTTGGATGATCAGCCATGATCATATTGAATGGCGGTGCAGGCTCGAAGGGCCGAATGGCCTACTCCTGCACCTATTTTCTATGTTTCTATGTGATGGTGGAAGGTTGCTTCTCAGAATGGAGGCCTGGTGAGCCCTCTCCTGGCTCCATCCGCATGGTCCCTGGTCTGCTTGAGGAGTCGCTGATGCTTGTGAATAAGGGTAATAGAACAGGCCACTATGCCCCTCCTACCTGCTGCACCAATCAGTACAATCACCTTTCACCTTGGAACCATTATCCAGCACTAGCTTTTAGGATGATGGGGAACCTCATTGAAACTTACTGAATAGTGAAATAGAGTGGAAGTGGAGAGAATGTTTCCACTAGTGGGAGAGTCTAGGACCAGAGGTAACAATGTTACAAAATTTTGAGATTTAAAAAATCAAGTCTGTAATTTATCCCACCAGATAAAGCATAAAAATAAGTTTAATTTGACACCTAATTCACTTTCATATCTTCAGTATTAAAATAGTTATGGCCATTTTCATACTCGGAAATTAGCATCTTGTTCCCTATTGCTTTTCCATTGACTTAACTCAAAAGCTGTGATCGAGGACAGTCAAAAGCCCATAACTTTCTTAAAAATTAAGAGAACTGAAAGAAATGTTCAGTTATTATAGATTGAAGCATTCTGAAACAAATATGAAACAATCTTACTTAGATGAAATTAAAGCATATAATTAGTTAGTTACCTAATATTAGCTAATTACAAAATTCAATTACTAGATCTAAACATCTGTCCATTTCTTAAGAATAGATTAACATTTTTAAATAGCCTAAGTGTCCAAATAACATTCACACAAGAATTCACAATGTAACATAATTTTTAAATCTCATTGTCGTGGGTTTATAGGCCAAATGGAAGGAATTTAATGTTTAATAGATATTTTTGGAGTGACAGATTCTTGGTTAGTACGGTTGTCAGGGGTTATGGGGAGATGGCAGGAGAATGGGGTTGCGAGGGAAAAAAATATCAGCCATGATTGAATGACGGAGTACTTGATGGGCCGAATGGCCTTATTCTGCTCCCTGAACTAATGAACTGAGCTCTATGTCCCTTTGCTCCCTTACTATTTAAAAACCTATCAATGTCTGGCTTGAGCACACTCCAAAACCAAGCGTCCACTGCCGCTTGGGTGGAGATTTCCACGGAACCGTTCTCTGACCCTTGCCTTGAATGATTGACTCCTTCTTCTGGTACAACCAGGGAGATCACCCAAACACCAGGGAGAGAATGCTCCAGCGCTGGCGGAATGTTGTGGGACGTGGAAGTTAGTTTTGATTGCAGAAACATTGTTGGAGATCGCAATGGTGGCACCGTGGCGCAGCGGTAGAGTTGCTGCCTTACAGTGCTAGATATCCGGCTTTGATTCTGTCGGTACGGAGTTTGTACGTTCTCCCTGTGACCGCGTGGGTTTTCTCTGGGTGCTTCGGTTTCCTTCCACACTCCAAAGACGTTAAGCTTTGTAGGTTAATTGGCTTCAATAAAATTGTAAATTGTCGCTCGTGTGTCGGATGGTGCTAGTGTACGGGGTGATCACTGGTCAGCGCGGACTTGATGGGCTGAAGTTGACGTTTCGGGCCGAGAAGGGTCTCAACCCGAAATATTACCTATTCCTTTTCTCCAGAGATGCTGCCTGTCCCGCTGGGTTCCTTCAGCATCTTGTGTCAAGAGTGTTTTATTGTCATATGTCCTAGATAGAACAATGACATTCTTACTTGCAGCAGCACAACAGAATATGTAAACATAGTACACTGTAAACAATATAATAAACAAGAGAAAAAAGTTCAGTGTGTGTATATATACATGCATATATTATATATATGCATACATATATATACATACACACACATACACATAAAAACCAAGCAAACAATAATTGTGCAATAATAACAAAAATAGACTATGTAATTGTTTATTTGGACACAAATGCTGGAGCAACTCAGCATCTCTGGAGGGATGGAATGGATGACGTTTCGGGTCGAGTCTGAAGAAGGGTCTCGACCCGAACCGTCACCCATTCCCTCTCATCAGAGATGCTGCCTGTCCCGTTGAGTTGCTCCAGCATTTTGTGTCTACCTTCGGTTTAAACCAGCATCTGCAGTTCGTTCCTCCAGAGTTTATTTGTAGGTTGTAGCGTTTAATAGTCTAATTGCTCTAGGGAAGAAGCTGTTCCTGAACCTGGGCATCACAGTTTTCAGGCTCCTCTATCTTCTTCCTGATGGCAGAGTTAAAATATGTGCGTGGCCAGGGAGGTGGGGGTCTCTGATGATGTTGGCTGCCTTTTTGAGGCAGCGACTCCAGTACATCCCTCCGATGGTGGGAAAGTCAGGACACGAGATGGACTGGGCAGTGTTCACAACTTTTTGCAGTCTTCTTTGCTCCTGGGCACGCAAGTTGCCGAACCAGGCCGTGATGCAACCAGTCAATATGCTCTCTACTCTACACCTGTAGAAGTTCAAGAGAGTCCCCTCTGACATCCAGAATCTCCGCAATCTTCTCAGGAAGTAGAGGCGTTGATGTAGGCCTCACAGAACTGTCAATGTCCCTACATCTTTAAAAAATGCTGCCTTCTGAAAATGTGGTCCCATGCTGTAACTTAATTTCACATTGAATACAATAGAATCTTTTCCTTCGTCACATTCTATCCCCGATTTCATAATTACAAAGGGTTAATTCAAACTCCCCTCCAGCACAAACTGAATCCTACTAAACTAATTCACTTTCTCATGCATATAGAAAGGAACTGCAGATGCTGGTTTTATACAAAGTGCTGGAGTGACTCAGTGGGTCAGGCAGCATCTCTGGAGAAAAAGGATGTAGGCTGTGGGCCGAGCATCAAAATGTGTCTAGAAATCTTTTTTTTCTAAATTGAAGCTATGTAAGAACTCTGTAACCAATTTGTCGTTTATTACTATTTGTACAGATGCTTTTAATAAAAATATTAAGATGGTAAGAGGTGAATGACACAGTGTGGAAACAGGCCCTTCGGCCCAACTTGCCTACACCGGCCAACATTGTCACAGCTACACTAGTCCCACTTGCCTGCGCTTGGTCCATATCCCTTCAAACCTGTCCTATCCATGTACCTGTCTAACTGTTTCTTAAACGATGGGATAGTTCCAGCCTCAACTACCTCTTCTGGCAGTTTGTTCCATACACCCACCACCCTTTGTGTGAATAAGTTACCCTCGGATTCCTATTAAATCTTTTCTCTTTCACCTTGAACCTATGTCCTCTGGTCCTCGATTCCTCTACTCTGGGAAAGAGACTCTGTGCATCTACCCAATCTATTCCTCTCATAATTTTACACACCTCTATAAGATCGCCCCTCATCCTCCTGCGCACCATGGAATAGAGACCCAGCCTATTCAACTCTCCCTATTGCTCACGCCCTCTAGTCCTGGCAATATCTTCGTAAATCTTTTCTGAACCCTTTCAAGCTTGACAATATCTTTCCTATAACAAGGTGCTCAGAACTGAACACAATATTCTAAATGCGGTCTAACCAACGTCTTATACAACTGCAACGTGACCTCCCAACCTTTGTACTATGTTTACATATTGTGTTGTGCTGCTACAAGTAGGAATGTCATTGTTCTATCTGGGACTCATGGCAATAAAACACTCTTAACTCTTGCCAAAGTGCAGGCACTTGACTGAACCACTGGATGGCAGCGTAGTACCACTGAAGTTGGCCAGACAGCCCATTTATGAAGCAAAGACCTGAGGGAATATGGAAGATTCAAACCATGCAAACTCGCAGGAAATTTAAAGAAAAAGAGAAAATGGAACATTAGAAAAGTGAACGAACACTTCCAATATGAACGAGGGAAGAAAAAAAACCAGAGAAAGTTTGAAAAATGCAAATGATGAAAGATGCAATGATGTAAATGAGAGAAATTTAGCAAATTAAAATGTGAGGAAATCTGTCAAAATAAGGAAAGAGTAAAGCATTTGAGAGAATAAAAATGTGATAAAATGTTTGAAAATTTGCTGTGAGATGTCAAAAACTCATCAGTGAAACAGTCAAAATTGCAGGTTAAAAATCTCAAAGAGTGAGGTAACAGAATGTGAATATTTTCAATGTGAAATGGAGGATGATGTGACTGTCACCGTCCTTATGGCAGCAGCGGTCACTGTATGTTCAGCTGTGGATAATATCCCTGAAATCATCAGCAAGGTTTGGTCAACGGTTAATAAGCGATGAGCTTCTCCAAGCATAGCTTCAACTTTGCTCCTGTAAGCATCTTTGCTTTTCACGGTTGCTTCTTCGTGTCAATCTTTATGCAGCTGATGTGCGGGGAGGCACTGATTTAGAATTGTCATCAGATATTCCATTGTGAAGCAAGGAACTCGACAAATCCAACATTTCACAGTGACGCAGCGGTACAGTTGCTGCCTCACAGTGTCAGAGACCCGGGTGCTGTCTGTACGGAGCGTGCACGTTCTCCCCGTGGCCTGCGTGGGTTTTCTCCGGGAATCTCCGGTTTCCTCCCACACTCATAGAAACATAGAAATAGTTGCAGGAGGAAGCCATTCGGCCCTTCGAGCCAGCACCGCCATTCATTGTGATCATGGCTGATCGTCCCCAATCAATAACCCGTACTTGCCTTCTCCCCATATCCCTTGACTCCACTAGCCCTAGAGCTTTATCTAACTCTCTCTTAAATCCATCCAGTGACTTGGCCTCCACTGCCCTCTGTGGCAGGGAATTCCATAAATAGTGTTAATAATAATAATAGATAACAAAGATCCTATAGCAAGCAAGATAGTCCACTCGACGAAAAAGACGTAGTACGGTCATGGGCAGATTCATGAGTAATTTTCGGCCCCATTTCCGTAACCGGCTTCCGTCTCCGCACCAAAGATCCCATAGGATAATAGTGCGGAGACGGAAGCCGGTTACGGAAACATCCTCGTAAAAGTAAAAGTTATTTGGGAAAAATCTTCACCTCATTTTCAGAATTTAAATTTATTAACACAAACTGTTCCCCCGCAACGTTGATTACACTGCGAGTCTGGTCGGGTCAGGTCGGGTCCGGTTACGGAAATGGATGAAAAAAAGGCCCACGTTCCGTTCTACACATCAGCCCATTGCATTTAGCAGGAGTGGTCTATCTTGCTCCGCTATAGGATCTTTGATAGATAATAAACAATAGGTGCAGGAGTAGGCCATTCAATGTGATCATGGCTGATCATCCACAATCAGCACCCCGTTCCTGCTTTCTCCCCATATCCCTTGATTCCGCTATCTTCCCCACATCTGACATCTCTTTACTCTCTGCTTTCCTATGAGTGTACAATGGAGAAGAAGGGTCTCGACCCAAAACGTCGCCCATTCCTTCTCTCCAGAGATGCTACCTGTCCCGCTGAGTTTTCCAGCTTTTTGTGTCTATCTTCGGACTGTGCAATGGAACTCTGGGCCCAACAAAAAAAAACCTCTCTCAGCTCACAGTGCGAGGGGATTGTTGGTTGGCCCGAGGTCTGTGGGCCGAAGGACCTGTTTCCGCATTGCATCTCTAAACTAAACTAAAAATGTATCAATTTCTTGCTTGAAAATCTAAACCAGCATGTTTTCCCCTATAACATATAGCGCACATATCAGTAGTGATCTGGGTATTGATGCAGTTCTGTGACTGTAAAATGATCTGAGTGGCCAGTCTCTCCACTCAGCCCTGCATCAATATTAAATTAATCCCACTAACTCATTTAATGTTATTAATTCATTGCCACTTCATTATCCTGAATCAGTCCCAAACAACTGCAATGATCTGTCCTTGGGGACCTGTCCTTGGGCCCAGCCACTTTCTGCCGCTTTCCTGGTGACCTTCCTCCTGCAGAGGTCAGCAGAGGAGATGTTTGCTGATGATTGTGCAGTATTCACAACTCATTAGATACGGAAGCAGTCCGTGCCTGCGTGCAGCGAGAACCGGACTACATTCAGGCACGGGTCGTTAAGTGCCGAGGAACAATCACGCCACACAGATACCAGGCAATACATCAAGACGCAGCCCGAATCCTTGTCCTTGAATATTAGTACCAAACCCACTCGCTGCCACTGTTATTGTTGGCGCTATTACAGGGAGAACATGCAAACTCCACACTGACTGCACCCGAGGTCAGGATTGAACCTCTGTCGCTGGAGCTGTGAGGCAGCGGCTGTGTTGTGCCTCTGTGCCACCCATGCATCAATAGACAATAGGTGCAGGAGTAGGCCATTCGGCCCTTCGAGCCAGCACCATTCAATGTGATCACGGCTGATCATCCCCAATCAGTACCCCGTTCCTGCCTTCTCCCCATATCCGCTGACTCCGCTATTTTTAAGAATCCCATCTAGCTCTCTCTTGAAAGCATCCAGAGAACCTGCCTCCACCGCCCTCTGAGGCAGAGAATTCCACAAACTCACCACACCCAGTGAGAAAAAGTGTTTCCTCATCTCTGTTCTAAATGGCTTACTCCTTATTCTTAAACTGTGGCCCCTGGTTCTGGTCTCCCCCAACATCGGGAACATTTTTCCTGCCTCTAGTGTGTCCAAGCCCTTAACAATCATATGTTTCAATGAGATACCCTCTCATCCTTCTAAACTCCAGAGTGTACAAGCCCAGCTACTCCATTCTCTCAGCATATGACAGTCCCACCATACCAGGAATTAACCTTGTAAACCTACGCTGTACTCCCTCAATAGCAAGAATGTCATTCCTCAAATTAGGCGACCAAAAGTGCACACAATTACTAGGGCTCTGTACAACTGCAGAAGGACCTCTTTGCTCCTATATTTGATTCCTCTTGTTATAAAGGCCAACATGCCATTCGCTTTCTTCACTGCCTGCTGTACCTGCATGCTTACTTTTATAGACTGATGTACAAGGACCCCCAGATCCTGTTGTACTTCCCCTTTTCCCAACTTGACGCCATTTAGATAGTAATCTGCCTTCCTGTTTTTGCTACCAAAGTGGATAACCTCACATTTTTCCGCATTAAACTTCATCTGCCATGCATCTGCCCACTCCCCCAACCTGTCCAGGTCACCCTGCATTCTCATAGCATCCTCCTCACAGTTCACACTGCCACCCAGCTTTGTGTCACCTGCAAATTTGTTAATGTTACTTTGACATCCTCTGGGTCTCTGTTCCCGCACTAGCACACTATTGCCGGGTGCAGTGTCCTGCTTGGTTAGCAAACCGCTTGGCTCTCTGCTCACTGGCGACTTGAAGTTTAGTTTTTAGTTTAGTTTAGAGATACAGCTCGGAAACTGGCCCTTCGGCCCACCGAATCCACGCTGACCAGCAATTCGCACACATTAACACAATCCTACACACACAAGGGACAATTTACAATATTACAAAACCGATTAACCTACAAACCTGTACGTCCACAGGGCCTGCAGCCGGAGCCTCCGAAGCTCCGAAGTCGGGTCGCAGCCGCGCGCCACCACAGCTCTCCGCAATGGTGAGTCCGCAGGCTCTGCGACTGAAGTCCAGGTCGATTCCGGTTGGAGGCCGCCGGCTCCACGATGTTAGGCCCCAATGACAACGGAGACTCGACAGGGAAAAGGTCAAGTCCCCTGTGCAGGGAAGAGATTAAAAAGTCCCCCCACCCACATATACACAGCTAAAAATAAAATTAAAATAAAACCAAAAACATAAACCTAACGGGGCAAAAAAAAAGAAGACAGACGGACTGCAGTGGGCGCTGCCGCAAGGCTGCGCCATCTTAGTCAACCTCTCCTCATATGGCGAATCTGTCATCCATGAGCACAGGCTTGTTAAGCATGAGAGGAATAGATAGGGTGAATGTACAGCCTTTTACCCAGAGTAGGGGAATCAAGAACCAGAGGACATAGGTTTAAGGTGACAGGGTGAGATTTCATTAGAACGTGAGACAACTCTTTTACACAAAGGTGTTAGGGATATGGAATGAGTTGCTGGGGGAGGTAGTTGAGGCAGGTGCTATAACAACATTTATAAAAGATAGAAACAAGGAACTGCAGATGCTGGTTTACCAAGAAAATGCAAAAAAGATGGGAAGAAATCTGGACGTGTGCATTTTCACAATTTTGCCTGATTGGAGAGGGGAGAAGGAGTAGCCAAGGTGCGATTTGTCTTTGATTATGCTGTTGGCCTTGCCCAGGCAGATCACAGTGTAAATGGAGTCAATGGAAGAGAGGTTGATTTGTGTGATGGTCTGGGCTGCGCCCACAATACTCTGCAATTTCTGGCAGTCTTGGATGGAGCTGTTCCCAAACCATGCTGTGACGCATCCCAATAAAACGCTTTCCGTGGCACATCTGTAGAAGTTGGTGAGAGTTGTTGGGGACATGCCAAATTTCTTAATTCTTCTACGGAAGTAGAGGTGTTGGTGAGGTAGACTTTGGCCCAATCGCGGGCAGTTGGTAGTAGTGTAGATGGGGTAGTTTCCTCCCCCTAGCTTCACCATCCAAAACTCTTCAATATAGAATCAAAGAACTGCATTTGCTGGTTTATGCCAAAAATAGACACAAAGTGCTAGAGTAACTCAGTGGGTCGGGCAGCATAGAAAACAGGTGCAGGAGGAGGCCATTCGGCCCTTCAAGCCAGTACCGCCATTTGTGATCATGGCTGATCGTCCCTAATCAATAACCCTGCCTGCCTTCTCCCCATATCCCTTGACTCCACTAGCCCCTAGAGCTCTATCTAACTCTCTCTTAAATCCATCCAGTGACTTGGCCTCCACTGCCCTCTGTGGCAGGGAATTCCACAAATTTAAGTTTAAGGCCACAGTTTAAGAATAAGGTGTAAGCCATTTAGAACGGAGATAAGGAAACACTTTTTCTCACAGAAAGTTGTGAGTCTGTGGAACTCTGGTTCTCTGGATGCTTTCAAGAGAGAGCTAGATAGGGCTCTTAAACATAGGGAATATGGGGAGAAGGCAGGAATGGGGACTGATTGGGGATGATCAGCCATGATCATATTGAATGGCAGTGCTGGCTCGAAGGGCCGAATGGCCTACTCCTGCACCTATTGTCTCTGGGTGAAAAAGTTTTTTCTCATCTCAGTCTTAAATGGCTTCCCCTTTATTCTAAGACTGTGGCCCCTGGTTCTGGAATCGCCCAACATTGGGAACATTTTTCCTGCATCTAGCTTGTTCAGTCCTTTTACAATTTTATATGTTTCTATAAGAACCCCCTCATCCTTCTAAACTCCAGTGAATACAAGCCCAGTCTTTTCAATCTTTCCTCATACGACAGTCCCGCCATCCCAGGGATCAATCACGTGAACCCCTTTTCCCAATTTGACACCATTTAGATAATAATCTGTTTTACCTGTTCTTGCCACCAAAGTGGATAACCTTACATTTATCCACATTAAACTTCATCATCTGCCATGCGCTGCCCACTCACCCAACCTGTCCAAGTCACCCTGCATTCTCATAGCATCCTCCTCATAGTTCACACTGCCACCCAGCTTTGTGTCATCTGCAAATTTGCTAATGTCACTTAGTTATGGTTATGGGGAGAAGGCAGGAAAATGGGATTAAACGGGAGGGTTAGATCAGCCATGGTTGAACGGCAGATTAGACTCGATGGGCCGAATGGCCAAATTCTACTCCTATGACCATCTCTGGAGGACTTGTTGGATAGATAACGCTTCACAAAATGCTGTAGTCAGGCAGCATCTCATGGGGCCTCCTGGTGAGCATGGGCAGGTGAGCAGGAGCTGTGTCTCTATAGTTGATCATTCCTTCTCTCCAGAGATGCTGCCTGACTCCCGCTGAGTTACTCCAGCTTTTTGTGTCTATCTTCGGTTTAAAGCAGCATCTGCCCTTCCTTACTTCTTCTTCTTGTAGGATTCCGGCAGTGTAGACGCTGCTAAGCATATTACTGCCCTCCACAGGTCAAAGTTTGAACTAAATCCTTACATACAGTCCTGTAACTTGCAGGAATTGAAGAACAGCCCTGGATATCAGTTGATGTTTCTCACTGTCCAAACAAAGATGAAACAGAAAAAGCCTCAACTCCAAGTCCTGTCAGTCTAACAAACAATACTTCTCTTTCTACCCTGTACTTTTTACATTCTAGGAAAACATGCTTAACTGTCTCATTACTCCCACATTCACACAAGCCAGAAACATGTTTCCCTACAATGCACAAATAGTAATTTAACCCACAGTGTCCCAACCTCAATCTACACAGTTTAACTGAGTCCCTACGGGACAAAGATGTACAGAAACATATTTTCCTAACTTCAGATTGTATAGAAAAGTAGTGTCTACCCCTGACTTCCATTTCCCATCCTCTCTGCCATTCTTTTGTTAAGCCCTCTTTAATTATTTCTCTCAGTTCCACTCTCCCCAATAATACATGGATATCTATTTCTCTTCTTAAACTCTCCTTTGCTATGAGGTCCACCTGCTCATTCCCCCTCACCCCAGCATGCCCGGGAACCCAGCAAAAAGTGATGTTACACGCAAACCCAATTCTAAAAAACACACTCATGATTTCATTTAGAATGTCAGGACGTGCTTTAGATTTCCCTACTCTTAAAGTTTCAAGAGCAGCTGCAGAATCAGAACAGATAATGACTTCACTAAAACTGGCTTCCTCAATCCACCATAGAGCCCATTGAATTGCCATTAATTCAGTCGTGAGAACAGAGCTTCCATCAGAAATGCGCCTGCCAATCTTCAACCCAAGCTGCTCCACATACACTCCAAACCCAGCTCTCCCACTAACTGGATCTTTAGATCCATCTGTAAAAACAATCAAAGTGCTCTCACTGATTGAATTAAGATATTCCACTATTCTTGGAGTCACCTCGCGCTTATCTTTTTCCTGAAGAAAAGCAAGCTCAATAAACAGTTCAGGAAGAACCCAATAGGGCACAGGTAGCCATATTGTATGCTCTATAATACCCCCTTGTTCCAAACCCAGCTTCTTAGCCCACTGATTTATAATGACAAAAAATGTGTTATATTTGTTACCATCATCTACCTCTTGCAACAAACACCTTGCTGGGAAGGTATCATTACACCCACAAAGTTTAGCCCAGTAATGTAACCCTAGCTTAATGCGCCTTAACCATAAGGGCATTTCTCCCATTTCAACAATCAGGGCAGGGACTGGGGAAGTCCTGAAGGCTCCACAGCAAAGCCTCAAAGCCTTTGCCTGCAACACATCTAGCCTAGCCAGAACAGTTTTAGACGCAGACCCATACACAAAACACCCATAGTCAAGAGAAGATCTGATCATGGCCTGATAAATTAGCAGCATTGTCTCCCTGTTGGCCCCCCACTCACACCCAACCAGACTTCTCATAACATTCAGAACTTTTCCACACTTCAACACAATTTTACCTACATGCACAGCCCAAGTCATACGCTCTTCAAACCAAACACCCAAAAACTTAAAAACCTTTACCTTCTCCAATAGAGACCCATACATATACAGCCCTAACTTAGGTAACTTTCTTTTAAAACCAAATACCATATATTTAGTCTTAGAGGCAGATATTTTAAAGCCCCATGTGTTCCCCCATTCCTCTACAGACACTAACACTCTTTGAATCTGTTTTAAAACAACTCTACATTATGACCTCTTTTCCAGATGGCCCCGTCATCGGCAAACAAAGACAGACCAAATCCTCTCTCTAATTTACAAAATATGTCGTTTATCATGATATTAAATAAAACTGGACTGATAACACTTCCCTGCGGGGTTCCATTCTCTATTTCTACAGTCTCTGAGCTGACACTACCAACCATTACTTGTATTGTTCTATTCAATAAAAAATCCTTAATCCAGTTGAACATTCGTCCCCTGACTCCCAAGTCAAAAATTTTAATCATTAATCCCTCCTTCCACAAAGAATCATATGCCTTCTCAATATCAAGGAATACACTCACTACTGTTTCCTTGCTTCTAAATGCCCTTTTAATATCCTGATCCAAAACTGATACAGACTCCATTGTAGACCTTCCATTCCTAAAGCCATTCTGTACATCAACAAGTAGTCCTCTGGTTTCTAAAAAATAAACTAGTCTGTTGGTTACCATCCTCTCCATAATTTTACAGAGCACTGCTGTGAGCGCTATAGGGCGATATGAACTAGGGTCAGATGCCTCTTTGCCTGGTTTTAAAATAGGGACCACGACTGCATGTTTCCATTCCTTTGGTAAATAACCCTCTGCCCACACAGTATTAAACAAAGCTAAGATTTCATCAAGTACAATATCATCCAGATGTTTAAATAACTCATACGACAACCTATCTCTCCCCGGGGTGGTATTTGCCCCAGACATAATTGCATCCTTCAACTCTTTTATGGTAAAAAACAGATTAAAGGTATTATCATTTACTAAACTCCTCTCCAGCTTCCACTGATTAACTGCCATCAGCTCAGTTCTCTTTCTACACCTCTCCACTCCCATGCTCTCTGATCTATGCACTGCTTGAAAACTGTCAACACACATGTCTGCTTTTTCCTTATTGGAGACTGCTACCACCTCACCCTTCTGCAACACTGGTAACAAACTTCTTTTGTATACTCCTGACATTCTACGCACAGCTGACCACAAATGCCTTACTGGAGTTTCCGGGCCTAGCGTACCACAAAACTTCCTCCAACTATTCCTCTTTGCATCCTTTACAACTCGTCTTGCTACTGCCCTTAGCCGCTTGTACTCCATTGCATTGACCAAAATTGGATACTTTCTTAATTTTCGATAGGCTATATTCCTATTCCTTACAGCTTCATCACATTCTTTATTCCACCAAGGAACAGACATACGGGACCTAGGTTCCTGCTTCACAGGAATAGTACAACAAGCTGCCTCATGAATCATGAGACTAATGGAAGTATTCCAACTATCTACAGAACCCTCACTGCGCACTGGACCACTTGGACAACAAAAACTCATATGTCAGGCTGTTATTCATTGATTACAGCTCGGCATTTAACACAATCATCCCCTCCAAACTGGTTACCAAACTCGCAGAACTGGGTCTCTGCGCATCCCTCTGCAACTGGATCCTCGACTTCCTCGTCCACAGACCACAGTCTGTTCGTATTGGTGGAAATGTGTCAGCCTCAATAACAATCAGCACGGGAGCACCTCAAGGCTGTGTGCTCAGCCCCCTGCTGTACTCACTCTATACCCATGACTGCATAGCGAACCACAGTGCGAACTCCATCATCAAGTTCGCTGACGACGCCACTATTGTGGGGCGTATCACTGATGGGGATGAGTCAGAGTACAGAAGAGAGATCGAGCAACTGTCCATATGGTGCCAGCGCAATAACCTGGCCCTCAACACCAGCAAAACCAAGGAACTGATTGTGGACTTTGGAAGGAGTAGGAGGGGGACCCACAGCCCCATTTATATCAACGGGTCGATGGTTGAAAGGGTCAAGAGCTTCAAATTCCTGGGCGTGCACATCTCTGAAGATCTTTCCTGGTCCGAGAACACTAATGCAATCATCAAAAAAGCACATCAGCGCCTCTACTTCCTGAGAAGATTACGGAGAGTCGGATTGTCAAGGAAGACTCTCTCTAACTTCTACAGGTGCACAGTCGAGAGCATGCTGACCGGTTGCATCGTGGCTTGGTTCGGCAATTTGAGCGCCCTGGAAAGGAAAAGACTACAAAAAGTAGTAAACACTGCCCAGTCCATCATCGGCTCTGACCTTCCTTCCATCGAGGGGATCTATCGCAGTCGCTGCCTCAAAAAGGCTGGCAGTATCATGAAAGACCCACACCATCCTGGCCACACACTCATCTCCCTGCTACCTTCAGGTAGAAGGTACAGGAGCCTGAAGACTGCAACAACCAGGTTCAGGAATAGTTACTTCCCCTCAGCCATCAGGCTATTAAACCTGGCTCGGACAAAACTCTGATTATTACCAACCACTTTCTGTTATTTGCACTATCAGTTTATTTATTCATGTGTGTATATATTTATATCATGGTATATGGACACATTTATCTGTTTTGTAGTAAATGCCTACTATTTTCTGTGTGCTTAAGCAAAGCAAGAATTTCATTGTCCTATACAGGGACACATGACAATAAACTAACTTGAACTTGAACTTGACTTGAACCTCTCCAACTAAACTTAGAGCCTTCTCTTGGAATTTATCCCATTTGGCCTGAAAAAAATTATATCTAGGGACTTTCTTTTCCACTTCTCTCCTCAAATCCCTACCAAACCTACATAAAATTGGATAATGATCACTACCCAGTGTATATCTATCCATTACATCCCATTCACCAATTCTTGCTAAATTTGATGAAGCAATTGATAAATCTATGTGGCTGCAGGTGTTTCTCACAATATTATACCTAGACGGCCTTCCATCATTTAACAATACCAACTCATACTTGTCTAGAAATTCTTCAACAATAACACCATTTTTATCCCTGTGATCACTACCCCATAAAGGATTATGCGCATTAAAGTCTCCGATCCATATAACAGGACACCTTACCTTCTCCATTATCTCATCAAAATCTGACAATATCAAGGGTTGACAGGGGTTATAATAATTTATCAGTGATAGAATTCTGGCCGCTCCTAACTTCCACAGCCAAAACCTCAAGATTAGAATTAATGTCAACTTTCCTATACTGCAACCCAGTCTTAACAAAAGTTGCACAACCCCCACCTGATCTATCAGACCTATCTAATCGCACACATTCATAACCTGGGATTACAAAATCTAGACAGGGCTTTAACCATGTCTCTTGGATACATATTAGTTCTGGTGCTTCTTTAAATTCATCAACAAATCTCTTTAACTCTTGACCGTTTCCAATCAGACTCCGGGCGTTCCATTGAAGTATATAAAACATTATGGTGTTAATGAGGATCCCCATCATCCACCTCACTGACATACTCCATACTGCTAGCTCTCGACAACTGTGACCTCTCCGTACACTGACTCTCCGTCATGTATTGATGCAACTTTTCTGGCAACTGCTTTACACTGAGGAACCTTTCAGCTGCCCCCACCACTAACCTGATGATATCTGACCGGTTAGCTGCTTTCTTAGCTCCTACCAGCACATCAGAAACAAAAGACAGAAATGACTCCTTATTAAAAATCAACATGTCAGATGGAAAAGCCGACGGTAAGTTTGGCACAGTGATCTGGCTTCCTAGCACCACTCTAGTCCCAGCGCTCACATCTCCGCGTTCCCTAGCCATCCTTTGAGCTGCCTCTGCATATGACACGTTGTTCTGATCCTTCACTTCCTGCACTCGCTTCGCCTGAACAAAGCGCTCACAACCACGAAACCCTGCTGCATGATCCCCATCACAGTTAGGGCACTTAGGAGCCTCTGCCTTGCAATTTTGTATTACATGATCTCCACCGCACTTTGCGCACTTTCTTTTACCCCGACAAGACCCAGCAACATGTCCAAACCTCTGACAGTTATAACAGCGCAACGGTGGTCTAATGTACTCCCTCACTTGATACGCCATACTCCCAAGAAACACTCTCTGTGGCAGTACTCCATCTTTGAACGTAAGCAGGACTGGCGGGTCCCTGACTCCATTCCTACTCTTAAATCTCACAACATCAGTTACCTGGGCCCCCTTAACATTTTCTAAGATCTCCTTCTCAGACAAGCCATCATACATCCCATAGACCACTCCCTTTATTCCCGGCTGTCTTCCTCTAGGGACCAAACTCTCCACCTTGACCACCAATTTCCCCACACCCCTAGCATCATTAAACTGTTTTCTGTCTTTGCAACAAACTCTTAACATCCCATTATACAGAATCTTAGCCTGAAAATCCCTGCCTATCTGACTCTCCAAAGCGGTGGTAATTTTTAATGGATTCACTGCTCTAAATCCTGCATCTCCTTGATTTACTCCTTTAACTTTAAACAGCACGACGAATTCTTCAATAATTCTAGTTCTCCTAACTTTACTTCCTTCGTCTCCTGACATTTCGGGTCTTTCGCTCGATGCCTCTCTCTTAGAGCCCCCCTTTTCCTTACCTACAGTCTGCCACCCACCACCCTCAGCCCCACCGCTCTCTGAAGCCATGGGCCTCTAGAATCTCCGAAGTGACTCGAACGACCTCTCGCAGCTAAATCCCCTCAACTAGTCCTAAGTCCTCCAAGTTTTCCAGGTTGAGCAACTTTAGCCTCTCTCTGGTGTCGGCCGCCGAGAGCTCGACTTGTGCGCACTCTGAGAGACGTGCAAATTCAAGTTTGATGTTTCTCTCAACCTCTGCCCTTCCTTGCCACACTCTATGATTTATCAGTTTTACCTGAGGGCGCTGGGCGTGGCTGACATCCACCTTCCCACGGGCGGCCTCGCACCGCCGGGCCAACAACAAAGATGTCCGCTCTGTGATCTTTGGCCAAGAGCGCCTGCGCACGGCTACTGGTTGCCTGCAAGTGTATGTGCGCCTGCGCAGTGGTGGTGTCTGGAGCGGGAACGGTGCGCGGCTGCGCAATGCTGCTGGTTGCTTGGCTGAGTCCGCGCCTGCGCAGTGTTGCCGGGCAGCGGCCATGGCGTACCAGCTGTACCGCAACACCACGCTGGGCAACAGCCTGCAGGAGAGCCTGGACGAGCTCATACAGGTACCGCACCCGCGCCAGGACCCGCACCCGCACCCAGAGGGCCCCGGCCTTCACACCGCTGCCGCAGTGACGCCAGCTCACGACTGGCCCGGTCTGCGCGCCGCCATTCCCTCTGCCTCCCCCCCAACCCCCCTCCTCACGTTACTCTTCGACCCCACCTGACACTATATCCACCCCACTCCCCCCCCTTCACGGAACCCCACCCCTCCTACATCTTTCCCCTCCCCCCCCCGTTCCTCTCCACGACCGCCCCTACCTCTCCCCCCCTCACACACCCCTCCCCCCCACACACACCCCCTCCCCCCCCCCCACACCCCCCCCCTCACACACACACCCCCCCCCCACGCACACCCCTCCCCCCCACACACACCCCTCCCCCCCCACGCACACCTCTCCCCCCCACACACACCCCTCCCCCCTCACACACACCCCTCTCCCCTCACACACACACCCCCCCCCCCACCGCACACACCCTCCCCCCCCCACACACACCCTTCCCCCCCCGCACGCACCCCTCCCCCCCCACACACACCCTTCCCCCCCACACACACCCCTCCCCCCCCCACACACACCCCTCCCCCCCCACACACTTCCCTCTCTCCCCACACATACCCCTCTTCCACACCCCTCTCCCCCCCCCCCACACACCCCTATTCCCCCCGCTCCCCCAAATGCCCATTCTCTCCTCCCACGCCTTCACAAGGAGTTTGTTGTACTCTCCTCAATTCCACTCGTATTGGTTGATTTTTTTTTAACTCCTCTCTCTTTAGTCTCAACAGATCACTCCTCAGTTGGCACTGCAAGTCCTGCTACAGTTTGACAAAGCGATCAATAATGCTTTGGCTCAGAGAGTACGCAATCGAGTCAACTTCAGGGTGAGATCATTTGTCGTTCTTTCAGTGCTTTGGCATCAAAATATTTCTTTGCTCTTGTCCTACCAACAAAAACATTAACTTCAGTCGGTAACACTGAGCTCCTGCTCTACACCCCCACCCCATCTACTCTTATCATCCTAGACGTCATTCTTTTCTCATAAACATAGAACGGTAGGGCAACACAGCAGTAGAGCTGCTGTCTTACAGCACCAGAGACCCAGGTTTGATCCTGACTATGGGTGCTGTCTGTACAGAGTTTTAACGTTCTCCCCGTGGCCTGCGTGGGTTTTCTCTGGGTGCTTTGGTTTCCTCCCACATTCCAAAGACGTGCAGGTGCGTAGGTTAATTAGCTTCTTGAAATTGCCTCGAGTGTGCAGGATCGAACTAGTGTACAGCTGATCAAAGGTTGGCGTGGACTCGGTGGGGCGAAGGTCACCCATTCCTTCTCTACAGAGATGCTGCCTGTCGCGCTGAGTTACTCCAGCATTTTGTGTCTTATCTTCCTAAACCAGAATGGCTGAAAACTATTGCCTGTGAAACACAATGCAGGGGACGGCACAATGGTGCAGCAGCAGAGTTGCTGCCTTACAGCGACAGAGACCTGGGTTCGATCATGACTAAGGGTGTATGAAGTTTTCATGTTCTCCCCGTGACTACGTGGGTTTTCCCTGGGTGCTCCAGTTTCTTGCTATTGAGGGATGCTTCTTGCTTCTTGCTATTGAAGGAGTGGGTGCTTCTTGCTATTGAGGGAGTGCAGCGTAGGTTTACAAGGTTAATTCCCGGGATGGCGGGCCTGTCATATGCTGAGAGAATAGAGCAACTGGGCTTGTACACTCTGGAGTTTAGAAGGATGAGAGGAGATCTCATTGAAACATATAAGATTGTTAAGGGTTTGGACACGTTAGGGGCAGAGAACATGTTCCCGATGTTGGGGGAGTCCAGAACCAGGGGCCACAGTTTTAGAATAAGGAGTAAGCCATTTAGAACGGAGACGAGGAAACACTTTTTCTCACAGAAGTGGTGAGTCTGTGGAATTCTCTGCCTCAGAGGGCGGTGGAGGCAGGTTCTCTGGATGCTTTCAAGAAAGAGTTAGATAGGGCTCTTAAAAATAGTGGAGTCAGGGGATATGGGGAGAAGGCAGGAACAGGGTACTGATTGGGGATGATCAGCCATGATCACATTGAATGGCGGTGCTGGCTCGAAGGGCCAAATGGCCTACTCCTGCACCTATTGTCTATTGTCCTCCCACATTCCAAAGACATGCAGGTTAATTGGCTCTGATAAAATTGTACATTGTCCCTAGTGTGTGTAGGATAGTGCAAATGTGCGGGGATCGCGGGTCGGCATGGACTCGGTGGGCCGAAGGGCCAGTTTCCGCGCTGCATCTCTAAACTAAACTCTAAACAAAAACTCCCCCCAATTGTTATTTGCTCGTCTTGGATGAGCCCATTTTGAATCCAATTTTGTCACTTTCTTGATCACACATGCTTCTTTATGACTTGCCTGGCACATTGGAGCTTGTCAAGATATTTGCTAATATCCATATGGACGTCAAGCACGTTGTCCCCGATGAAGGCAAATCCTTCCCGGGGCAAATCCCATGCTGTCTATCCCGAATTAAACTCTGCATTTAGAAAAGAAAATGTGTAAGTTTTCCTCATACTTGACTCCAAACTTGACAAAGTTAAATAAAGCCTGCCAGTGATTTGGCTGGAGTAGGTTTCCGATGGAAAACGTCACCTATCCATGTTCTCCAGGGATGTTGCTTGACCCACTGAGTTACTCCAGCACTTTGTATCTTTGATTGATTAGTTCATCTCTCTTTGGCCCTTTAGACTTAAGAGATACAGCGCGGAAACAGGCCATTCAGCCCACCAAGTCTGCGCTGACCAGTGATCCCCGCACGCCTCGTGCACTAACCTACACAATGCACTAGGGACAATTTTTTTAAACATACAGAAGCCAATTAACCTACATACCTGTACGCCTTTGGAGTGTGGGAGGAAAGCGGAGCACCTGGAGAAAACCCACTTTGTCACAGGGAGAACGTACAAACTACATACAGACGGCACCCGTAGTCAGGATGGAAGCTAGTTCTCTGGCGCTGTAAGGCATTATCTCTATTGTACGCCCACACTGTTATCCTTCTTTAAGGAGGCCAAGTCAATGGATATTTTTACATGGAGATTGGCAGATTCTTGATTAGTTAGCGTGTCAGGGCTTATGAGGAGAAGGCAGGAGATTGGGATTGTGAGAGAAAGATGGATCAGCCATGAATGAATAGCGGAGTGGACTTGATGGGCTGAATGGCCTAATTCTGTTCCTAGAACATAAACATGAGCAATGCCCTCCCTGTCCTCCTTTAAACCATATAAGTAATGACTAAAATAAACGTTGTCTCTCTTTTTTTTTTAAATTGTTGGCCTATTGCTGACGCTTGTGTTTGGTTGTAATGCTGAGCACAGCCCAGTTGTCTTTTGTCGATTTTCCAGCTTTGGTCCTCCTTTACAAACTCCCATTTTCTGCCTTCCATTTCCACTTCTTCAGTGCGCCCACTGTATTTATGCTCAGTTTCCCCAACTTGCCAGGCTATTTCAGATGCAGTGGAAGTATGCAGAGTGTAGTAGGACATGGGAAGGCGAAGGGGTGGAGTGTCACTGGGGGGGGGGTGTGAAGGGGAAGGAGGGTGTCTCCATCGTTAGGAAGGTGTCCGATTGCAAGATGGGGGAGGGGGTCGTGAGGCTTGGATTCTGCTCACCTGGGGTAAGTGTTAAGGCTCTGCCTTTTTAGTTTAGTTTAGAGATACAGTGCAGAAACAGGCCCATTGGCCCATCGAGTCCATGCTGACCAGCGATCCCCGTAAGCTAGCACTATCCTACACACTAGGGACAATTTAAAATTGCACGGAAGATAATAACCTACAAAACTTGCACGTCTTTGGAGTGTGGGAGGAAACCGGAACACACAGAAAAAACCCATGCGGTCACAGGGAGAACCTGCAGACAGCACCCATTGTCAGGATCGAACCTGGGCCTCTGGCGTTGTAAGGCAGCAGCTCTATCGCTGCGCCACTGTGCCCGCCCCAGCCTATTTCAGGGAATCTTGAAATGGGTGAAACTCTAGCCTAAGCCTGGGGATGTCTACCTGCGATCTCTTGTAACTGTAAACGTTTTTGCTGTGTTATCTTTCAAATTAAAATGATTGATTTTGCCGATGGTTTATAATGTAAATGAATGAATTGTTTCATGGTTTTGCTTGTTTTAAAGGGCTCTCTGAATACGTACAGATTCTGTGATAATGTGTGGACATTTGTCCTCAACGATGTGGAGTTCCGAGAGGTGACTGAACTCGTGAAAGTCGACAAAGTGAAGATTGTAGCCTGCGATGGCAAAAGTGAGTTGGGGTTTGATGACAAAGTCTTGCGTGATCTCAATATCAACTGTCTTAGTAACTATCTTTTTATCTTGCATTAAATAAGACTTAATACTACATAAACACACACAGCACTAGAATAACTCAGTGGGTCAGGCAGCATCTCTGGAGGGCATGGACAGGCGATGTTTTTGGTTGGGACCCTTCTTCAGACTGATTGGAGGTGTGGGCAGGACAAAGCCTGGCAAGTGATAGGTGGATATAGGTGCGGATGGGGGGGGTTGATTGGAAGATGGGTGAACAAGACTGGAGGTGATAATCAGACAAAAGATGTATCGGATAAGGAGAGAAGGTGAGTGAAATGTAAAGCCGGAGGGAGGGATTTAGGTGGAAGAGGACAGGATAGTGGTGGAGGGATAGTGAGAGAAATGGGTGCAGTACTGGAAAGAGACAGGAGAACAAAAGGATTGGGGGAGAGGCTGTTACCAAAATTTGGCAAAATCAGTAGGTGGCGCAGCGGTGGAGTTTGCACCTTACAACGCCAGAGACCCGGGTTCGAATCTGACCATGGGTGCAGTTTGTACGTTCTCCCTGTGACCGCGTGGGTTTTCTCCGGGTGTTCAAGTTTCCTCCCGCACTCCAAAGACGTACAGGTTTGTTGGTTATTTGTCTTCAGTAAAAATTGGAAATAGTCCCAAGTGTGTACTTGAATGAATCTGTGGATGAAGGATTTCAGTTGCAAGGTTAGACTGGAGAATGATTTGCAGACACAAGGAAGTGTGTGCCTGGTACACAAAAGTGCTGGAGAAACTCAGCGGGTGCGGCAGCATCTATGGAGCGAAGGAAATAGGAATCATTTCGGGCCAAAACCCTTCTTCAGACTTCAAACGAAGTGTGTGCCTGGTTCGCTGGTCAGTGCGGACTCAGAGGGCCAAAGGGCCTGTTGCCGCGTTGTATGTCTAAAATCAATGTTCAGACTGTTGTGTTGTTAGCAACCCTAGTGGAATGAGGTGATACAGATAGGCGACGCTTTGGGTCACTCCAGCACTTTGTGTTTTTTATTTGTCATTCAGCATCTGCAGTTTCTTGTGTCCCTACTTCATACCAATATTTTTTTGTGGTTTTTAAATTCAGTTAGATGATTTCATTTAGTTTGCAGCTCCAGAAATTTAATTTTAATACGGAATATCTGCATTTGCCTGAAAGGATAACGGTTCTGTTTTAATTGCTAACTTTGGTAACCATGTCACTGGAGACTATTGAGAAGGGTCAGTGAATGCAGAGTTGCCGCTGGTCGAGAGTTGAACAAGTATTGATTGTTTTAACTGAGTTCAGGCCCTTGACGGAATTGCATGGTAACAAATCACCCAGATTATTGTCCATTATCCTTTCTCTATGATTTTCAATCCCTTTTCTTTATCCAATCTGCCTCTTTGTCCCTTTATATGTGATCTTTTAACTCTAGAAGTGATCAGTGGAATACGGATACAGAGCAGGCAAATAACCTAGTGTGGATTGGCATAAAAAATGGAATTCCCTCTGGATCATACTATTAAGGCAATGCACTAGGCTGCTGTAGCCCAGCCTCATCATATAGCTCTCAATTTGTTTCTCCTGTGCTCTGCTATCAAATCCCTCTCCTAATCTTGTATAAAACATTTTTGGCTTCAAGTAATATTGTTCTATCTACCCAATCTGTTTTCTTTAAATGCTATTTTACTCTGATCCAGTCACGATTCCTAGATATTGGCTAGATATCCTGTTTTGGAGCCATCAGCAAATGTTGCCAGGACCCTCAAAGTGGTGTTTTAGTTTAGTTTAGAGATACAGCGCGAAAAACAGTCCACACCGACCGATCCCCGCACAGTAACACTATCTTACACACACAAGGAACAATTTGCAATGATACCAAGCCAATTAACCTACAAACCTGTATGTTTTTGAAGTGTGGGAGGAAAAGAGAGATCACGGAGAAAACCCACGCAGGTCATGGGGAGAACGTGCAAACTCGGTACAAACAGCACCCGTAGTTGGGATCGAGCCTGGGTCTCTGGCGCTGTAAGGCAGCAACTCTACCGCTGCGACATCGTGCCGTTCTTTGCTTCTGGTCTGCCTCACTCTGAAGGTGTCTCCTTGAGATAGTTGTTACTTTGCAGAATTAGGCCATTTGACATTTGAGTCGTTTCAAGCTCCGAGTTGAGCTATCTTGTTAAAGCCCTGCCCCACGGTACGAGTTCATTCCAAGAGCTCTCTCGAGTTTAAAAAAAAAATCAAACTCGTGGTAAGCACGGAGAATGAACGTGTGGGTATGTCGGAGCTCGGGGACGTCTCTTAGCACCATAGACAATGCCCACAATAAGGTAACGATGAATCGGACAGAAGCCTAGCTTATGAAAGGACCTTCAGAAGCCTGATAACAGGGAGAGAAATTGTTCCTGAGTCTTGTGGTGCAGGCTTTCAAGCTTCTGTACTGTTGGATAGGAGCAGGAAGAAGAGGAGTTGACTGGGGTCTGACCAGTGTTTAAGAAGGGTCTAGACCCAAAACGTCACACATTCCTTCTCTCCTGAGATGCTGCCTGTCCCGTTGAGTTACTCCAGCTTTTTGTGTCTATCTTAAGTGTTTGATTATGTTGGCTGCTTTTCCAAGGCAGTGTGAAGTGTAGATGGAGTCAATGGTGGGGAGTCAAGTCTTTATTTGAATTTGAATTTAGTTTTATTTGTATAGGGACAGTGCATATTAATAAACATTTACATGTAATACGCAAGATTGTAGCCAGTAGCTAATTTCCATCTTTAGTCCCTCTGGTAAACAAGGTAAACACATCACAACACAATCAATAAGAAAAGAGACAAAAACAAAAGACAAAAACAAAACAAAACAAACAATATGGTTTAGCCTGCAGTCATAACATAGAATAAATAACAAACACTCAACACAGTTTAAAGTCCCAAAGTCATTGTCTCTTCCCTCCTTGCTCTCCCTCTGTGCTGAGGCAATCCAAGCCTCCGATGTTGTGACCCCGCCGGGTGATGGTAGATAAGTCCCGCGGCTGAATCCGTGCTCCGCAAACGGGCCGGTTCAAACACCGCAGCCTGGGCGGTCAAAGCTGCCACCCTCCAGTCCAGCTGACGAATTCCGCGGCCCGGGGCGGTCGAAGCCAATGACCCCAGATGCACTGGGCTACATCCTCAAGTCTCTGCAACTTCTTCCGGTCTAGGGCAGAGGTGTTTCCCAACCAAGCTATGATGCATGCTCCACGCTCAATAGCCCGACGTACCAAAAGTCGTCTTCGGCACTAAATCTATGCCCTCTAGTTCTGAATCGTCTACTGCCCTGTGTAAAACTCTGACTCTCTATGCCTCTCAGTTTTATAAACCTTATATTAATGTCTGGTGAAACAGCTGAAGTTCCCACAGCACATTGCCACGACCACCTTGAGGCCAGATATCCTCCTGGTCTCAGAGGCGACCAAAAACATCGTCTTGTTGGAACTGACTATGCCGTGGGAGGCCCACGAGAGGAAGATGGCCAAGTATGAAGAGCTGGTCATAGACTGCCGCAAGCAGGGCTGGAAGGCAAGGTGTATGCCCATCGAGGTTGGTTGCAGAAGTTTTGCAGGGCAATCGCTCTACAAAGCCTTGAGTGCACTGGGCATAAACGGAGTGGTGAGGAGAAGGGCTATCAGGAACACCACAGAGGCAGCGGAGAAGGCCTCGAGCTGGATCAGGAGAGGAGGTCCATGGGGAGGAGCGAATGCCACCTGAACACAAGTCGTGGTCTGATCAACCCCGGCTGGGTCACCTGGGCGAGGGTGTCTGATGTTGAAAGACCCAATGACCCCAGGTTACATCACTGATGATGTGTTCAGGAGCATCTATCGATGTATTTGTATCAATCATGTCACCCCTCAGATATTCCAGTGAGAATATATCCAGGGTGTCCTTTCTCTCCTTATCACAGCAGACCTTGCATTCCATAACATCCTGGTGAACCTCGTCTTGGTTTAGTTTGTCACGTGGGTCACAGTGAACGGCTTTTGTTGCATGCAAACCAGTCAGCGGAAAGACAATACATGATTACAATCGGGCCGTTCACAGTGCAGATACACGTTAAGGGAATCGCGTTTAGTGCAAGCTAAAGTCGGTTAATTGGCTTTGGTTAAAATTGTAAATTGTCCCTAGAGTGTAGGATGCCTTTTAATCTATTTGGGTAGTTCACTTAAGTGACTCAAAGTCCCTGGTGGTCTTTAAGTTTAGAATATTGTTTCTTGCTTTCAAATAGAATCTTCTTTTGGGATGAGTTTCAATAGACTGTTCTGGTGAATTGGATAACTGGAACTAACAATGGCCTGGTGGAATGGGGAGATTGGTGGTGTGTGGTTACAAGAGGAGGAAGGGTGGCAGATTTAAAGGGGGAGGATGAGGACATGCCATAGAATGTAGGGTGAGAATGTAGCTTAATAATAATAATGGTGCATCAGTAAAAAGTTCAAGAAAAATGATTTATAAATCTAAAGTTAAAGTCAATGTATCGAGAGGATTTGAGTATACGAGCAAGGAGGTCCTACTGCAGTTGTACAAGGCCTTGGTGAGGCCGCACCTGGAGTATTGTGTGCAGTTTTGGTCTCCTAGTTTGAGGAAAGATATTCTTGCTATTGAGGGAATACAACATAGGTTCACCAGGTTCATTCCCGGGATGGCGGGACTGACATATGATGAAAGAATAGATCAACTGGGCTTATATTCACTGGAATTCAGAAGGATGAGAGGGAATCTTATAGAAACACTAGACTATGAGGGACCCGTTGGGTCCCAGTCATACTGGAGGCCCATTCCCCAATGCAATATTCCACCACTCACCTGCTCCCCCAACGCAACGGCAGGAGCATTCTGCAGCCAGGAGAGGGGGATGGCTTCAGGCAGGGCCTGTCGGGGGCTGGTGAGAGTGTGGGTGGGAGGGGTTGTGGGGGTAGGGAGGGTTGTGAGGGTAGAGGGGAGGGGGAGGGGATGTGGGTGGTGGGGATGTGGGGGGGCGACTGCCAGCCTCATATCAGGGTCGCCAAAAGATTTTGAACATTTCAAAATCCAGCGGCGACAAAGAAAATGTTGCGACACTTGAACAAACACCGCGTGCCAAACGTCATCACACCGCAAATTTTTCGGTGACCTGATACGTCAGTCAATGATGCCGGCAGTCGCCGAAAACATCGCCAAGTGGGACAGGCCCGTGAGAAGATATTGTAGGTTTAGAGGGAAAACATAAAATGCTGGAGTAACTCAGCGGGTGAGGCGGCATCTCTGGAGAGAAGGAATGGACGACGGGTCGGGTCTGAAAAAGGTCTCAGTCCGAAATGTCGCCCATTCCCTCTCTTCAGAGATGCTGCCACACTGCAGAGTTTCTCCAGCATTTTGTGTCTACGTTCGATTTAAACCAGCATCTGCACTTCTTTCTTACACACAGGTTTGGAGGGATATGGGCCCAAAGCAGACAGGTAGAACTAGTCTAGATGGGCCAGTGTGGGCAAGTTGGGCCAAAGGACCTGTTTCCACACTGTATGGCTCAATGACTCTAACTGCAGGTGCTAGTTTAACAAATAAAGCAATCTGCTGGAATAACTCAGTGGGTCAGGCAGCATCTCTGGGGAACGTTTTGGGTCAGGACCCTTTTTCAGTCTGATTGTGATGGAGGGGAGAAAGTTGGAAAAGAGGTGGGGATGAGACAAAGAGCAAGTGATAGGTGGATATAGGTGAGGGTGGGTTGATTGGCAGATGGGTGGACAAAGACTACAGATGAAAAGGAGACAGAAGGGTGTCGAGTGACGAAGGACATTCTTGCTATTGAGGGAGTGCAGCGTAGGTTTACAAGGTTAATTCCCGGGTGGGCGGGACTGTCATATGCTGAGAGAATGGAGCAGCTGGGCTTTTACACTCTGGAGTTTAGAAGGATGAGAGGGCATCTCATTGAAACATATAAGATTGTTAAGGACTTGTACACACCAGAGGCAGGAAGCATGTTCCCGATGTTGGGGGAGTCCAGAACCATGGGCCACAGTTTAAGAATAAGGAGTAAGCCACTTTTTCTCACAGAGAGTGGTGAGTCTGTGGAATTCTCTGCCTCAGAGGGCAGTGGAGGCAGGTTCTCTGGATGCTTTTAAGAGAGAGCTAGATAGGGCTCTTAAAGATAGCGGAGTTGGGATATGGGGAGAAGGCAGGAACGCGGTACTGATTGGGGATGATCAGCCATGATCACATTGAATGGCGGTGCTGGCTCGAAGGGCCGAATGGCCTACTCCTGCACCTATTTTCTATGTATCTATGTAATAATACTGGATTAAACGGTTAATAGGCTCCCTAATTGTAATACAATCTGTGAGAATTAATCAAGTAATAAGAGATGCCTATGGCAAATGGAATCATGAGGGACTTTAATCTTCACAGAGACGAGGTAAATCCTGTTGGCAATAGTAATGTGGAAGATGTTTGGGGCATTGCCTTTTGGAGCAATCTTACTCGAGCAACTAGGGAACAGGCCATCTCTGACTGTTTCTTGTGTAATGAAGCTGGGATAATTATACTTGCGGTAAACGACACTGGGATGAAGGAAAATGAGCAAGTGTTCTGTTTAGTTCAAGAGAAAGGCAGTTCAATAGGACTGGATGGTTATGTCGATATCAGGGATACATTGATGGGGAAATTAGATAAAATAATTTGCTTCCACTGCTACCCCTGGCAGTGCAACCCAGACCAAACTGTTGCTGCATTATAAAGATTTTCCTTCAAGTCACCTTTCGTTCTCACGCCACCACTGGATGCCATTTAAAGAAACTTCACACTTTCCAACGTGTGTGTACATTCTGCCGAGGGAGAAATCTCCACAAGAAAGGCGATCCATTTGTGGTTAATTAAGGTTAAAGACCTTGTAACATCAAAAAAGAAGCATACAACAGTATTAAGAAGAACAGCAAGTTTGTGCATTGGGAGTTTTTCTGGAATCAATTACCAAGAAACTGCTTCGAGGGAGAAGTGAGAATAAATTAGTCAGGATATATATATATATAAAAAGAATCGAGGAGTTTCAACAACTATTTAAACAGAGAGAACAAAATGTAATGTGGATTCCAAAGAAAGAATTCCATGAGGACTGATACTGGGAAATAAAGCGCTGAAGTAAAAGTCCAAGTACCTGCCCAAATGCCACTTAGTTGGGTCAGCCTCCGGCAGCTCAATCCAGATAAACATTCTTTATCTGAAAGACATACTCTTCAGATCATCTTTAAATTTATCTCCTGATCTTAAATAGTCGTGAATAGACAAAAATGCTGGAGAAACTCAGCGGGTGAGGCAGCATCTATGGAGCGAAGGAATAGGTGACGTTTCGGGAGAGGAGGGGGGACGGGGAGAGGAGGAGGGGAGCGGGACGAGCGGCTGGGGAGCGAGCAGCGGGGAGCACCGTCACTCGCAGCGTAAGCAAGACGGCAGGCAGGCATGCAGATCAATTGTGACGTCATCAGCGAAACACAGCCGTTTTTTTCAACGTTTTTTTCAGATTTGTGAACATTTTCATTAACAACTCAAGAAATAAAGCACAAAATTTTCAGATAAGACGATTTCAGACTCCACAAGATAAATCTCTACCGGAATATGTAACGGTTATGCGTGTTGTGTGTGTGATCGCGCGCGCGCACACACACACACACAAAGCCTGAAATATTCAGATAAGTAAGATTTTGGACTCCACGGGAAAAATCTCTACCGGAATATGTTACCGTTAGCGTCTCGGTTTTTCGAGAAGATGTGATCACACACAAACAAATAAACACACACACAAACATCCACATACAAGATCAGACTTTTACTGGTTACTAGACCAAGTGGGACCCGTTGGCTCCCGTCCCCTCAACGTGCGGCCTGCAGCGTCACATACACACACTAACCACCTCCCTTGATATATTAATATTATTCATTCTCTCCTTTTAACCCATCCCCGCCCTATCCACCCACGCATAGGCCCCAACTTGCAGGCGTGTCTAGAGAGGGAGGGGGATAGAGAGAGGGGATGGAGAGAGTGGGGCAGAGTCTTCAAAATGTCTGGCTTTTTTGTACCTCAGCTGAGTTTAAAAGCCCAGGACAACCGTGTGGAATTGACTAAAACATGAGGCGGCCAAACATGAGATGACAGCTTGAGTTCCTACTTGCGTCTACGCCACTGACATCAGATATAACTCAGGACATTGTGGGAAACTAGAGGGGAAATTGCGGGAGCCCAGTTTGAAATTGACGGTGTATAAAATCATGAGAGGAATAGATTGGGTAGATGCACAGATTTTCTTGCCCAGAGTAAGTGAGTAGAGGACCAGAGGGCATAGGTTTAAGGTGAAGGAGAAAAGATTGAATAGGAATCTGAGGGGTAGCTATTTCACACAAAGGTGGTGGGTGTATGGAACAAGCTGCCAGAGGAGGTAGTTGAGGCAGGGACTATCTCAACGTTTAAGAAACAGACAGGTTCATGGATAGGTAGACAAAATTGCTGGAGAAACTCAGCGGGTGTGGCAGCATGCACGGGAGACCTGACCTTTTCTTTGTCGGGTCTCCGTTGTCGTTGGGGCTGCAACGAGGAGCGGCCTCCAGCAGGAAGACCGGGGGCTGTGGTGCCGACTACTCACCTCACCGTCGCGGAGCTGGCCGAGTCCAGAGCGGGTGGAGCGGTGGTGGACGCTGCTGCGGCCCGACCTCCGGAGATTCGGTGGCTGCAACTGCGGGTGTGGCGGACGGCGGCACCGGGAGCCCGCGGGTCCCTGGGAGGAGACCGCTTTTCGGGGCTTCCGCAACGGCGACTTCTCCCGCCCGAGTTGCGGGGTTGAAGAGCTCCTGGAGCGGGGCCTTACAGCACCGCCCCGCGCGGCTTGGAATGGCCACGGGACTGCGAGCGCACGCCAGGGGCTCTAACACCAAGACCCGGTGAGCGACCTTGCATCACCCGGCGTGGCTTTAATGGCCGCGGGACAATTCGCCATCGCCCGCCGGGGGCTTTGACTTTGACTCTGACATCGGGGGGGGGGAGTGCAGTGGAGAGATACGTTTTTTTGTCCTTCCATAGAATAGAATAGAATAGTTTCTTTATTGTCATTGTAACATGAACCATGTACAACGAAATTGTAAAATGTCAGCCAGTCAGTGCACCATTCAAACATTTCTAAAAGCTAACGATACATACAAAGTAAAATATTTAAAAAGATAAACAACTAAAATAAATATCATAAAAATAGCACGCATAAACACCCAGCCCTACATCCTTCTGTCGATTTCATGTATGTATGTATCGCCCCTGCGTTCCTTGGCGGCTACATTTAGTGCCTTTATAGCAGTGGGGTAAAAACTGTTTTTAAGTCTGTTTGTCCTTGTCCTTGTAGATCTGTACCGTCTGCCTGACGGTAACAGTTCAAACAGGGAGTGACCGGGGTGGGAAATGTCCTTTATAATACTCTGGGATTTTTTGATGCAGCGGGAACTGTGTAAGTCCTCCAAGGTAAGGAGAGGGCATCCGACAATCCTCTGGGCGTTGTCAATGGCCCTCTGGAGCGCTTTCCTCTGAGCCGCTGTGCAGCTGGTGTACCATACGCATACACAGTATGTTAGGAGGCTCTCAATGGAGCACCGATAAAAGGACAGCAGCAGTCTCTGAGTGATGTTATTCTTCCTGAGCACCCTCAGGAAGTGCAGTCTCTGCTGGACCTTTTTCAGCAGCGCAGAGGTGTTCACGCTCCACGTCAGGTCCTCCTCAATATGGATTCCCAGGAAGCGGAAATCCGCCACCCTCTCCACACAGTCCCCTCTGATAATTAATGGTACCATGTCCGTTTTATTCTTCCTGAAGTCTATTATTATCTCCTTGGTCTTTAAGGTGTTAAGGAGCAGGTTATTTTCTCCACACCACACTGTCAGCTGCTCCACCTCATCCCGGTAGGCGTACTCGTCCCCCCCGGAGATGAGTCCCACCACCGTAGTGTCATCCGCAAATTTGACAATGGTGTTTCTGTGGTGGGCGGGGATGCAGTCATGTGTGTAGATGGTGTAGAGCAGGGGGCTCAGCACGCAGCCCTGTGGAGAGCCGGTACTGAGGCTGAGGGCCGTGGATGTGTGATGGCCCACTCTGACTCTCTGGCTGCGACCCGACAGGAAGCTATTTATCCACATGCAGGTGGAGTGTGGAAGTCCCAAGTCCCCCAGTTTGTCCACCAGTTTGTGGGGAAGGATGGTATTAAAGGCAGAGCTGTAGTCCACAAAGAGCATCCGCACGTAGCTCCCCCGCTGCTCCAGGTGGGACAGTGCAGCATGGAGAGCTGTGGCTACAGCGTCCTCTGTAGATCTATTCGCTCTGTACGCAAACTGGTGGGGGTCAAAGCTTCGGGGCAGGAGTGATGTGATGTGACCCCGGACCAGTTTTTCAAAACACTTCATCACCACTGGTGTGAGTGCGACTGGCTGGTAGTCGTTGAGGCTGGAAATGTGGGGTTTTTTGGGCAAGGGGACTATGGTTGCGGACTTCAGACAGGGTGGAACAGTGGACTGGGCCAGAGACTGGTTGAAAATCCTCGTACAGACTCCAGCCAGCTGGTCAGTGCAGTCCTTCAGCACGCGTCCAGAGACGCCGTCGGGTCCAGTAGCCTTCCTTGGATTGATGGCCCGCAAAATGGCGGCGCACACAGTTGCAGCGGCTCAATGTCCTCCCATCACAGCAATGTGATGGATGTTTATGTAAATTATGTTGAGTCTTGGGTCTATTTGTTTGTAATGTTTGGCTGCAGAAACGACATTTCGTTTGGACCTCAAGGGGTCCAAATGACAATAAATTGAATTGTATTGTATTGTATTGTATTGTATGGAGCGAAGGAAATAGGCAACGTTGCCTATTTCCTTCGCACCATAGATGCTGCCTCACCCGCTGAGTTTCTCCAGCAATTTTGTCTACCTTCGATTTTCCAGCATCTGCAGTTCCTTCTTGAACAGATCATGGATGGGACAGATTTGGAGGGATATAGGCCAACCACAGGCAGGACTAGCGTAGCTGGGACATGTTGGCCTGTGTGGGCAAGTTGGGCCAAAGGGCCTGTTTCCACACTGTATCACTCTATGCAACATCACATTGTGGTGAAACGTGTCTTAGTGGCACAGTGGGTAGAGCTGCTTCTTTGGTGCCAGACACCCGCGTTAGATCCTGACCTTGGGTGGCATCTGTGTGGAGTTTGCACGTTCTCCCTGTGACCACATGGGTTTCCTCCGGTCTCAATAGACAATAGGTGCAGGAGTAGGCCATTTGGCCCTTCGAGCCAGCACCACCATTCAATGTGATCATTGCTGATCATCCCCTATCAGTACCCCGTTCCTGCCTTCTCCCCATATCCCTTCACTCCGCTATCTTTAAGAGCCCTATCTAATGCCCCTGTCCCACTTAGGAAACCTGAACGGAAACCTCTGGAGACTTTGCGCCCCACCCAAGGTTTCCGTGCGGTTCCCGGAGGTTGCAGGTGGTTGCCGGAGGTAGCTGGTAGGGAGACTGACAAAAACCTCCGGGAACCGCACGGAAACCTTGGGTGGGGCGCAAAGTCTCCAGAGGTTTCTGTTCATGTTTCCTAAGTGGGACAGGGGGATTACTCTCCCTTGAAAGCATCTAGAGAACCTGCCTCCACCGCCCTCTGAGGCAGAGAATTCCACAGACTCACCACTCTCTGTGAGAAAATAGTTTCCTCGTCTCGGTTCTAAATGGCTTACCCCTTATTCTTAAACTGTAGCCCATGGTTCTGGACTCCCCCAACATCGGGAACATGTTCCCTGCCTCTAGCGTGTCCAAGCCCTTAACAATCTCTCAACAGTCTCCTCCCGCATTCCAAAGACGTGCGGGTTTGTAGGTTAATTGCCCTCTGTAAATTGCCCCTATTGTGCAGGGAGTGGATGAGAAAGTGGGATAACATAAAACTGGTGTAGACGGGTGATCGATGGTCGGCATGGACTCAATGGGCCTGTTTCCAGGCTGTATCTTTCAATCAATCAATGAAAAAAACATTAAAGTGAGTCTTTACTTTTGTTACAGATACTGGTTCGAATGCTACCGAGTGATCCACGGCCGAATGAGGACCTTTCACTGAAGCAGCATGTAGACCGGACGTATAGTGAATGAATCTGGTGCTTAGACAGCAGTTTGCTGATCTCTGCTGCATCCAACATGGAACAAATAATGGGGCTTCAATGTATCCCTGGGGTGTACAATATCTGTGAGAATATTACTTTTTATAGACAGCGTACCTTTTTTATGTTTGAAAGTTGAATCTGTAATAAAGTTTTACGTAATGGTTTTCTTTGCTCATCCTGCACGAGTCTTGGTCTTTATTCTGGAGTGAGGGGAATAGTTGTCATTGGTTGATGTGTACGATCAAGGTGCCCAGAGCTGGGTAGAATGGGAATCTCCCTCCCTGGAACACTTGGCTCTGGATTAAGATCGAATGCAAGAGATGTGAGAATAATAGTATAGTATCCGGTGTGACCTTCATCCAAAGATCACTACTGATGTGGTCTTGGTCTCATAGAAACATAGAAAATAGGTGCAGGAGTAGGCCATTCGGCCCTTCGAGCCTGCACCGCCATTCAATATGATCATGACTGATCATCCAACTCAGTATCCTGTACCTGCCTTCTCTCCATACCCCCTGATCCCTTTAGCCACAAGGGCCACATGTAACTCCCTCTTAAATATAGCCAATGAACTGGCCTCAACTACTTTCTGTGGCAGAGAATTCTACAGATTCATCACTCTCGGTGTGAAAATAAAAATTCTCATCTCGGTCCTAAAAGACTTCCCCCTTATCCTTAAACTGTGACCCCTTGTTCTGGACTTCCCCAACATCGGGAACAATCTTCCTGCATCTAGCCTGTCCAACCCCATAAGAATTTTGTAAGTTTCTATAAGATCCCCCCCTCAATCTTCTAAATTCTAGCGAGTACAAGCCGAGTCATCTCCACCTTTCTGTGTGTGTTCCCCATCACCGTCAATTATCCTGTAGTCGCAGAGTCTATCGTAGCTACGGAAAAGAGTGTATACCAACGCCCCGACTTCCTTGGAAGGCTTAGGAAGTTCGGCATGTCGCCACCAACTCTCTCCGACTTCTACAGATGCACCATCGAAAGCATTTTATCGGGATGCATCACAGCACGGTTTGCTCCATCCGAGACCGCAAGGAACGGCAGAGAATTGTGGACGCAGCCCAGACCATCACACAAAGCAACCTCCCTTCCATTGACCCCATTTGTACCTCACGTTGCCTCGCCAAGGCCAGCAGCATAATCAAGGACGAGTCGCACCCCTGCCACTCCCTCTTTTCCCCTCTCCCATCAGGCAAATGGTATAGAAGTGTGAAAGCGCACACGTCCAGATTTAGGGGCAGTTTCTTCCCAGCAACTGAACCATCCTACCAACAACTAGAGAACACTTCTGAGCCACTATCTACCTAATTGGAGACCCTCAGACTTCATTGCAGTAAGCATTATTTACATTATTCCCCTTAGAATGTATTTGTACGCTGGATGGCTTGATTGTAATCATGTATTATCTTTCCGCTGACTGGTTAGTACGCAGCAAGGATTTTTCACTACCTCGGTACACATGACAATAAACGAAGCTCAAATGTTCAAGGATTCTGCCTCATAACACAGGAGTTTCCAAGATACCTGATCCTCAGAAGAAATTATAGTCAGAGTCATGCAGCACAAAAACAGGCCCTTTGGTCAAACTCATCCAAACCAACCAAGATACTCGATTGAAGGTCATCGTATTTGCTCACTTTTGGCCCATATCTCTCGAAACCTTTTGTACCAATGTAGCCATCCAAATGTCTTTTTGATATGTCCTCTGGTCCTCGATTCCCCTACTCTGGGCAAGAGAGTCTGTGCATCTACCCGATCTATTCCTCTCACGATTTTATACACCTCTATAAGGTCACTCCATGGAATAGAGACCCAGCCCACTCAACCTCTCCCTGTAGCTCACACCCTCTAGTCCTGGCAACATCCTCGTAAATCTTCTCTGAACCCATTCAAACTGGACAATATCCTATAACATGCTACCCAGAACTGAACACAATATTCTAAATGCGGTCTCACCAACGTCTTATACAACTGCAACATGACCTCCCAACTCCGGCGCTGCAAGCGCTGTAAAGGGCCTGTCCCACTTACGTGTCCTTGGCACGCAAATTACGCGACCCCATGGTCGCGTTGAGCCGAGACGGTCCCGCGAAGGTCGGGCGCGATTACATGCGTACGCACAGCTGTCTGGAGCGCGTTATGTCATTTGAAGATGGACACAAAGCTGGAGTAACTCAGCGGGACCGGCAGCATCCCTGGAGAGAAGCAATGGATGATGTTTCGGGTCGATACTGTTCTTCAGTCTGAAAATAAGGGCCTTGACCCGAAACGTCACCCATTGCTTCTCTCCAGAGATGCTGCCGGTCCCGCTGAGTTACTCCAGCATTTTGTGTCTATCTTCAATTTTCTTGGCCCCGTTCTGGGAGTAGAAGTGGGGGCGGACCCGGACCGTAACGGCCGTGAGCCCCAGGCCGTGCTCGGTGATCGTTTTCCTGCTTCTGCTGCTGTTGGAGGTGAGACGTTGCGTCGCGCCAGGGTCTTGGGCCTGTCCCACTTTGGCCGCCAGTTCCACGACAGGCCGTTGCCGCGCGAAGCTTTCATTCACTACAAAAATTTCGGAGCCCCGCGTGATGTCGCTCACAACTGCATACCTCTCCGCGCTTCTAAGTGGGACCGGCCCCGCGCGGCCACACGATGCCCGTGCGCCTCAACGCCCTTCAGGCAGCGACTCTACCGTTGCGTCACCTTGTCACCCTCTTCCGCAATTTTTCTTCCGCAGATGCTGCGGTAAGTCTTTCCATAAATTTCTGCCTTTTCGTTCACCATCCAGAACCAGCTCCTCCCACAGACCCTTGCCAAATTGGCCTACAGCCAGACCGCACTACTGTGGCGCAGCGGTAGAGTTGCTGCCTTACAGCGAATGCAGCGCCGGATACCCAGGTTCTATCCCGACTATGGGTGCTGTCTGTACGGAGTTTGTACATTCTCCCCGTGACCTGCGTGGGTTTCCTCCGAGATCTTCGGTTTCCTCCCACACTCCAAAGACATACAGGTTTGTAGGTTAAATGGCTTGGTATATGTAAAAAATGCCCCTAGTAGGATAGTGTAGGATAGTGTTAATGTGCGGGGATCGCTGGTCGGCGCGGACCTGTTTCCGCACAGCATCTCTAAACTAAACTAAAAAAACTATCCTGGTGCAAAAATCCTGAAGATCTTAGTGCAAACATGGCAGGATTGTACAATTGATTAGATTTGTACAGGATTGATTAGTATGGGTGTCAGGGGTTATGGGGAGAAGGCAGAAGAATGGGGTTAGGATGGAGAGATAGATCAGCCATGATTGGATGGCGGAGTAGATTCGATGGGCCGAATGGCCTAATTCAGTTGTTATCACATGAACTTATGAAAAAACAAAATCAGGTTGAGAGTGCTTCTACCTAAACACACAAACGCTGGTTAAAAATTCTGCAGTTGAAACGGCCAGGTGAATAAATACAGTGGTGACGGTGAATTAGATATTGTGTTAAAGAAAGAACAGGATAGCACATTAAATATTGCCAGCTGTAAGGAGAGACAGGGAAGGAAAATAAAGTGGCAGGACTGATTAAAGAAGGTATTATTATAGCGGAGAGAGAGGGAGAGAGAGAGTCCTTGTGTGGCCAAGGACAGAATCCATCAGTTTAATGATAAGTTAATTAAACAACAGGCCACCATGTAGAGGGAAGGAAACAGAGCAGCAAATCTGCAGGGAAATTACAGAGGACTGGTGGTAATGGAGAAACCTTCAACTCTCCCCATTCTGATTGGGATGCTGCATAGAAACATAGACAATTAGGTGCAGGAGTAGGCCATTCGGCCCTTCGAGACAGCACCGCCATTCAATATGATCATGGCTGATCATCAAAAATCAGTAATCCGTTTTTGAATTTTCCCCATATCACTTGGTTCCTTTAGCTGAATAGCTAAATCTAACTCTCTCTTGATAACATCCAGTGAACTGGCCGCTTGTGGCAGAGAATTCCACGGGCTCACAACTCCCTGGGTGTTTTTTCTCATCTCAGCCCTAAATGGCCCACCCCTTATTCTTAAACTGTGACCCCTGGTTCTCGACTCTCCCAACATGGGGACCATTTTTCCTGCATCTAGCCTGTCCAATCCTTTAAGAATTTTATGTGTTTCTATAAAAGCCAAGGAGGGGGGGGGGGGGGGGGGGGGGGGGGGGTGGATTCTGAACTGCATTAAAAGAGTGTTTGTGGTCAGCAAGTCGCTGTCCATTGAGGAATTGCTTCATCAGATGGTTCGATCGACTGGGCTTGTATTCACTGGAATTTAGAAGGGTGAGAGGGAATCTTATAGAAACATAGACAATTCTTAAGGGATTGGACCAGCTAGATGCAGGAAAATTGTTCCCCATGTTGGGGGAGTCCAGAACCAGGGTTCACAGTTTAAGAATAAGGGGTCGGCCATTTAGGACTGAGATGAAGAAAAACGTTTTCACCCAGACAGCTGGAATTCTCTGCCACAGAAAGCAGTGGAGGCCAATTCACTTGATGTTTTCACGAGAGAGTGAGATATAGCTCTTTGGGCTAACGGAATCAAGGGATATAGGGAGAAAGCAGGAACGGGGTACTGATTGGGGATGATCAGCCATGATCATATTGAATGGTGGTGCTGACTCGAAGGGCCGAATGACCTACTCCTGCACCTATTTTTTATGTTTCTATGACCTGGCCATAGGCCAAATCAGCAAGGGTCAGAGGGAGGAGAGAGATCTGCGTCGTGAAAGAAAGAGCATAAAATGATGGAAAGACTCAGCAGGTCAGGCAGCATCTGCGGAAGAGAAACTTTGACTTGAACCAGTAACCTTGACCTGCTGAGTGTTTGCAGCAGGGTCCTGTCCCGAAACGTTATCTGTCTATTATCTCCACAGTTGCTGCTCGACCTGCTGAGTTCCTCCAGCGCTTTGTGATTTGATCAAGATTCCAGCATCTGCAATCTCTTTTATGCCTCCATTTTTGGTTTTTATTTTGGATTTGCAGGGTCTGAACATTTTTTTCACCTGAAAATGCTGGGGTTTTTGTAATTTTGTGGGGGTTTTGAGTTGAGGATGGTATTATGTGGCTGAAGGGAGGAATGGGAATTGTTGGGAGGGGGAAGACATTGAAGGTTGCACCACTCCCAGACCTGTCCAGGCTGAAGATGACCAGGAGTGATGGAGGGGGCGGCTGAAGTCAGGACATCTTATCACCGCGGCAACAGTAAAGGTCACAGGGTCATAAGTGATAGGAGCAGAATTAGGCCATTCAGCCCATCAAGTCTACTCCGCCATTCAGTCATGGCTGCTCTAACTCTCCCTCCTAACCCCATTCTCCTGCCTTCTCCCCACAATAAAGTGGTGAATCTGTGGAATTCTTTGCCACAGAAAGATGTGGAGATTGTCAGTGGATATTTTTAAGGCAGAGATAGATTCTTTATTAGTACGGGTGTCAGGGGTTAGGAGGTAGAATGGGGTTAGGAGGAAGACATAGATCAGCCATGATTGAATGGTGGAGTAGACTTGATGGGCCAAATGGCCTAATTCTACTCTTATTCCTTATGACCTTATGATAACCCCTGAACCCCTGCACTAATCAAGAATCTATTTATCTCTGCTTTAAAAATATCCATTGACTTGGCCTCCACGGCCTTCTGTGGCAATGAATTCCACAGATTCATCACCCTCTGGCTAAAGACATTCCTCCTCATTCCTAAAGGAACGTCCTTTAATTCTGAGGCTATGACCTCTGGTCCTAGACTAGTAAAGGCCACTGCTTGAGAACAAGTCCTCAGTGAGGTGCAAGGACAGGTATTTCTGCAACCACTCTCATGGTCCCCAATTGATGTGTGTGTGACCAGATGTCTTTCTTTATCAGACACGAGTGTTTTTAAAGAAAGTTTGCTGGCGGCACAGTGGCGCGGGTTCCATCCTGACTACGGCTGCTGTCTGTACGGAGTTTGCACGTTCTCCCCGTGACCTGCGTGGGTTTTCTCCAGGTGCCCACGTTTCCTCCCACACTCCAAAGACGTACAGGTTTGTAGCATAATTGGCTTCGGTAAAAAAATTGTCCCTCGGATAGAACGAGTGTACGGGGATCGCTGGTCGGTGTGGATTTGGTGAGCCGAAGGGCCTGTCTCCACGCTGCATCAGTAAAACTAAAACCAGAGACAAGATGTCAAGCATGGCGACTGTACTACTTGGGCGGCTCAGTCGTGCAGCGGATGGAACTGCTGCCTCACAGCGCCAGAGACCCAGGTTCGATCCTGACCTCCGGTGCTATGTGTGCAGAGTTTGCTCATTTGCTCCCTGGGACTGTGTGGGTTTCCTCTGGGTGCTCCGGTTTCCTCCCATATCCCAAAAACGTGCAGGTTTGAGGATTAATCGGACCCCTGTAAGTTCTCCCGAGTGAGTAGCCAGTGGTGGACAAAAGTGCTGGTGAAACTCAGCGGGTGCAGCAGCATCTATGGAGCAAAGGAAATAGGCAACGTTTCGGGCCGAAACCCTTCCTCAGACTCAGTAGCCAGTGGATGTGACAGTGGGATAACATAGAACTGGTGTGAATGGATAGTCGGCATGGACTCGCTGGGCCGAAGGGCCTGTTACCATGCTGTATCTCTAAACTAATCAAAGCAGCACAGAGAGAAAAGGTCACATCTTCGAGCTGCTGAGAGCACAGCTGTAGACAGCATCCATAACTATTAGTGTGACCTTGCTGAAGCAGTGCGGTAAAGTGCTAAGAACAGCTATTTAGCAAAGGATGTGAAGGAAAATATGAACAAGCAACATTATCATTAGTTGTAATTTTAGTTTTAGAGATACAGCGCGGAAACAGGCTCTTCGGCCCACCAGGTCTGTGCCGACCAGCGATCTCCGCACACTAACACACTGGAAACAGGCCCTTCAGCCCATTGTGTCCACACTGATCAGCGATCACTACTACACTAGCATTGTCCTACCAGCATCTTATTGAAACATATAAGATTATTAAGGGCTTGGACATGCTCAAGGCAGGAAACATGTTCCCTATGTTGGGAGAGTCCAGAACCAGGGGCCACAGTTTAAGAATAAGGGGTCGGCCATTTAGAGCGGAGACGAGGAAACACTTTTTCTCACAGAGAATGGTGAGTCTGTGGAATTCTCTGCCTCAGAGGGCGGTGGAGGCAGGTTTTCTGGATGCTTTCAAGAGAGCTAGATAGGGCTCTTAAAAATAGCGGAGTCAGGGGATATGGGGAGAAGGCAGGAACGGGGTACTGATTGGGGATGATCAGCCTTGATCACATTGCATGGCGGTGCTGGCTTGAAGGGTCGAATGGCCTACCCCTGCACCTATTGTCTATTGTCTATTGTCTTAAACGAGGGATAATTTGCAATTCTTTACCAAAAGCCAATTATGCCACAAACCTGTCCGTCTTTGGAGTGTGAGAGGAAACCGGAGCACCCGAGGAAAACCCACGGGTCACGGGGAGGAGGTACAAACTCCGTACATACAGCACCCGTAGTCAGGATCGAACCCGGCACTCTGGCACTGTAAGGCAGCAACTCTACCGCTACGCCACCCGCAAACACTCTTTTAGGAACACACTTGTCTGATAAAGAAAGATTGATTTTGTTTCTTCAGTCCCAGGTTGAATGACAACTTGAAATGTTTGACTTCAGAGTCGTGTCACTAAGAACAAAGGCTTCTTCTACAAAACTGAAGGAAAGGTCTCAAAAAAGGAGGGAGGGCCGAGATATCGGAAGCAACAACTGGGAACAATATTCGCAAGAAGAAAGGCCCTGAGTTTGAAGCTCAGAAAAATACTACCGTCCTCCCAAAAGAGTTTAGTTTAGTTTGGATTGATACATTGGTACAGCATTGACACAGGCCCTTCAGCCCACCGAGTCCATGCCGACCATCGACCACCCGTTCACGCTAGTTCTATGTTATCCCACTTTCCCATCCACTCCCTCCACACTGGGGGCAATTTACAGAGGGCCAATTAACCTGCACACACGCAAGACTTTGGGATGTGGGAGGAAACCGGCGAAAACCCACACGGTCACCTGGAGAACGTGCAAACTCCACACAGACAGCGTCCGAGCTCAGAGTCGAACCTGGGTCCCTGGCGCTGTGAGACAGCAGCAATACCCGCTGTAGCACTGTGCCGCCACTGTGAATCTGGCCAATTAATTCAGTCGGGTAAGTAGTTGAGACCAAGGCACGCGTCTTGTGATTTCGTATAAGAAGCAATGACTGGGGTAGTAAATCAATGTGAAGTTATTGGAAGTCAGTGCTATGCTTATGTAAGTCAAGTGGTAATATTGATTAGGTGTACTAAACCTGGGTTTAGTGTCTGTTGTTCCATCCGTCAGTAGATACTATAGAAATAGAGAAAAATAGGTGCAGGAGTAGGCCATTCAGCCCTTCGAGGCCAGCACCATCATTCAATATGATCATGGCTGATCATCTAAAATCAGTACCCCATTCCTGCTTTTTCCCCATATCCCTTGATTCCTAGAATTTAGAACTCTGTCTTTAATACATCCAGTGAATTGGCCTCCACTGCCTTCTGTGGCAGAGAATTCCACAGATTCACAACACTTTGAGTAAAAACATTTTTCCTCATCTCAGTCCCAAATGGCCATTAGGGGGTAATAGGGTCAACAGTGCATCGCTTCCCTCATTTTTTGTGTAGTTTTTAGCGCGGAAAAAAGGCCCTTCGACCCATCGAGTCTGTGCCGTCTAGCGATCCCCGCACACTAGCAGTATCCTACACACTAGGGTCAATTTACTGAAGCCAATTAACCTACAAACCTGTCGCCTTTGGAGTGTGGGAGAAAACCAGAGCACCCGGAGAAAACCCACCCAAGTCACGGGGAGAAAGTACAAACTCCGTACAGACAGCACCTGTAGTCAGGAATGAACTCATGTCTCTGGCGCTGTAGGGCAGCAACTCTTCCACTGCGCCACTGTGGTGCCCACTAATTTCTTTCTTCCCTCTCTAATACCAAAGGACATCATGGAAAAGGGAGAGGAAGCCAGAAGCTCCCTTTGAGAAGACAGGTGTGGAGTTTCCATCTCTCCCCTCCCTCCCCCATCCCCTCCCCCTCTCTCTCCCCTCCCCCTCTCTCCCCTCCCCCTCTCCCCCCCCCCTCTCTCCCCTCCCCCTCTCTCACCCCCCTCCCTCTCTCTCTCCCTCCCCCTCTCTCTACCCCTCTCCCTCTCTACCCCTCTCCCTCTCTCTCCCCTCCCTCTCTCTCCCCTCCCTCTCTCTCTCTCCCCCTCTCCCCTCCCCCTCTCCCCTCCCCCCTCTACCCTCCCTCTCTCTCCTCTCTCTCCTCTCCCCCTCTCTCTCTCCCCTCCCTCCACCCTCTCCCCTCTCTCTCCTCTCTCCTCTCCCCCTCTCTTTCCCTCCCTCTCTCCCCCCCCTTCCTTCTCTCTCCCCCCTCTCTCTCTCTCCCCTCCCTCTCTCTCCCCTCCCTCTCTCTCCCCACTCTCTCTCTCTCCCCTCCCTCTCCCCTCTCTCTCCCCTCTCTCTCCCCCCCTCTCCCCCCCCTCCCTTGTTGCCGGGGTACATCCTGCACGTTTTTCTCCACTCGTTTAAAAGTCAACTTTGTTGTTTGTGTCTTATCCGGGATTTTATTAAATCCCTTTGAACCTTTGGCCAAATGAGATCTGCTCCCTGAGAATGCCTGAAGCACATCTTTGAAATCTTCTGGTGGAATTGGCTATTTCTGACACTAATATACGTGGGCCTTTTTCCCCACCGGCCCCGCGGCTGGGCTGCGAATGTGGATTTACTGCCCGGCCACAGCTCAAGTAGAAATATCATCTCCAACACGTCTCGCTAATTGCTTTGTCATTTTCTGTCATGCAGACGCAGATGTGTGGAGACAGAGTCAAGGGCTCTCCTGCCCATCACTGGCCTCTCTGAGAAACCGCTGCTAAATCCCCAGTTTATTACACGACAGACCCACGGCCAAACCATTCAGGGCTTCAAGGAGTTGCTGCCTTAAACCCCTGTCCCACCGCACGAGTTCATTCCAAGAGGTCTCCCGAGTTTGCCCTGATTCGAACTCGGAGATTTACGGTAATGGCCACTCGTCGATACTCGGGGCTCTCGTGGACATTTTTCAACATGTTGAAAAATCTTCACGAGTCTTCCCGTGCTTACCTGCCGTTAGCGAGTCTTCCCGAGTACCTGCCGTTAGCGCTAAGAGACGCCCCCGAGCTCCGACGTACCCGCTACGTTCATTCTTCGTGCTTACCACGAGTTTGATTTTTTTTTAAACTCGGGATAGCTCTTGGAATGAACTCGTACCGTGGGACAGGGCTATTACAGCACTGCGCTTACAGTGCCAGAGACCCGTGTTCAATCCCGACTGCTCGATCCTTGTAAATCTTCTCTGAACTCTTTCCAGCAGGACTAGAGGCTGTGAGCTCAAGGGAGAGGTTGAGTCAGCTGGGATTCTATTCCTTGGAGCGCAGGAGGATGAGGGGTGACCTTGTAGAGGTGTACAAAATCATGAGCGGCATAGATCGGGTAGAACTGGTAGAGATGTTCCACCTGTCCCTATATCTCCCACCTCACCTTCATACATGTACCCCAGCAGTCCATCCAGGTGAGACAGAGGTTTACCTGTACCTCCTCTAACCTCATCTACTGCATCCAGTGTTCCCAAAGTGGCCATCTTTACATCAGCGAGACCAAGCGTAGACTTGGCGACCATTTCACTGAACACCTGCACTCGGTCCACCGAGGCCTACTGGATCTCCCGGTTGCTAAACACTTTAACTCTGCTTCCCATTCCGCCACTGACCATTCTGTCCTGGGCCTCCTCCATTGCCAGAGTGAGGCCACACGCAAACTGGAGGAACAGCAGCTCATATTCCGTTTGGGCAGCCTGCAACCCAACGGTATGAACATTGAATTCTCCAATTTTAAGTTACAACAATAACCCTCTCCATTCCTTCCACCTAACCCCTACCCCTTGCCTCTTCCCTCCATCCTATGCACCATCCTGGCATCACACATATTTCTAATCTATATTTGCACCTACATTCCTAAGATAGACACAAAATGCTGGAGTAACTCAGCGGGACAGGCAGCATCTCTGGAGAGAAGGAATGGGTGACGTTTCGGGTCGAGACCCTTCTTCAGACTGGTTAGGGATAAGGGAAACGAGAGATATAGACGGTGATGTGGAGAGATAAAGAACAATGAATGAAAGATATGCAAAAAAGTTACGATGATGAAGGAAACAGGCCATTGTAAGATGTGTAGGAAGGAACTGCAGATGCTGGTTTAAACCGAAGATAGACACAAAAAGCTGGAGTAACATAGCAGGACAGGACACTATATCTCACGGTGGGGGGGGGGGGGGGGGGGTGCAGGGAGAAGAAAGGAAAAAGGAGGACGAGGAGCCCGAGGGCTGAGGGAGAGCTAGGAAGGGGAGGAGACAGCAAGGGCTAACGGAGTTGGGAGAATTCAATCTTTATGCCACCAGGGTGCAGACTACCCAAGCGGAATATGAGGTGCTGTTCCTCCAATGTCCGGTGGTGCTCACTCTGGCCATGGAGGAGGCCCAGGACAGGGAGGTCGGATACGGAATGGGAGGGGGAGAGAGGGAATGCTGGGGTTACTTGAAGTGAGGGAAATCAATATTCATACCACTGGGCTGTAAGCTGCCCAAGCAACATATGAGATGCTGTTCCTCCAATTTGCGTTTGGCCTCACTCTGACAATGGTGGAGACCGAGGACAGAAAGGTCTGTGTGGGAATGGGACGGAGAATTAAAGAGTTCAACAAACTACATTCCTTCCTCTTGCTTCACAATTAGCAACTCTTCATGCCTTTTGTCTCACACCTTCTGTTGTTTCAACTCTGGCCGTTGTCCACCAACTTACTATGACAATCCCACTCACGTTTATCAACCGACTACCTGCTAAGCTTTGCCCTGTCTCCCCAGGTTTCATTCCCCTCACCTACATTCAGTCTGAAGGAAGGTCCCGACCTGGCACATCTATCCATGCTCTCCAGAGAGGCTGCCTGACCTGCTGAGTTACTAGAGCACATTATGTCTTTATTTAGGGTTGGGGAGAGGAGGCTAGAATAGGCTAAGGTATAGGGTAGAGTAGGCTCGGGTAGTGTAGGCCCAGGCAGTAATGTAGAGTAGAGCAGAGTTGGATTGTGTGGGAAAGAGTAGAGTTGAATAGATTACGGTTGAGGTGGGTCATAGGTCATAGGTTTCACGACCTAATTCACGACCTCTGCCGAGTTTGCCCTTGACTCATACTCGCAGCATGGTCGTCACGAGGTCGTAGGAGGTCGTAGGTAGGTCGTAGGTAGGTCGTAGGATGTCGTGATGCTAGTCGTAGGTAGGTCGTAGGTAGGTCGTAGGATGTCGTGATGCTAGTCGTAGGTAGGTCGTAGGTAGGTCGTAGGATGTCGTGATGCTAGTTGCAGGTACTCGTGGCATCGTCGGTCGGGGCGTTTTTTCTAGCATGATGAAAAATGTCCACGAGTAAAAAAGGTTGTGTATTAGGTCGTGAAAGTGGGAGAGGCCCTTTACACTATCCTACACACACTAGTGACAATTTTTACATTTATACCAAGCCAATTAAGCTACAGACCTGTACGTCTTTGGAGTGTGGAAGGAAACTGAAGATCTCGGAGAAAACCCACGCAGGTCACGGGGAGAACGTACAAACTCCGTACAGAGAGCACTAATAGTCGGGATGGAACCCGGGTCTCCGATACTGCAATCGCTGTGAGGCAGCAACTCTAGCGTTGCGTCACCTTGTTAGGTTTAGTTTATTTTTAAGATAAAGAATGGAGAAAGGCCCTTCGGCCACTGAGTCCACCAACTATCGACCACTAGTTCTATATTATTCCACTTCCCGACTCCCTACACACTAGGGTCAATTTACAGAGGACCAACTAACCTACAAACTTGCACATCTTTGGGATGTGGGATGAATTAGATTAGAGCACCCGGAGGAAACCCACAGGAGAACGTGCAAACTCCACACAGGCAGCACCCGAGTTCAGGATTGAACCCGGGTCTCTGGTGCTGTGAGGCAGCAGCTCTACCCGCTGTGCCACTGTAGCGCTCTTGACCTTTAGATCTTTAACTATATTAGTCATGCAGCACAGAAACAGGCCCTTCAGCCCAACTTGCCCACACTGACCAACATGCCCCATCTAAGCTAGTCTCACCTGCCTGCATTTGGCCCATATCCCTCTAAACCTGTCCTATCCATGAACCTGTCCAAATATCGTTTAAATAATGTTTAAGAAGGAACTGCAGATGCTGGAAAATCGAAGGTACACAAAAAAGCTGGAGAAACTCAGCGGGTGCAGCAGCATCTATGGAGCGATGGAAATAGGCAACGTTTCGGGCCGAAACCCTTCTTCAGGATGCTGCTGCACCCGCTGAGTTTCTCCAGCTTTTTTGTGTACCATCGTTTAAATAATACCTGCCTCAACTACCTCCTCTGGAAGCTCGTTCCATATACCCACTGCCTTGTATGATACAGTTGCCCCTTAGTTTCCTATTAAATCGTTCCTCTCTCACCTATGTCCTCTGGTTCTTGATTCCCCTACTCTGGGCAAGAGACTCTGTGCATCTACCCGATCTATTCCTCTCATGATTTTATACACCTCTGTAAATTGACCCCCTCATCCTCCTGCACGCCAAGGAATAGAGCCCTAGCCTGCTCAACCTCTGCCTATAGCTCAGGCCCTCGAGTCCTGGCACTGCAGTAGTGGTGCTGCCTCACGGCGCCAGAGACCCGGGTTCGATCCTGACCATGGTTGCTGTTTTTACTGAGTTTGTGCGTTCTCCCCGCGACCTGCGTGGGTTTTCTCCGGGTGCTCCGGTTTCCTCCCGCTCTCTAAAGACGTACAGGCTTGTAGGTTAATTGGTTTGGCATAAATGTAAAATTGTTCCTAGTGTTAATGTGTGGGGGTCGCTGGTCAACACGGACCCGGTGGGCCGAAGGCCCTGTTTCCATGTTGTATCTCTAAGCTAAAGTAAAAGCCGTCTGAGAACTTTGAAATTGTGATTGTGCGTGTGGAATTCGCTGGGATAATTGGGATGCGGGCGAAGTGATCGGCCCACACAATAACAGATATGAAAGCCAAACAGGCAATGAATTTATGTGGAGACAACAGTGGTGAATCCATTTAGCTCTCAGTGAGACTGTGCAAGACCGTCTCTCTCAGTGTGAAACCCTTCCCATCTCTGCTGGTCCATTATACCATTAGACTGTGGACTCAGCACTGCTCTGCTCTTTACTTAATACAGAGGAGACTTTTACTTTCCTTTTGGGAAAGTGCGGGGGTAATTTTAGTGATTTCTTAGATCATTCCATAGGTAAATCACACATCCTTTCAAGCACAGTGATAAAAATCTTGTCCTTTGATACTGGATCCTCGATCAAGCTGCAGTAATCCAGATTTACACACTCCCAGCCCCAACTAACTTCTTCCAACATCCAAGGAGGTATAGTAATTAAATTTGCACTTGATTCAGGTCATACTCAATAAATCGGAATAAATTAACAAGGCATTAGTGCGGTTGCTACATTAAATTTGCATAGTGCATTTAATGAATATGCAACTCGAGTAAAAAAGGTCCACCACTGTGAACCGTCGGAATTAACATAACTACTTCCAACATGCTTCTTAAATAATGCACTAATTTGCACATCACTGTGTTGGCTAATTCTAACTTCAGTCAGGGTGCTATTGTAATTAAGACTTGAGCTTTAATTTTTAATGTAGTTTATGTTACATCAATCGTGACAGTAATGAGGGGACAAGGAAACAAAAAGACTGCCTAATAATTAAATTCACAAACCAGTTCCAGGGATAATCATTCCTGAGGAGAAATTACATGACTAATTATTAATTAAATATTCATACCATCGCTGGGCCAACTCACACTCCTGTCCGGATAACACTTTGCTGTCGACGATGCTCCTTATCAAATGTCTCTCTCCACCTATTCACAATGTAGGATTCCAACTCACTACGCCAGGGCTATTAATCAGATTGACACATCGCCAAATGATTGCGATCAATTTATTACACTTACGTCTTCCAATATTGCAACCTTCCGAATGGATTTATCCTTGTTACATCACAGATAATTTAGGATTAAATAGGACTGCATTTTTTTCGCAGGCCGCTTCTCACCTTTTGTCTTGTTGTTGGAATTACAGTGGGCTAGAGGAGTCAAAGGAAGTATCGTAGGGAGAGGTACTTTTTATCACCATCGCCCTCTCACTAAGTACTGGGCCATCAGCACTCATCAGAGACCCCCCACACATGGGGAGGTGGCAGGACAAGGGCAGTCCCACGAAGTGTATCAGAGTTATTCATGGACCGTTGCAGAGACATGGAGCCCGTAACATCTCCAAAGGTCACACAAAGTGAATAGTGAAAGGCCCGGATGTGAAGAGGATGTTTCCACTAGTGGGAGAGTCCAGGACCAGAGGCCACAGCCTCAGCAGTGAAAAACGTTCCTTTCGAGAAGGAGATGAGGAGGAATTTCTTCAGTCAGAGGGTGGTGAATATGTGGAATTCTTTGCCACAGAAGGCGGTGGAGGCCAAGTCAATGGGTATTTTTAAGGCAGAGGTAGATGGATTCTTGGTTAGTACGGGTGTCAGGGGTTATGGGGAGAAGGCAGAAGAATGGGGTTAGGATGGAGAGATAGATCAGCCACGATTGAATGGCGGAAGAGACTTGATAGGCCGAATGGCCTAATTTTGCTCCTATCACCTATGAACCTATGAACTTATGGTGTCGTCGGAAGTCACGTGTGCGGTCTGGTGGGTCGGCACGGTGGTGCAGCGGGTAGAGCTGCTGTCTCGCAGCTCCAATGACCTGGGATTCCATCCTGACCTCCAGTGCCCTCTGTTAAGAGCCAAGAGAGTCAAGAGTGGTTAATTGTCATTTGCACGGACAAGAGAACAATGACAACAGAGGCCCGGGGAGCTGTTGGAGCGAGAGGAGGAGTTACCTGGGCGGTGAGTTAAAAATCGAGCACGGGGCTTGCTTTCACAGAGTAGCAATGTTACAAAATTTTGAGATTTTAAAAATCAAGTCTGTAATTTATCCCATCAGATAAAGCATAAAAAGAAATTTAATTTGACACCTAATTCACTTTCAAATCTTCAGTATTAAAAAGGTTATGGCCATTTTCATACACGGAAATTAGCATCTTGTCCCCTATTGCTTTTCCATTGACTTAACACAAAATCTGTGATCGAGGACAGTCAAAAGCCCATAACTTTATTAAAAATTAAGAGAACTAAAATAAATGTTCAGTTATTATAGATTGAAGCATTCTGAATCAAATATGAAACAATCTTACTTAGATGATTTGAAATTAAAGCATATAATTAGTTAGTTACCTAATTGTAGCTAATTACAAAATTCAATTACTAGATCTAAACATCTATCAATTTCTTAAGAATAGATGAACATTTTTAAATAGCTTAAGTGTCCAAATAACATTCACACAAGAAATCACAATATAACTTAATTTTTAAATCTCATTGTCATGGATTTATAGGCCAAATGGAAGGAATTTAATGTTTAATACCTGTAAATTAATGGCCATTTAAATCAATTTGCGAGTGGGTTTTTCTGGAAAGCGACCATTTGGAACGTTGCGGTTTGCAGTGATTTAGACCCCATATCGGCATGAAAAACACTGCCGGTTGGTATGGGGACTAAATCACCGTTTCGCAACTTAAAATTTGAACTAAAAGCATCTTAAGGACCACTTTTATACATAAAATAACCGGCTTTCGTTTACCTGTCACCTACATGAAATCCGTCCCCGTTGTCGGCGTTGACGGTTTTAGAAGCTGATTTTAAAATGACTCCAGCGCTGAACGAGTCGGGCGATTTAAAAAAAAAAATACACAGAACGCCCGTCGGAACGATTTTTCAGCAAAAGCTTGCACTCCAACCAAATATAATCCAGGACAAGGTAGGAAAAAACGCGTTTTAACCCCGCCCCCCCTCAAAGGCGGCAAAATCGCGCACACGGCCAGTGGCAGAATTGCAGTGCCGCTGAAGGTAAGTATTGTAACATACCTACACAGAGGCCCGGGGAGCCGTTGGAGCGAGAGGAGGAGTTACCCAATCTGCAGCGTTCCATCACACTTCCAGAGAAGGGGTCTGGTGGAAGCCTCTGATTGTTGTAAGTAGACCAGAGGAAGCAGCTGATTGGGTGCAACCCCAGGTTTGCATTTTTGCTTTCAGGTTAAAGGTACAATATTTATTAGTAAAGGTACAGTTTAAAGGATAAAGATTTTTATAATGTGAGGGAGTTGATTTAATTTGGGGGTAAGCCATGTCAGTGGAGATCGGCCCCGTGGTTTGCTCTGCCTGCAACATGTGGGAGATCAGGGATATGGTCGGTGTCCCTGGTGACTACGTTTGCAAGAAGCGTGTCCAGCTGCAGCTCCTGGCAGACCGCATTGAACGATTGGAACTGCGGTTGGATTCATACTGGAGCATCCACGATGCTGAGAAAGTCGTGGATAGCACGTACAGCGAGTTGGTCACACCGCAGGTAAAAGGTAAGAGGACAGAAAGGGAACGGGTGGCCAATAGCCAGCAAAGCAGTAGGCAGGTAGTGCAGGAGTCCCCTGCGGTCATCTCCCTCCTAAACAGGTATACCATTTTGGATACTGTTGGGGGAGATGGCTCATCAGGGGAAGGCAGCAGCAGCCAAGTTCATGGCACCATGGGTGGCTCTGCAGCACATGAGGGGGGGGAAAAGAGTGGAAGGGCAATAGTAATAGGGGATTCAATTGTAAGGGGAATAGATAGGCGTTTCTGCGGCCGCAAACGAGACTCCAGGATGGTATGTTGCCTCCCTGGTGCAAGGGTCAGGGATGTCACTGAACGGCTGCAGAACATTCTGGAGGGGGAGGGTGAACAGCCAGTTGTCGTGGTGCATATTGGCACCAACGATATAGGTAAAAAAAGGGATGAGGTCCTACAAGGTGAATTTAGGGAGCTAGGAGATAAACTTAAAAGTAGGACCTCAAAGGTAATAATCTCTGGATTACTACCAGTGCCACGGGCCAGTCAGTGTAGAAATAGGAGGATATTGCAGATGAATACGTGGCTTGAAAAATGGTGCAAGGGGGAGGGATTCAAATTTCTAGGGCATTGGAACCAGTTCTGGGGGAGGTGGGACCAGTACAAACAGGACGGTCTGCACCTGGGCTGGAATGGAACCAATGTCCTTGGGGGGAGTGTTTGCTAGTGCTGTCGGGGAGGATTTAAACTAATGTGGCGGGGGGATGGGTACAAGAGCAGAGAGACAGATAGGTGTAAAATGAGGGTAGAAGCAATAGGTAGCAAGGTGAAAAGTAAAAGTGGCAGGCAGACAAATCCAGGGCAAAAATCATTAAGGGCCACTTGTATAAAGGGTAAGAGTGTTGTAAAAACAGGCCTGATGGCTTTGTATCTTAATGCAAGGAGCATTCGTAATAAGGTGGATGAGTTGAATGTGCAGATAGTTATTAATGAATATGACATAGTTGGGATCACGGAGACATGGCTCCAGGGTGACCAAGGCTGGGAGCTGAACATCCAGGGATATTCAATATTCAGGAGGGATAGACAGAAAGGAAAAGGAGGTGGGGTAGCGTTGCTGGTTAGAAAGGAGATTAACGCAATGGAAAGGAAGGACATTAGCTTTGAGGATGTGGAATTGATATGGGTAGAGCTGCAAAACACTAAGGGGCAGAAAACGCTAGTGGGAGTTGTGTACAGGCCACCTAACAGTAGTAGTGGAGTTGGGAATGGCATCAAACAGGAAATTAGAAATGCATGCAACAAAGGTAAAACAGTTATAATGGGTGACTTCAATCTACATATAGATTGGGTGAATCAAATTGGCAGGGGTGCTGAGGAAGAGGATTTCTTGGAATGTATGCGGGATAGTTTTCTAAACCAACATGTAGAGGAACCAACGAGAGAGCAGGCTATTCTAGACTGGGTATTGAGTAATGAGGAAGGGTTAGTTAGCAGTCTTGTTGTGCGTGGCCCCTTGGGCAAGAGTGACCATAATATGGTTGAGTTCTTCATTACGATGGAGAGTGACATCGTTAATTCAGAAACAAGGGTCCTGAACTTAAAGAAAGGTGACTTTGAGGTTACGAGACGTGAATTGGCCAAGATAGACTGGCAATTGATTCTTAAAGGGTTGACGGTGGATATGCAATGGAAGGCAATTAAAAACTGCATGGATGAACTACAACAATTGTTCATCCCAGTTTGGCAAAAGAATAAATCAGGGAAGGTAGTGCATCCATGGATAACAAGGGAAATCAGGAATAGTATCAATACAAAAGATGAAGCGTACAAATAAGCCAGAAAAAGCAGCCTACCAGAGGACTGGGAGAAATTCAGAGTCCAGCAGAGGAGGACAAAAGGCAATTAGGAGAGGGAAAATAGATTATGAAAGAAAACTGGCAGGGAACATAAAAACTGACTGCAAATGTTTTTATAGATATGTGAAGAGGAAAAGATTAGTTAAAACAAATGTAGGTCCCTTGCAGTCAGAAACAGGCGAATTGATCATGGGGAACAAGGACATGGCAGACCAATTGAATAACTACTTTGGTTCTGTCTTCACTAAGGAAGACATAAATAATCTGCCGGAAATAGAAGGGACCGGGGGTTAAATGAGATGGAGGAACTGAGTGAAATCCAGGTTAGCCGGGAAGTGGTGTTAGGTAAATTGAATGGATTAAAGGCCGATAAATCCCCAGGGCCAGATAGGCTGCATCCCAGAGTACTTAAGGAAGTAGCCACAGAAATAGTGGATGCATTAGTGATAATTTTTCAAAACTCTTTAGATTATGGAGTAGTTCCTGAGGACTGGAGGGTAGCTAATGTAACCCCACTTTTTAAAAAGGGAGGGAGAGAGAAAACGGGGAACATCGGTGGTGGGAAAAATTCTGGAGTCAGTTTTTAAAGATGGGATAGCAGCACATTTGGAAAGTGGTGAATTCATTGGACAAAGTCAGCATGGATTTATGAAAGGTAAATCATGTCTGACGAATCTTTCGAGGATGTAACTAGTAGAGTGGATCAGGGAGAACCAGTGGATGTGTTATATCTGGACTTTCAGAAGGCTTTCGACAAGGTCCCACATAAGAGATTAGTGTACAAACTTAAAGCACACAGTATTGGGGGTTCAGTATTGATGTGGATAGAGAATTGGCTGGCAGACAGGAAGCAAAGAGTAGGAGTAAACGGGTCCTTTGCAGAATGGCAGGCAGTGACTAGTGGGGTACCGCAAGGCTCAGTGCTAGGACCCCAGCTATTTACAATATATATTAATGATCTGGATGAGGGAATTGAATGCAACATCTCCAAGTTTGCGGATGACACTAAGCTGGGGTGCAGTGTTAGCTGTGAGGAGGATGCTAGGAGACTGCAAGGTGACTTGGATAGGTTGGGTGAGTGGGCAAATGCATGGCAGATGCAGTATAATGTGGATAAATGTGAGGTGGCAAAAACAGGAAAGTAGACTATTATCTGAATGGTGGCCGATTAGGAAAAGGGGAGATGCAACGAGACCTGGGTGTCATGGTACACCAGTCATTGAGAGTAGGAATGCAGATGCAGCAGGCAGTGAAGAAAGCAAATGGCATGTTAGCATTCATAGCCAAAGGATTTGAGTATAAGAGCAGGGAGGTTCTACTGCAGTTGTACAGGGTCTTGGTGAGACCACACCTAGAGTATTGCGTACAGTTTTGGTCTCCTAATCTGAGGAAAGACACTCTTGCCATAGAGGGAGTACAGAGAAGGTTCACCAGACTGATTCCTGGGATGGCAGGACTTCATATGAAAAAAGACTGGATAGACTCGGCTTGTACACGCTAGAATTTAGAAGATTGAGGGGGATCTTATAGAAACTTACAAAATTCTTAAGGGGTTGGACAGGCTAGATGCAGGAGGATTATTCCCGATGTTGGGGAAGTCCAGAGTTTAAGGATAAGGATAGGGGTCATAGTTTAAGGATAAGGGGGAAGTCTTTTAGGACCGAGATGAGAAAATCATTTTTTACACAGAGAGTGGTGAATCTGTGGAATTCTCTGCCACAGACTGTTGTTGAGGCCAGTTCATTGGCTATATTTAAGAGGGAGTTAGTCCTGTTGCCAGGACAAGAGGGTCTGAGCTATAGGGAGAGGTTGAGTAGGCTGGGACTCTATTCCTTGGAGCGCAGGAGGATGAGGGGTGATCTTATAGAGGTGTATAAAATCATGAGAGGAATAAATCGGGTAAATGCACAATCTCATGCCCATAGTAGGGGGATCGAGGACCAGAGACATAGGTTCAAGGTGAAAGGGAAAAGATTTAATAGAAATCTGAGGGGTAACTTTTTCACACAAAGGGTGGTGGGTGTATGGAACGAGCTGCCAGAGAAGGTAGTTGAGGCTGGGACTATCCCAACGTTTAAGAAACAGTTGGACAGGTACATGGATAGGACAAGTTTGGAGAGTTATGGACCAAACGCAGGCAGGTAGAGACATAGAAACATAGAAAATAGGTGCAGGAGTAGGCCATTCAGCCCTTCGAGCCTGCACCGCCATTGGCGCCCTGGCCCTACACTCATCCCTGGAACACCTGGATAAGAGAGACACCTACATCAGACTCCGATTCATAGACTGCAGCTCTGCCTTTAAAATCATTATACATAGAAACATAGAAACATAGAAAATAGGTGCAGGAATAGGCCCTTCGAGCCTGCACCGCCAATCAATATGATCATGGCTGATCATCCAACTCAGTATCCCGTACCTGCCTTCTCTCCATACCCCCTGATCCCTTTAGCCACAAGGGCCACATCTAACTCCCTCTTAAATATAGCCAATGAACTGGCCTCAACTACCTTCTGTGGCAGAGAATTCCACAGATTCACCACTCTGTGTGAAAAAAAAAATTCTCATCTCAGTCTTAAAATACTTCTTAAATGGTGGGACTAGTGTAGTTGGGACATGTTGGTCGGTGTGGGCAAGTTGGGCTGAAGGATCTGTTTCCACACTGTATCACTCTATGACACTGACTCTATATCAGTTAGGTCAGAACTCTGGAACAGACCTGATGACTATTAACTGGCTTCATAAATGACCAACAAATAACCAAAGGGTTACAAGATGAAGTCTGATGATAAGTGTGAGTTGGAGATGATCACGCATAAATGATTGTGTAAACAAGAGGATAAGGCTCTTTCTACCTGGCACCTGGAGAATGAGAAAAGACGTCATCACACCTCGGTGACCCTGGCATAAATGGTGACATAGTTTTTAGTTTAGAGATACAGTGTGGGAACATGCCCTTCAGCCCATCGAGTCCGCACCGACCATCGATCACCCTACACTATACTAGTATGATCCCACACACTCGGGACAATGTACAGAAGCTAATTAATCTACAATCCCGAACCTCTTTGGAATGTGTGTGGAAACCGGAGCACCCGGAGAAAACCCACGCGATCACAGGGAGAATGTACAAACTCAAGGCCCATCGTCGACTCTGCCATTCAATCATGGCTGATCTATCTCTCCCTCCCAATCCCATTCCCTTGCCTTCTCCCCATAACACCTGACACCCGTACTAATCAAGAATCTATCTATCTCTGCCTTAAAAATATCCATTAACCGCCTCCACAGCCGCCTGTGTTAATGAATTCCACAGATTCACCACCCTCTGACTGAAGATTTGAGCAGGTATTTCTTGTAGATCAATCACTATTGCTGATTTGATCCATGTCTGGTTTAGCTATTGATGACCCGATCCGTAATCCATGCTCAGCTTCCACTGTGCCATCTTGTGGAATGCAGATATTTATCACTGCTGTTCTGCGATGGTGGGCTTGGAAAGGAAATCATTAAATTAGAACTTAATGACCATGTGATAGATAGATTAAAGGGAAATAAGTGAGTGAATGGGACTGATGGAGTACCGTGGCCAGCCAGGATCTTTATCCAGGGTGCAAATGTCAAAGACTGGAGGGCATGGCTTTAGGGTGAAAGGGGCAAGGTTTAAAGGAGATGTGCGGGGCAGGTTTGTTACACAGAGAGTGGTGGGTGCCTGGAACGCACTGCCAGGGGTGGTGGTGGAGGCAGATACGATTGTGGTGTTAAAGTGGCTTTTGGAGAGGCTCATGGATGTGCAGGGAATGGAGGGATATGGATCACGTACAAACAGAGGAAATTGGTTTAACCGGGTCATGTTTAGTACAGACAATGAGGGCCGAAGGGCCTGTTCCTGTGCTGTGCTATTTAGAACGGAGACGAGGAAACACTTTTTCTCACAGAGAGTGGTGAGTCTGTGAAATTCTCTGCCTCAGAGAACGGTGGAGGCAGGTTCTTTGGATGCTTTCAAGAGAGAGCTAGATAGGGCTCTTAAAAATAGCG